>NC_046164.1:67439019-67775519 GCF_011064425.1 Rattus rattus
GAACTCAGAAATCTGCCTGCTTTTGTATCTGCTTGCTTTTGTATTTTCCTGACAAGCTGGCTCAGAGCGTAGTTGCCTCTGTTCTTTTAGGTTTTTGAGGCTCCTTATACAATTCATATTGTATCTTTATATTTTGCATAGTTAAGAAATTATATATTCTTGAACTCATGTTTTCAGAGTTTTCTTCCCATAGTCTTAAGGACTCTCCTGAAGGTCTCAGTGTTTACCATTTTGCTGAGACGTTAGCCACAGCCTCGCTTCCCAAACTCATACTGTCTTTTATCATGGATTCATTAACCTTGGCAGAGAAGACAGTCCCCAATAAACTTGGCAGGGAGAATATTTCCTGAAGGAGGAACATGAGTAAATATATATATATATATATATATATATATATATATATATATATATACACTTTTATATTAACAAGCTTCATGCCCAGCAACCGTCAACACTCAAGGAGGCCCACACCCTGTTGGCTCTGTTCCAGAGGCAGGAAACCATGACATACTGTCCCTTCCACATGGCTAAGCAGGACTCAGCAGTTTTCGTTTCTTTGCTTTTTTAAGGCAGTGTAGCCCAGGCTCTCATAGCCATCCACCTGCCTCAGCTTGTTTCTCATACACTTCAATGACCACTGTGGTTATTACTGTAGACTTAGGTAGCATGTGGTATGATATTCTTCCTATCTTATCCCTAAGTCGGGAGGGGGGAATTTGAATGAAAATAGTTGTCAGCATATCTTTTTTACAAATGTAAGTTTTTCCTTTCGTTTTTGCTTCTTGTACCTTTTGTAAACTATTTTGATGGCCTTTTAATACTATATGTATAGATTAATTTTTTTTTATTGTCAGGCATAGTGGCACTTAGGAAGTAGAAGTAGTCAGATGTCTGTAAGTTCAATGCTCAGTCCAAAGAGTGAGTTTTAGGAATCTAGTTATACATAGAGAGATCCTGCCTCAAAAAATATGCAGCTATCTGTGTATGCATGCATGCATGTGCACATGCACCTGCTGTAGTCCACCTATGGAAGTCATAGGACAACCTCCAGGGTGGCAGTTCTCTCTTTTCCCTTTTTAATGTGGCTTTGTAATACTGAATTCAGGTCCTCTGGCTTGTGTAGCGGGCGTATTTACCTTCTGAGTCATCTTGCAGTCTTCTGTGTTTATTGATATTTACCAAACATTAGCAGTGTTTTCCGTTACTGGACACATTTTGGGGAACATCTTTATGCATAGAACATAGCTGGGCAAACAGTTTGTTGATCCTGATGGTCAAAGGCATTCCACCGGTGGTCTAAGCACTGGACAGTCTCTCTTGTTCACTGTCATCTGCAGTCTCCTGTGGTGTGCAGTGTAAGGTAGAGCGGAAACTTCAGCTCTTGGCATGCATGGTCCACATCCAGGCACTGCTCATGCCATTTGCTGTCCTCCCCTCTGGACCTGCTTGTAATGTACACACAGCAGTTTTGCTTCGTTCCTGGGATGTGTCTCACTCCGTGTTGTTTTGGTCACCCTTATGCTAAGACACCAGTTGGTTAATCTTATGCCGGTTTGATACAGTCTAGAGTCATTTGGGAGGAGAAGCTCTTAATTGAGAAAATGCCTCCATCTGACTACCTGTAGGCACGTTTGTAGGGCATTTATTGACTGGTGATTGGTGCGGGATGGTTCAGCTCATCACGGCCAGTGCCATCCCTGAGCAGGTGGTCTTGGGTGCTATAAGAAAGCAGGGTGAGCAAGTGATGAGGAGAGGCCAGAAAGCAGCACTCCTTCATGGCTTCTGAATCATTTCCTGCCTCGAATTCCTGCCCCATCTTCTTCATGGTGGCCTGTGATGTGAAAGTGTAAGATGAGATAAACCCTTTCCTCCCAGACTTGTGTCAGTCATGGTGCTTATCACAACAGTAGAAACCCTGGCTAGAACTGAAAATTGTAAGAGCCTTGCTAAACCGGAATCCTTCACCTGTGTCAGTGAGGTCATCGAGGGTGCAGAGGGATGGGAGCATGAAGAGTGGCATAAGCCTCTCCCGGAGTGGGATGAGTCCCAAACTGAGGACCTTTGTCCCATGTCTGTTGTTGTGATTAAAGACCCTGACCAATTCCAACTTAGGGGAGGAGGGGTTAAGTTGACTCGAGATTCCAGGTTACAGTCTATGCTTATGGGAAGTCAAGGCAGGGAGCCGGGCACATCGTGTCCAAGAGGAGAGAAATGAATGTGTACATGGTAGTGCACAGCTAGCTTTCTCCACAGTTACATAGCTAGGGCCTGAAGGTAGGGTGTGGAGCCACCTACATGCAGGCTGTGCCTTTGCACACCAATGACAACGCTGACGGCTGGTTTCCTAACAGTCATCCCCACAGGCCACCCTGATGTAGACGATTTATTATTGAAGACTCTTTTCCCAGCTGATTTGTAGGTTGTGCCAAGTTGACAAAACTCATCAGCGTGTGGACCACGGGGGAAGGGTCCCATCGCTGTCATAATAACACCGCCTGACCCTGTCATCTGTCCTGACCAGGGTTGAGGCCTTACAGCTACAGCAGAGATCCGAGAGCCAAAAAAACACTACTTCCCCAGAGCACATTCCCTTGACCAGGCTCCCCAGCCAGAACATTCTGGAAAAATCACCAAGGCTGCATTTCAGGAGCTCAACTACAAACATTCCAGAGTTGTGTCTGCAGTGCCCAATAATTCCTGGGCTGCCTCACCGTGGAGGGGAATAAAGCTAAGTTATTGCTGCTGATGCAGCCGTTTCCTCCTGCCTGAACTCTGTTTTTCTATCTTTTCCTTTCACCTTTAACAGTTGATTGGTGCCAGGGCAGTCCCTGTCTTTGTCCCGAGAGCTCTTGATCTACCATTCTGTAAACCTGAAATTTCTGCAAATATGGCTGTGGGTTCATCCTCTCGGCATTTTTGTACAGACTTAGCATAAGCCCTGGGGTTTGGGGCTGATAATCCTCATCAGGTTTCCATTGCCCTTGGGTAGGAAGAACCCGCTGAGCTGAGCCAAGTGCTTCAAGGATGGCCAAACTGATGGTGAAATACTTGGCAGTACCTGGGAAGGGAGATAAGGCTGTGCTCAGAGTTCAGCTGCTGGTGACGGCCTTTGCAGCCATGTTTTATGGAAGAGCTCAGAGCACTGTAAGATAAAGGCCCTCATAATGTGTGTGCATGCATGTGTGTGTGTGTGTGTGTGTGTGTGTGTGTGTGTGTGTACGTGTGTGTGTGTACATAGACTGCAGGTATGAGTATACAAAGTGTCAGTGCTGACCAAAGCAGCAAGAAGCAGCAGTTCTTGGCAACACATGAAGCAGGCCTCCAAAACTACCCTCCGCTCAGCACAAATAATGTGTACCAGGAGGAAGGACTGGGTGTGGCTGGCTGGAAATCTCAAGTCTTAGCTGGGGCCTTGTTTCCATTTCACAGTGCCAGGCCTTTCAAACCTACTTACTGACTTTGCTCATCCACCAGGCACGGTACTAGGTGGGAAAGAAATCACTAAGCAAGAATCCATGGCTCCTGCCTTCCCAGAGTGCTTCACCCTGCAGGAAAGACTAACAACATGCGAGCAACCAGACAGATTTCTCACCTGCTCCAGTAAAGCCGCAGGGCACTTCATAAAGAACAGCGGTGGTTGTGAGAAATATGGGCTTTGAAGGTCCATGTGAGAGGTTCAAACTTCTCACAATGTCAGAGTTTTCAACAGAGAATAGGCAGGATCTAATTGATATCTGCAGGTTGTTACACTAAATTTTGTGTGTGCATGTACGTGTGTATGTGTGTGTGCACCATGTGCGTGTGAATGTGAATGCTATTGGATATGGGTGGAGGCCAGAGGATGACTTTCAAGGTTTGATTTTTCTTGAATCAGGTTGTCAGTCTTGGCAGCAAGCACCCTTACTGGCTGGGGCATTTTGACCACGTATTTGTATTTGAAACAGACCATTCTGGTTACTGGGAGGGAGTTGATTGAAGAGTAAAGAGATGAGAGCTGGCAACCTACTTAGGAGGCAACTGCAGGCATTCAGGCAAGAGGAGAGCATGAAGCAATGATGTGTGTGTACATGATCATGTGTACACACTGAGCATTTCTCTCTCTCTCTCTCTCTCTCTCTCTCTCTCTCTCTCTCTCTTCCCCCTCCCCCTCGTGTGTGTGTGTGTGTGTGTGTGTGTGTGTGTGTGTATGTGTGTGTATGTGTGTAAAGACTGGCCCATGCAATTATGAAGGCTAAGAAATCCCAGAATATGGCATCTACAAATTATTGACTCATAAGAGCTGCTGGTGTGGTTTTAGATGTGGAAAGTAGGGTTGGTGTGAGTTCTAGGCTTAGCTTAAAAGACCCGAGGATGAGTGGAGTAGCGGTGGTAGCCTGGAGCCTCGAGCTGGGGAAGACAGGTGCTCCAGGGCCAGCAGGTAGTTGAGGGTGGGTGCTTCCCCACCCATACTCCCTTCACCCTGCCCAGTTCTCAGTGTGCTACACAGGCTTTAGCACACCAGGGAATCACCCAGTTCCTCAGTGCACCAGTCCAATGTTGACTTCATCCAGAAACACCCGGACAAACCCCAAAATGATTAGTGGGAAGAGGAAGTCAGAACCTCGCCCATGGGAAGGACACACTGACTGGAAATATCTCCATTGGGAACCCCAGTGTGACCATTTCAATGGCTTCCTTGTCATCTCTGCTGGATTCCTGATTGGATGACATCACCTATCTGCTGCCTTGGCTCACTATGTACTTAATAAGCTAACTAAGTACAGCCATCTCCAGCGCATTCTCCAGATAGAACAGTAAGGTGGTGGCTGGGAAGATGGCTCAGTTTGGTAGTGATTGCTAAGGACAGTGACATATGTCTGAAACCCCAGTGCTGGGGACGAAGTTGTGGTGACAAGTTGAGGAGCCCTCAAGTGCACTGTCCAGGTAATCTAGCCAGACAGATGGACTCCAGGGTCAGTGAGATTCCCTATTTCAAAATATAAGATGGAGAGTGACTGAGGAATACATTCAACATTGACATTTGTCCTTGACATGTATGTATACACGTGTGTCTGTGTGTTCACATGCACATGTGCACATACATACACACACTTGTACACACAAACATACACAGAGTAGATGAGGCATTCAGGTGGAGTCTTCATGATTTAGCACTGGAATTTTCATTAGAAGATAGAGACCAGCATATACACATATACATACATGTTCTGTATACTTGTTCCATGATGTCCTGAATTAATCTGGGGGCTCTGCAATCACTGAATGCAGTCCCCAAACCTCTTATTTAGAGCCATGAGTCAAAGTAAGCCTCTTCCCTCTCTAGATGTATAGTTCGTGTTTTTACATTACAAGCAGCAGGAAGACGGGCAAGCAGAGTGGAAACCTATAGAAATTCTTAGAGGTCAGTGGCGATGAGGCACGTGACGGACTCAGCAGCACAGGGCTTGCTGGCAGCCTTTACAAGAGCAGCTTTGTAAGTGCCGGGTGAGGACCACAGAGTCTACGCTATAAGCAAAGGAAGCTGCTGGAGAATTGCAAGCTGGTGTCTCACTTGCTTTGATCTGGCCATTCAGGAAGCTCGAGGACAATGAATCAGTGAGTGACAGATAACAGGAAATGGCAGAGAATCAGATACTCCACAGGTTACGACAAGAGATGCTCCACAGAGAGCTGGTTAGGATATGCTGGATCGAAAGGCCTGACAAATAAATGCTAGAAATGAAGGTGGGGTTGGTGGCCAGGGTCAGGTGAATCTCATAAAACCACTGGAGGACATCAGAGGTTGGGAAAATGTTCATTTTAGCATGGTAGCCCTGGTTAGTGGGTGGGAGGTTGCTTGCTGGGAAGGGAAAGATGTCAGGACACAGGCCTGGAAGCTGTTGTTCAGGGCTGAGGTCAGGAAAAGGCTTGTCTGAAATGGTGGTTCTTAACTTGGGAAAGGGGACGGCATGGATTCTCGGGCAAGTCGGCCTGAATGCTTGTCCCCTACAGTGTTGGCTTCTGACGTCAAATGGAGCTGGCCAGAAGACTATGTGAATAGGTCCTGTGTAGTTCCACTATATTGATTCACGTGTCCCTTGTATGAACCTGTGGCATTTGTGTTATCATCACAATTTACTGATGAAGGGAGTGGGGACAGAGCCCGAGGAACCGCCCAGCAGCACATGGACACCCAGAACTAAGGTGGCCACCTCATCACTCCCTCACTTAGCTCCTTTGCTGACTTCATTGTGTGATTAAATCAGTTGCAAAAACATATATAACATTGGTCCCAGCAGACATCAACCCTCCTTCTGAAGGACAAGACACGAGAGATGCTTGATTGACATTTTTACTTAGGAGAAAAAGAGTTAACAGCAGAGAGAGGCCTGTGAGAAAACTGAATGTCGGACCCAGTTTGGATGGAATGCGCATCCGGTGTATCCAGTTAATGCCAAGGTTGGGAGGGAGCAGATGGAGCCTTTAGCAGATGTGGAGAGACATGTGACCAGTTCACTCTGGAGGACGGTGCCTGGGTCAGGGGCTGTGCTCACCCCTGGCTCTTGGTGATAGACTGGGACCCAAAAAGCAGCATCCCATTTGTTAGTTTTGAGGTCCAAAGCAGAGGACCCCTAAGGACTTGAAAACCTTGGTTTTAACTAACAGGTCCCAAGTTTTCTGCTAGGAGGGGGTGGGGTTCTTCTTTCTGTGACCCTGCAGATGGTTTGGGGACAGAAGGTTCTGCCTGGATGGGCCTGACCGTCACTTGTGTTGTTCATAGCTCAATTCCACCGTGTTTTCAGCTCTAGCCACGCTCATGTTGGAGCCTCGTGCCTGCCTTCGCCCCTCTGTAGCTCACCAGCTCTAGGCCTGTAGTCCTCTGAGAACCCCCAACCCCCTCAACAATTGGTGACCTTGATCGAGTCAAGTCACTCAGTTCACCATTAGTTTCCTTCAATGTCCATCCCAGGTATGTAAGAGCTGAGCCTCGTGACTGGGGCATTTGTGACAGGGTACTGCCCACCCCCCAACAGTGCAATCTGTTCCCAATGGTTACAGCCAAAGGGACACTGTGTCCCTAGCAGAAGCTAGAGCATCTCCCAACCCCTTAGGTACAGCCATTTATACAGGTGGGGTGAAAAGGACTGAGACACGGATTTGATGGAGAAGAATCAACGATTGCATCATGGGATTAGCAGGTGCTCTGAGGGAAAGTGGAGAAAAACCTGTGTAAGGCCACTGTGGGGCAACACAGCAGCACCCCGCTTCTCACAATGGAGGTTTATTTGGCTTTCATCACCCTTCAGTGAAAGGGTGGCTCGTTCACACTACATAAAAACCTTGTAAATACATCGCGAAAGCAGTAAAAACGCTTTAAAATGAGAGAAAGGAAGGAAAGCTTGTGCAGGCAAGAGGGAAAAGGTTGAAGCTCCATTGGGTGTAAGCAGAAGCAAGAAGAATGGTCCCATTGTTCCATTAAAGCAGTCACAAAGGCATGGGGTTTTGCTGTTCCCACGTGCTTGCTCCCCCAAGAGAAACCAGTGTACACTTTCCTGTGTGTACCTCTTATACTCCAATGAGACGCCTAGGAGCTGAGGCTCCCACCTGTGCACAAAGCATGCTCAGAGGCAGGCTCCTCACTGGTCTTTCAGAAGGTAGAAAGACGCATGGCAGGTCTAACAGCTGCACTAAAAGGAGACCTGGGGGACCCAGCTTCAGGCCTCTGAGTTGTTCTGGTCCTGCTGTCTTAGCTCTGCCAGTCTGGAGGACCCGTGGCCTCGGGGATTGGGTGTTCTAAGGCACTGCAGTCATCTGAGAGGAACACCAAGTCCTGGAAAAGACAAGCATGCAGTGAGCAGACATGTTGCTGCCAATGTCTCTGGAGCCTGCAGGCAATACTAGGACTTCTGTCACCCTCCAAGACTGTCCGAGCATCCCTGGCATGTAGAAATACGTCTCTGTTCCCAAGGAGAACAGGGTGCTTGCTTTCTTGGTATTCTCATTGGCATTTACTCAGGTTTTGGTTGACCAGATGGACAGATGACTGGGTGGGTACATAGGGTGAATGGGTGCAGCCACTACAGAACAGCACCAGTTCCCACCTCCAGCCACTTCAGCCAGTGCACACGGTGCACCAGAAGTCACTCTGCTAATTTCAACTTCCCTTGCTCATAACAAACCAAGGGAGTTCAGGAATGAAGAGGGCTGCTGCAGGAGAAAGCATCAGCTAAGAATTCTGGAGGGGAAGGCCTTACTCTGGCCAGGTTGGTGCCTTTATGTATACACACAGGTACCCATCTCATATACTTCCCTTCATATTCAAACATACATATATGCAAAGGGGAGTCTGAGGAGATAATTCAGTCGGTACAACCAACCTGAGTTTAATTCCCAGGACCCATGTAAGAGGATGTGCATAGCCAGTATCGTGGAGCACAAAGACAGGAGGATATTTGGGGTTCAATATCTGCCAGCTTAGTTCAAGGAAATAGGCAGAGAGCATCAGAGGAAGACATTTGACATCCTCCCACTGGACTCCACTTGTGTATGTATTCCACACATTCATATTCTGTCTGTCTGTTTATCTGTCTGTTTGTCTGTCTCTCTCTCTCTGTCACACACACACACAGGCACATCAGTTTTTTTCAGGGGGGTTAGAATTTAGAATTCTACATTTATCTACCACCTTGTTAGGTATCTTAGGGAGAGAGTATCAAGTATAAAGTGGTCACACTGTAATGGTGTAATTATTAGGATCTTCCTCCTGATGTTACCAGATGGACACTTAAGCCCCCAGTTCACCTGAGATGCGTGAAGGAGTGCTCCCACAGGGAAGGAAACAAAGAGGACAGAGCTCAACACTATCTGGGGCTGTGGGATCTCAGTGTCAGTTCTCTGTGCCCACTGTCCAACTACCAGCTCCTCTGACAACATGCACACCTAGATGCTGCTCCTTCAGAAAGTGTCCTCTGGCTACCTCTGGCTCTCGCACTTTTCCTTGCGTGTCTGTGGAGTGGCCTAGGAGTGAGTCACCCACGTGGCCTCCATGTGCAGAGCTGTGGGAGGTTAAAGGGGCCTATTCTGAATCCTGCTCACTTAACAAGGGTGACTTGCAGAAAGGCTGCTTGGACCAGAAGTCCCTCCCTCTGCCCTCCTTCCAACCTTCCCCGGTCTTCAAGTGCCTCACACACCCGCCTGCAGAAGGAGTTCATGATGGTATACAGCTTCCGCACTCTGTCCTTCAGCGTATCTACTTCGGCCATTTTCCAGCACTGAGGAGAGGCCACAAAGTCTCGCAGCTTGGCCAGCACACAGTAATTCTGAGAGTGGGAACAAGAGAGGCTATGGGATAAGGGGGAGCCAGAGGGCCAGGGACTGAGTTTATGAGTCCTCCAACATAGCACGCGGCATTTCCCCAACCCTGGCTGTTCCCCCAAGCCAGCAGCAGAGGTAGTTCACATCCACCCCACTCACCCCACTCACCCCACGCACCCACCCCACCAGGCAACACCCTCTTACATGGATATCCAGGTAAAGCCGGGGCAAGTACCTCACACATGAATCCTGCAGGAAGGAAGGAAGTGAATGGGACAGCCATAGAGACAGCTCGGTCACAGTCTGCTCCCTGACAGCTGCCCCCAGACAATGGCCACAGAGCTTTTATTTTTCCTGCTGCCGTGACACCCACAGAACATCTCGCACTGTGACAAGAATCTTCTCTCCCAGAATCTCACATCAGTGCATGGCCTTTACAACACTCCGAATTAGGACACCAATCTACACAAACACGTGTACCGGCATGCACAAACATACCTATGACAGTATGTAGTACTGTAGATATTCATATATATGAAAACTGGTTTTATAGCAGCTTTCTTGTGGAAATTACATACATAAATATATTTTATACGTTTACCCATGTAAGAGCCTAAATCTATAACATAGACTCAACAAAGTTTGTAAGATATAACACATCGCTGTAAAGAGGTGTGTGTGTGTGTGTGTGTGTGTGTGTGTGTGTGTGTGTAACCAAAGGCCTGTGTGTGTAGAAGCAAAGGCCTGCACGTCTAGTCCCTTCCCTCCATGTAACTCTGTGTGACCTGGGGCTGCTGTCTTCGTTCTTTGTGACTCAGTTCCTTAGAAGACCAAGTGTTTTGTCTTCCGCTTGGTCCCACTCTGTAGCGCTGAGCCTCTGATCTTACCCTCCAGCAGCATAGACCCCTAAGGTCAGTGCTGTATCTGTTTCACGGCAAGGAATAAGGTTACAACTGTCTAAAGTGCTGCACAGAAGAGCATAAGTTTCTTGCATGGTGGGGCTAATAAGCAGCATGCAAAGCCATTGGTGCTATGCAATTCATATTTCAACACCCTTACCACCACCACCACCCTCACTACCACCATCACCACCTCCACCCTCACCTCCACCCTCACCACCACCACCACCACCACCACCACAAGGGCCAGAATGGTTGCTGCCCTCCAATTGCTATACCAGCAATAGCCTCTAGGTGGCAGGCTCACAAATACTATTTTTTTCATGGTCCTTTGTGCATTTTCCTATTGTTCTACAGTCTATCCTGTTTATCACGAGGTAGTAATGAATGAAATTTAACATTTGAAATGTAAATTAAAAGTGTTAAGATAACGTGAGCCCTGATACCTGAGGAATGGTGGGGTCTCTTTGAAGGGTGTGCAAGCAGCCGAGTGACACCTTTAAAGTTTACCCAGGCTCTTAGTGGAGTCCAATGGGCTTTGCTTCTTTTAAAGATAAGCATGCAGAGGACTTTGACTCTCTTCACTTGTGGCCCTCCTCAGGGGACTCCCCTGAGTTCCTGGGGTCTTCCTCTGGGGATAGGGCTAACAGCTTTAACACTTGTCCCATGTCCCTGTGGTCAGTGGGTCTCTCAGCCCCATCATACACAGGAGAATGTGATTATCCCCTTTCTTTACAGAGAAGGAAGCCGAGACAGAGGGCTGAGTAATTGTCCCGTAGTACCTCAGCAGATAAGGAGTGTACCACCCCCTTAGCATACATTGTTGGTCATCGGGCTAATGACAGAACTGAAGAAGCTTAATTAATTCATTAGTTCTGTGTATCTCTGAATACCTAGTCTGTATAGTGAGATGTTATTTTAAAAAAATTATCTATCTATCTATCTATCTATCTATCATCTATTTTCCCAAGGCAAAAGGCAAGTGAAGAACTTACCTCAGGCTCTGAAGCCTGCAGGCTCTGGAAGTCTGCCATGATCTCACGGCTCAGGGTCAGCATCCGGGAGTAGCAGGTGGGGGGCGCAGGCTGTACTGTCAGAGGCCAGACCACCAGCAGCAGTGACAGCAACAGAGGCAGTGTCCTTGGTGCCATAGTGCCTGCTGCCTACTGCTGGGCCAGCTGCCCCTTTAAATAGCTGCTTGGAGGGGGGATATCGAGGGCTTTAGCTCCCCACCTTTTTCCTGTGGGGCCCCTGCCAGGGCCAGGCATCCAAAGAGGGTGGGACCAAGAATGCGACACTCCCATAGGGTCTGGGACACTGGATTCTTTTAGAAGGAAGCTGTAATAAGGGGGAGGGTGCATAGTTGGGGGGCTGGAGGTACCTAGAAAGGAAGCAGGCATTCACTTTCTACCAGAAATTTCTGTCATGGCACAAAGAGCAGTTGAGAGGGTCAGAGGGAAAGCTGGGAGAGATGGATGAATGGGTGATTGGGTCAGAGGCCAGGAAGGGGCAGTTTTGTCCTGGGTCAGAGTGGAGACTGCTTTCTAAGACTTTCTAAGATCTCATCTCCCGGAAAAGAATTTAGGGTAAAAGAGGACTAGGGTGCCCCTAATCCTTCCCAGCTGCTGGGCAGGGCAATATATGTAGGGCCAGGGTCCCCCAGACTACATATTGTCATCCACAGAGCAGCCACTAAGCAGAATGGAGACTGGGGGATACAGCACTGGAACAGAGAGTCTTCCTCTGAACATCTGGCTCTCGGCTGTGTGACCACCACTGAGTCCCCACTATGAGCTCCAGAGGACAGAGAAGGGAAAGCCTGTATCTCTTTAGGGCTGGAGCAACGTCGAAGGGGAAAGCACCACACTTGGATGCTGAGGGGCAGACGGCGCCATCTCCTTTCTGGTCACAGCCTCGGATCGATTTCTAAATTCTTCGCTTTCGTACCAAGTGCAATGAGATGAAAAGTGTCCCTAGCTCAGGCCACAGTGTGGAATAGTCAGGATGCTGCATGGGCCCACAGAGCTTGTGTCAGGTGCATTGTCACACCAGGAGCCACCGAGACTTCTGAGCTGGTGCTATGGCCTCTACTAAAGCCTGACTTTGCCATCGGGGGGGGGGGAAGTGTTCCAAGGGTGAGGGTGGTACTGAATGAGGATGAGGACCCTGAATGCTGCTTAGTTACCAGAATCCATCAGGGAAACTGCAACTGCAGGTGCCATGCCTCAAATAAAGCACTGTAGGGTGTAGGTAACTCTATTCCCTAGACAAGAAGAGGGTCTCTGTGGAGTGTGACACTGGGTAGTGGCACCATGACTCTAGACCCATGTCTGGATCGGTCTGGCACCAAAGCCTCCTGCTTCCAGGGACTTGGCTAAGCTGCCCATGTGGTGACCTCAGTGATAGAAACAGAGCATAGTGTCCTGGATGCAGGCACGACTGAGGTAGCCACAGGCCCCGTGTTTGTGAAAGAGTCCCTCCCCAGACTTGGCGCCTGTTCCCGGTTTGTAAACAGGTGGCTTCAGCCTGGGTAATGTCTGCCACCACTGCCAGTCCCACATTTTGTTTATCTATTTCCTGGTGTTCAGAACCGTGGGTAGGGATCCTGTTTTGAAGGCAACGCTGTGTTCCCTAAAGAAGTTAAAGAATTGTGTGTGCTGGTGTGAGCTCACCTAACAGTGCCTTTCCTCGGCTTGTAGAGTCTGCACACAGTGGTCCTTCCTGGTGCAGCGTCTGTGTATCTCCTGGCAAGTGCATCACCTGGCTAAGGTCTGAAGATCTGTCTGAAATGCCCCAGGACTTCTGGGTATTTACAACACTGAACTTAAACCCAGGACACAGAGAAAACCAAAACCAGCCTGCAAACAAGTACCCTACAGCATTTGATGGCACATTACCTGGAGGCAAAGTCCTGTGTGTGTTTGAGCTGAGACACGTGTGTCATTGGAAGCCTGATCCTGTCCCTCCAGGATAGCATGTGGGACCCTGAGCAGAGCTTCTTTTACGATTCAGGTGAAGCTCCAAGGTGTCTTCTGGACTGGGCCCTGAGAAATCACTCTGTAAAATGGCATGCTGGTGGACAGGGAGCCCTCTCTACCTCCCCAGAACTGAGTCAGTGCTTCAGAGCACTTCCTGGGAAGATGGAGCTGAGAAGGGTTGGCCTTTCTGGAGGCCAAGGACTATCCTGGTGCATATGGGCTATTACACCCTTTCTGTGGTTTCAGAGACACCCTGTGTCCTGAGCGTGAGATGGCTTCTGTGTCCTTAAGGACTGTTCTTCCTCTGGAATGAAGAGCCATCGTGTGTGTGTGTGTGTGTGTGTGTGTGTGTGTGTGTGTGTGTGTGTGTGTGCGCACATGCCTGTGTGTGCCCGTGCACATGGGTGTGTGTGTACCCATTCAGGTGCAGGTATATGTTTATGTGGCTGTGGAGGCTAGAAGTCAATATCAGGTCTCTTTTCCAGTCATTCTCCTCTTTATTCGTTGAGGCAGGGTCTCTCGTTGACCTGGAGCTCACCAATTCATCTAGTCAGGCTAGCCATTGAACTCCAGAGATCATTGAGTCTCTGCCTTCTTAGCACTGGGATTCCAGGCATGTAATCATCACTTTTTATGTGGATGCTGGGTCCTCATGCTTACGTGGGGACTTACTGACTGAGCCATCTCCCCAGACATGGAGAACTGATGCTTTTCATCTTGATGTGCATGTGTCTTAAGGCCGTTCTTGTGTACAAACATCGGAACGCAAGTGTGCTAAGAAACCTGCATAACATATATAGATGAAACCACACCCCCTTTGCCCTTACCCTGGAGGAATGGTATTCAAAACACACACACACACACACACACACACACACACACACACACACACACACACACACACACACAATCTACTCAAGTATCTCACCCCAATGCCTCCAAACCCTTTCCCCATATTTCTGTAGCCCTGTTAGCACAGGAGGGCATCTAAGAGGTCCTTTGTATGATCCTAAAGACCTCTCCCATCCTGAAAAATGTCTTAGATGAGGTCCAGACCTTCTGGGACCTTATTTCTACCAACAATGCTGCAGACTGATAGATCCTGAGGTTGACTGAGCAGATACCAGTTATCTTCTTAAGCAGCTTCTTCCTGTATGTATGTCAGGCACAATGGCCGTACTGGATGAAATGGCGAGCCAGAGAGAGATTCTGCTGTCTTCATAGAGGGGTCATATCGAGCAAGGAGTGTAACAGCAGAACCATTGTGCTTCAGAGCTCCTGAAGCGGGACTCTGTCCTACTGGTCAAGCTTGCAGCAGCTGCATCCTATTTTAGATTTGAGGAATGTGGAGAGTGCAGAGGTGTGTGTGTGTGTGTGTGTGTGTGTGTGTGTGTGTGTGTGTGTACACATATATGCTGATTTGAATGTGCAATTTTGAATTTGCAATGTCCTCCACAGGTCCACATGTTTGAACACCTGTTTCCCAGCAGGTGGCACTGTTTAAGTGATTGTGGAGCCTTTAGGAGGGTAGGCCCTTGCTGGTTATGGTTCAGCCCAATATCCTGTTCTCTATTTACTTCCTGGTTTGTTTGCTTTGTGAGGTGCTCTGCCATAGGCTCCTACTGCTTGGCTGAGCAGCTGTTTTTGCTGTGTCTGTCCTGCCGTGATGAATGGACTGAAGTACTCCAAAACCATGAGCTACAATAAGCTTTCTTCCCATGAGGCCACTGAAGCTACACATAGCCCTGGAGGCTGTCAGATATTTGGTTGCCATGGTGAGAAAAGTCACTAGTGTAGGGTGGTGGCCTAGAGCTTATCATAGTGCTCACTCTGCTCACAGGAAGAGAGCTTTCTCAGCTTAACTTCCAAAGCGTTTTGTGGTCTCTCCTAAGCACCACACTGAACCGTAACTACCCTTGTACTTATGGAGAGGGGGTTAAGTTGTAAAAGCATGTCCTCAGGAGTGGACTAAGGCCCTTCTCAAAGAAGGGGGCTATTTATCTTGGATGGGCTTATTAGAATTCTGTATCTACCACCCTTTATACCCTGTTCATGAGCCCTCTGCTTCTAGCATGGGAGACCCCAATACAATGGATGGACTTCTAGAACCTCTAGAACCATGAACCAAATAAGATTACATTGTTTGTATTTTGGTATTTTATTACAGCATGAGCAAATGGTTGATGGTATTATGTGTTCCTTGTCCATGACCTTGGGTTTTCAGGACTTTGGTCCTTTTTAGCCATTTTGAAGGAAGAATATTTTGCTTTCCTCTTGTCTGTTCAGATGGGCATATTCTACCAAATGATCCTGGTGGCCAAGGAAATGTTCTTTCCTCAGCCCCAAGGGGTTATGGGAAAGTCCTGGGAAGACCATAAGAAACAGGAAGTCACTATTTGCTCTGGCTCTGTGTAACTTGGCTGGAACACAGAACACCATTCCAGCAAGTTCTCTGTGCTCCTGTGCTATGATGGGGACATCCAAAGTTAAAATGGCCACACCAGTGTCAGTGTTCTCTGTTGTCTCATCCCCAACCAGTAAACATCATGGCCAGTATTGGAGAGGTCCAGGGCAGGAGACAGTACACTGTGTCACTGGAGGCCACCTCCAAGGCAAAGTGCCACTTCTGGGTCTCCCTACTTTCCCTGTAATTAAAATCAGAGGCCAGTGATTGGTGGGTGGTTCCATCCTGATGGAGACGGTCAGTTGGTCCTGGGGTGGAATAGGCAGTTCAGTCAGCCAGGACTTAGTTTGCAGGGCTTCTATTGACGACAGCATCCCTATGTTTGTGGGACATGTTTTGGAGCTATGACTGTGTGGTTCTTGGCAAAGCCAAGTGGAAAGTTGACCCACCCAGTCCCAAGTGAAGGAATAAAGAGAAACACTCAGCTCTGCTGTGGGCAGGGAGCTTTGCAAACATCATCTTTTGGAAGAAAGAACTCCAAATGCTCCCAAACATAGGTTCAGGCTCTGATGGGCAGTGGCCACAAGAGAAGTACTTTCCCTACATTTCTCACAGTGCTGTTTCTGCAGAGAGGTCGAGGGAAAAGCCTTTCAAGAAGAGGCCTGGCTTAGCTCTGTGAAAGACCAGAGACTTGGATGATTCAGCCTTCAGTGATGACCCCACTCCTATCACTGTGAGACCACAGGCCTTGTCATTACTAGACTTTTCCAAATGCAGGGGCTTACTACAGCAAACACAAGCAGACATTGTGAAAATAAAACCACTAAAAAGCCATTGGATTGGTGACTACCCGCTTTTGAGGACTTCCTGTGGATACCAGCCAGCAGATATATCTTCACTCCTGCTCTTAGGTTAGGATGGAGCTCCCTTAGAGCATTGAAGGTACACATAGCCCTGTAGGCTGTTTTATCTAATGAAATGGTTCAGGAGGTGATAGCTATTTGCCTATCAAAAGATTTCAGAGCCTGTGTGTGCTCTGTGTGTATATGAATATCTAGTTATGCATATAGTGGAGACACATATACATGTTTGATGTATGTATTATAGATCTCTATTGTCTATCATCTGCCTGCCTATTTATCTGTCACTTACATATTACCATATCTATCATTTTTATTATCTTCCTACCAGCTACCTACTGACCATTTATAATTATCTGCCTGTTTTTTTGCCTATCATCTATTTATCTATCATCTATCTTTACTTAACTATATGTCTGTCTGTCTATCTATCTATCTATCTATCTATTTATCTATCTATCTATCATCAATCATCTATCTCTAGACCTATCTATCATCTGCATATCTGCCTACCCATGTATCTTAGACACCATGACCATGGCAACTCCTGTAAATGAAAGAATTTAATTGAGGTTGGCTAACAGTTTCAGAGGTTTAGTCTATTATCCTTATGGTGGGGAGCATGATGGTGTGCAGGCTGACATGGTGCTGGAGAAGTACTGATCTGATGGCGGTAGGAAAAGAAAAACACTGGGTCTAACCTGAACTTTTGAAATGCCGACGTCCCCCCCCCATTGACTCCCTCCAACAGGACCACACCTACTCGAACAAAGCCATACCTTCTAATCCCTCTTAAGTAGTGCCACTTCCTCATGACCAAGCATTCAAATACATGAGCCTACAGTGGCTATTCCTAGTCAAACCACCACACCATATATTAAGAATGGTTGATTTGAAATAAGTGACTCAGTGGTAGAGCCTTGCTCTTGTAGGATCTTTGGCACATCCTGAAAAAAAAAAAAAAAAAAAAAAAAAAAAAAGAATGGTTGATTTGAAATAAGTGACTCGTGCTCTTGTAGGATCTTGGCACATCCTAAGTTTGTGGGGCAGGTGGGGCAGGTGGGCAGGTGGGGCAGGTGGTCAGGTGGTCAGGTAGGCAGGTGGGCTGGATGGGCAGGTGGGATGGGTGGGCAGGTGGGCAGGTGGGCAGGTGGGCAGGTGAGGCAGGTGGGCAGGTGGGGTGGGTGGGCAGGTGGGCAGATGGGGCAGATGGGCAGGTGGGCTGGATGGGCAGGTGGGATGGGTGGGCAGGTGGGCAGGTGGGCAGGTGAGGCAGGTGGGCAGGTGGGGTGGGTGGGCAGGTGGGCAGGTGGGCAGGTGGGCAGGTTAGCAGGCTGGAGGTCCAGAGTGGAGCTGCCACCCAGGATACAGAGTTCTTTCCCATCAGTGGCCTCAGTCTTTACTGAGCTTTAGGTTCACTGGCTAAGACTCCCTCATTTTATGGCAAGCATTCTGCTTTACTTAAAATATATAATTCAAACACTATTCTTGTCTAAAAAGTACCTTCATAGAAGCCTATGGACATCTGAGCACCATGGCAGAGGGAAGTTAATGTGTAAAACTGGTCACTACACTGTGTGACCCTACATAAGTCCCTAGCCCATTTCTGAGGTTTCTGGTCCATGAGCTTTATTAACTGTGGTGTTTTGGGTCTGTTCTCCATTCAAAATGAGGTTTTATTGCCCTTAAAGACCCCACCATCAGATTACTGGGTCCTTTCTGCTGTAATGGGGGTGGAGGTGAGAGTTAGAAGTGACAGGCTGTGGTATGTACACACGGTCAGGGTGGAACCCACAGGTACAATGAGCTGTGTTCAGTGTCACACGCAGTGGACACACTTCAGCTTCTAGAAGGTGCTTGATCTCTGACTGACTCCCTAAGTTGTGCAGTGAGGACTGAAGTGGGGTTCCCAGGTTATATACAGCCAAGGACACTCCCCAAAGTCAGCCTCCCTGCACAATGTCTTTAGAGCACCTACAATTCTTGCAAGGGCGATGGTCCTGCCTCATGTTAGAGTGTTGAAGTTGGGTCACGTTTTTGGCTTTGTCTGTAGGAAGTTGGATGATGTACCCAACATATTCCTCTCAACACGTGGACAGCTCTGGCGATCTGTCTGTGTCACAGATGGCATAGTTTAAGCTGGAACTTGAGTCCAAAACTGTAGCCCAGAACATTTATTTTTTTAAGACGCTGTTTACAATTTTTATTTTGATGTTATGAGTGTTTTGACTGAATGCATATCTGTGTGATGATTGCCTGCAGAGGCCATACGCTCTTTTATAAGAGACTTTCAGATCCCTGGAACTGGAGTTAAAGGTAGTTGTGAACCACCAAGTGGACCCTGGGAATCAAACATGGGTCCTCTGGAAGATCAAGCAAGTGCTTATAACCACTGGGCCATCTCTCAGCTCTTGAAGCATCTACCTTTAATGATTCCTTTGTTTAACAAATGGGACCCATGCAAGTACTGCACAGTGTGAAGGATGCTTAGAGCTGCGCTGTCTCCTCCACATTAGGAGAAAATTCACTGGGATAAGCATTTTCCCATGAAGCTTATCTTGCTTCCACCTTTACCGTCCAGGACATGTCACAGCACCATGTGGCCATCACTACTACCATTTCCAGAGCCTTTGCATTTTCCCTGACTAAAGTCTGCTCCCATGAAACACAAACCCCATCTCACCCCAGGCTGCTGCTCCTCAGGACCTGGTAATGGCTTTAGTATTTTTAATATTTTAGAGGCCCAGTTTGATTTAAAAGCTAAAACTCAAGCCCTGAGCCACAAACTTGCCTCACTACTCTACCCATTCTGCCTGCTTCTAAAGGTGCAACTTCCTGGTGTTTTCTCAGTAAGATGGCAACAGCAATGGTCCCCACGCAGGCCCAGAGAGAACTTGGAAAAACTTCCTTGGTTTACCATTTGCCCACAATGGTTATGGCACTATTAGGAGGTGTGGCCTTGTACACACACACACACACACACACACACACACACACACACACACACACACACATTCACTCTGAGCAGCGACACTACCCTAAATCAGGGTAATAAATGTGCCTCTGATCTGTCCTTATTATTGATTATGAAATCATGCAAACAAACTTTTGAGCTGACTAACTAGTCCATATACCCAAATCCTCCAATCAGTGCCTAGTATAGGGTAAGCCCTGGGGTTTTCTGTTATGTTTTTGTAATGCTAGCCCCGTAAACTCAGTTCCAATCACCAAACACAAGTATACACTCTGGACTCTGAGGGTTCAGAGTCAGGGCCTTGGCATGCTAGCCCAGGACACAGGGCCCAGCAGGAAGAATGAATGAATGAATTGAATGAATGGTGCCTTTTGTTGCTTCTCCTCATGATAGGCCCCATGAGGTCTGCAGCTGCAGCTGGGGCAAGTCCACCAACCTTCTCTGCTGGCCCAGAGCCCTGGAGCCCCTTCTCCTGCAGCCCCTGCAGTCTGCTTCATTGGAGAAGCCAGGCTCCCTCCCTCGGGGAAACACTTTGAGTGTTTTGGCCTCTGGCCTTCCAGGAAGCCCCATAGCCAGCACACACCCAGGGCAGGAAGCAGAGAGAAGAATTTAAATCTTTGACAAGAAGCCAGGGCAGAGACCACTGCAGAAGCTGGCACAGCCCCTCCAGGTTGTTGGCACAGTGAGCTGTGCTAAGTGCAAACTCCAGGTTTTATAAACATCTTATTTGAATGGTTCCTTTCTTCCTTCAGAGGAAGGCATGGTTTTAGGGGGTGTGGCATAAGTAAAGGAGTCAGGAAGGGTCAGAAGATCATTGTATAGAAGCTTCTACTTCCAGCACTTTCTCTTCACAACCACCCTGATGGGGTATAAAATCCCAAGACTACACCACAACTCTGAATCAGAAGAGCTGGTAGGTCAGGTCAGAATTATTTTAAATAAGGCTCTGAACATGTCCCCATCAAAATTCCATCTCAATTCTTCATAGAGTTAGAAAGAGCAATTTGCAAATTCATTTGGAATAACAAAAAACCCAGGATAGTGAAAACTATTCCCAACAATAAAAGAACTTCTGAGAGAGTCACCATCCCTGACCTCAAGCTGTATTACAGAGCAATAGTGATAACAAACTGTTTGGCATTGGTACAGAGACAGGTAGATCAATGGACTAGAATTGAAGACCCAGAAATGAACCCACACACCTATAGTCACTTGATCTTTGACAAAGGAGCTAAAACCATCCAGTGGAAAAAAGCATTTTCAACAAATGGTGCTGGTTCAACTGGAGGTCAGCATGTAGAAGAATGCAAATCGATCCATTCTTATTATCCCGTACAAAGCTCAAGTCCAAGTGAATCAAGGACCTCCACATAAAAGCAGATACACTCAAACTAATAGAAGAAAAAGTGTGGATGAGCCTTGAACACATGGGCACTGGGGAAATTTTCCTGAACAGAATACCAATGGCTTATGCTCTAAGATCAACGATAGACAAATGGGATGTCATAAAATTGCAAAGCTTCTGTAAGGCAAAGGATGCTGTCATTAGGACAAAACAGCAGCCAACAGATTGGGAAAAGATCTTTACTTATCCTACATCTGATAGGGGGCTAATATCAAATATACACAAAGAACTCAAGAACTTAGACTCCAGAGAATCACATAGCTCTTAAAAAATGGGGTACAGAGCTAAACAAAGATTCTCAGCCAAGGAATACCAAATGACTAATGTCACCTAAAGAAATGTTCAATACCCTTAGTCATTAGGGAAATGCAAATCAAAACAACCCTGAGATTCTACCTCACACCAGCCAGAAGAGCTAAGATCAAAAACTCAGGTGACAACAGATGCTGGCAAGGATATGGAGAAAGAGGAACACTCCTCCATTGCTGGTGGGATTGCAAGCTGGTACACCCATTGTGGAAATTGATCTGGTGGTTCCTCAGAAAAAATGGACATAGTATTACCTGAGGACCCAGCTATACCACTCCTGGGCATATACCTAAAAGATGTTCCAACATATAATAAGGACACATGCTCCACTATGTTCATAGCAGCCTTATTTATAATAGTCAAAAGCTGGAAAGAGCCCAGATGTCCTTCAACAGAGGAATGGATACAGAAAATGTGGTACATCTACACAATGGAGTACTACTCAGCTATTAAAAACAATGACTTCATGAAATTCTTAGGCCAATGAATGGAACTAGAAAATATCATCCTGAGTGAGGTAACCCAATCACAAAAGAACACACATGATATGTGCTCACTGATAAGTGACTACTAGCCTAAAACCTTGGAATACCCAAGATACAATCCACAGACCACGTGAAGCTCAAGAAGGAAGACCAAAGTGTGGATGCTTTAGTTCTTCTTAGAAAGGGAAACAAAATACTCTCAGGAGGAAATATGGAGACAAAGTGTGGAACAGAAAGACTGAAGGAAAGACCATCCAGAGACTACTCCGTCTGGGGATTCATTACACACACAGTCACCAAACCCAGACACTATTGTGGATGCCAAGAAGTGCATGCTGACAGGAGCCTGATATAACTGTCTCCTGAGAGGCTCTGACAGAGCTTGACAGAGGTGGATGATCGCAGTCAACCATTGAACTAAGAATGGGGTTCCTAAATGAAGGAGTTAGAGAAAGGACTAAAGGAGCTGAAGAGATTTTCAATCCCACAGGAAGAACAACATCAACCAACGAGACCCCTCAGAGTGCTTAGGGACTAAACCACCAACCAAAGAGTACACATGTAGCAACCCATGCCTCCGTCTGCTTATGTAGCAGAGGATGGATGGCCTTGTGGGGCATCAATGGGAGGAGAGACCTTAGTCCTTAGGCTGGATGCCACAGTGTAGAGGATGCAAGGGCGGGGAGGCGGGAGAGAGTTCGTGTGTGGGTAGGTGGGTGGGTGGGGGAGCACCCTCATAGACACAGGTGGAGGGTGGATGGGATAGGTATTTCCAGAGGGGAAACTGGGAAAGGGGATAACATTTGAAATGTAAATACAGAAAATATCCACTAAAAAAAGAAAAGGTCTTCTTGGGGACAAGGGGAGGAGTAAGCGGGGAGAGACTTTTGAGGGTAGAGGAGAGGAAGGAGCAGGGGCTGCAGTCAGGAGGTAAAATGAATAAAGAAATAAAATTTAAAAATGCCTCCTCCTGGGTAGTGATGGTTGCACTCCTTTGATCCCAGCACTCAGGAGGCCAAAGCAGGCAGATCTGTGAGTTTGAGGACAACCTGGTCTACAGAGCAAGTTCTAGGACAGTCAGAACTACACAAGCAACCCCTCTCACAAACAACCAACAAACACAAAAACAGAACACATAGCAAAGCAATATAAAACAAAACAAAAAATTCCCCTCCGTCAGACTGGCATGTAGGCGGAATTGTGGGGTATCTTCTTAATGTCTAAGGTGGCAGGGTGGGCCACCCATGACAGATAGTCCTGGGTTGTATAAGAGAGAAAACTGAGAAAGCCATAGGAAACAAACCAATAATCAGTGTACCTCCACAGTCTCTGACTGAGTTCCTGCCTCCAGGCTCCTGCCTTGAGTTCTTATCCTGACTTCCCTCCATGATGTAAGCTGAAATAAACCCCTTTCCTCATCCGTTGCTTTTGGCCATGTTTATTATAGCCACAGAGTGCAAACTAGGACAGCCGCCACGTCAGCCTATACTCGTGGCTGCTCAGCCCTTGCTGAGCTCTCTATTGGGTAATTGTCTCTAAAGCTTAGCATAAACACACTGAGGTATGTGTTGATGCTGAAGATGAGGATCAGCTATCTCAATGGAGAGTAGACGACAGGAGAATAGGCACGAGCAATTACAACTGTGTCCAGACCCAATGCTGCAGTTTTACTGCTTCTCTGTGAATTCATGTGCGGGGCTGTAGACATGTGCGCAAATGGTCTGAGTGAAGAGCTCAGGACAAACTTGGGCGTCAGTCTTCAGGTGCTGTCCATCTCTTAGTCGGGGTTTCTCACTAGTTTGGAACTCTAGTGATGAGCTGGCCATCAAGCTCCAGTAATCCACCTGTCTCCACCTCCCATCTCACCATTGCTGGGACTCCCACCAACACACCTGGCTTCTTGTGGAGGCTTTGGAGACCCAAACTCAGGCTCTCATACTTGTGAGGAAAGTTTTCTGATGACTGAGCCATCTTTCCAGTCTGATGTTATGAATTAATATGAAAAGTTTCCTCCACAGGCTCATGTATTTGGACACTTGGTCCCCAGCCTGTGGTGCTGTTTTGAGGTCGTGAAATCTTTTGGATATGGGGACCTATATGGCAGGTATAGGGCCCTAGAGGGTGGAGTTTTGGTCTAACAGGGCTCTGCTTCTGGCTTGAGCTCTCTGGTTTCTGGCCTATGGAGACCCAAGAGTCCCATGTACAACTCTGCCATGCTATGCCTTCCCCACCATGATGGCTAGTAGTACCCTCTCAAACCATGAGGGCAAGTAAATCCTTCCTCCCACAAGTTGTTCCTATAAGATGCTTTCTCAAGGGGAAAAGTAATACAACAGGAGTGGACAGGAGAATAAGTAGTCTGTAACCCAGTGTCTTACTTAGGGTTTTACTGCTGTGAACAGACACCATGACCAAGGGAAGTCTTATAAAAGACAACATTTCATTGGGGCTGGCTTACAGGTTCAGAGGTTCAGTCCAATATCATCAAAGCAGGAGGAGCATGGCAACATCCAGGCAGGCAAGGTGCAGGGATAGCTGAGAGTTCTACATTTTTGTCTGAAGACTGCTAGTGGAAGGCTGACTTCCAGACAGCTAGGATGAGGGTCTTAAGCCCACAACCACAGTGACATATGTGCACTAACAAGGCCATACCTCCTAATAGTGCCACTCCCTGGCCCAAGCATATATAAACCATCACACCCAGGAAGCTTCAGAAATTTACACTCCCTTCTTCAGAGGGAAGCTAGAGAGAGGAATGGGTAATATGACAGGTCTAAGTGGTTGCTGGGGGAAGTGAATGGCTGGTGACAGTTTCTTGGGACTCTGGCAGGCAAAAAGCAGAAACTCACCAAGGACTATGTTCTTATTGTTCTGACAGGTGTCCCAGATAATCCCAGATAGTCCAGAACAAGTGCTAGTTCCTCCTCTCACGAGTGACTAGGATTCTGTGGTTACAAGACAGAATGCACAGGGAGGGGCCACGTCAACATCTCTTTTAGGAGATGTTTCCTAGTCAAATGAAAGTACTTCAGTGATAACCCCTTCTGAAGACTATCTGGGGAAGAATCAAGATGATGGAGAGATGGGGCAGGGAGCAGTTTTTGAGATCGTGATGAGACAGACCATCCACATGCTTTGGGAGAGCATTTCCCAAGCCAAACATCAAGAAAGTGTTTCCCTAGTTTATAAATGAAGAATTGACCTGGGGGACTTAGGTCGCTCACAAACACGTCTGCACACATTACCCTGTATTCACGACACTCCTTTAAGCCTCTAAGAATCCTTATAAACCAGGCAGGTCTATGGGGGAAACACACTTCGTTGGATGTTGCCTTTGGCAGTTGGGAAACTCTTCCTGCCCAGGCTAGTTCACATTGCAGCTGTAGTCATCCACAAACACATAACTCGAGGGCACCGTGGAGCTACGCTGCAAATTGTTTTAATGTAAGAATGAGCAGTTATAAGTTCCAAACTATGAAAATAACTCCAGGGGAGTCTTGCAATGCCAAGAAATGCAGACACCCTCAGTGGGAGCAGTTTATAAACCCTATGTTGACTGAACACACACACACACACACACACACACACACACACACACACACACACACACACCAAGATGTGCAGTAAAATTGTGTTTCGAAATGCTGTGTTTTTTCACCAGGGATAACCACGCGTGCAAGGGAGACGAGTCTCAATCCCAGGGCTGCACGTGCAAACCCTGCCTTATCTCGGTGTGCCACAAACAGCCTTATCATTTTCTTTCTTCGTACGGCACAACGCTGCCAAGAAGAATGACTCGAGCTGTGATGCCAGCAGACAGAATTTACTCTAGGCAAACCAGACTTAAGTTTTAAATAAAATAGGCTTAACATAAACGATAACAAGATCTGATCTGGGGGACTCTTAAAAAAATAATAATGGTTTGGCACAGAAGACACCCCGCTCCAGGGAACATTAGCTTCCATGGTGAGATCGAGTTACAGAAAGTCAAACATTACAGTCTTAGACATGGAGAGCCCCAAACGCAAGAGTAGCCAGGGGATCTGGGTTCACATTCTCAGCAAAAGAGCACATGCTCACGAGACTGCAGTTTGCAAATATAAGACACAAAAGGACACAGTCTTATCCCGCATCTGTCTTTGAAGCTGGAAATAGGAAAGCACACTCCTAGTTTGCCCTCTAATTTACAAAGGGGTTCTCAAACAAGATCTTCCTAGACCTCCCCATGCCTGCCCTGCCCCGCAATTTATACAGAGTCCAGCAGGCTCCGGTCAGGGACAGTGATGGATTCAATTTTATGAATTAGCTTATGTTTTGTTTAGAGTTAAACCCCATGAAACCGTATCAGCTGTAAGGAAAGAAGGGCAGACTGGGGGTCAGCTTCATCTGGAGCACAGCTGGAGTCAAGTTCAGACTTTCTCTCCCCCTGGGGAAATGGTGGCACCCAGGACATGGAGGTTGTAGAAAAGGAAACGTCGTTCTTCAGAACGATTCACATAGATGTTCCTAGTATCATGGGACCAATGCTTTCCACCATGAAGGATCGTGGCTGAGGTTTCTGGAGGACACTAGCTGTCCTTAAAACCAGAGGTGACCGAGGTCACCACTCACCAGCTAGCGCCCCTTCCATTTCTGGAGACGTCTGGGTTGAACAGGAGCCTCTCGGGCCATGGGGGAAGTCCCATTCCAGTAAAACTGAAGAGAAGTCCACATAGGAGGCAGCTAGGAGCAGGGTAGGTAACATACGCAGCAGAGGGTGAGGAAATGACTTGTAGCCCCAGAGAAGGAGGAATACCTGGAGCAGAAGCTAGAACATGACAGAAGTTGCACGGCACAGAGTCTACCACAGGGTTCTTAGAGGGACTAGTGAGGTGGGCCTTGCCTTTGGACTTCTGGTCTCCTAAGGAGCAAAAATAAACTACTGTTTCTTTTCCCCTCCCTCCCCTCCCCCTCCCACTCCCTCCCCTCCCCCTCCCCACTCTTCCTCTCTCTTCTCCTCCTCCTTTTCTTTAAGACAGGGTTTCTCTGTGTGGCCCTGGATGTTCTAGAACTTGCTCTGTAAACCAGCTGGCCTTAAACTCAGAGAGATCTGCCTGCTCTGCCTTCTAAGTGCTGAGAATTTGGTTCTTTCAAGCCCTTCAGTGTGCAGAGACACTTTAGTGATTTTGATGGCATTAAGAAGCAGCCATTCAACCCCAAGAGAGTCCCTTTCTTCATATGAAAAAATGGGCCCAATTGCACCACCTCCATTGTGTCCTACAGTAACTATAGCACTGAACTGTAACACACGTCTTATGAAAGCAGGGACAATGTTTGACAGACTTTTCAAAGTAAAAGGACCATTGCTTTTCCTAATTGTTAATGTAAGAAAAACCCTTAGAAAATGTAAAAGCTGAATTTATTTATAGCTCTCAAAATAGCCACTATTCCATTCAGGTCGCTGCCATGTCCTTTCTGATATATGTGTTTGATTTTGGAATTTGAATCTTTTCCCCCCTTAGCCTTTGATATTAGCCTTCTCGTGCTATATTCTTCCTCCGTCTGGGTGATCAGGGCACATGCCTGGCAGGGCCATCATGAGGGCTGGAAGGATGGCTCATGGGAAGCAATTAAGACGCAGAGTCTAGCACACCGTGTGTCAGTGAGGGAAGGAGGAGGAGGAGGAAAAGAGGAAAGTTGGGGTTGGGGATTTAGCTCAGTGGTAGAGCGCTTGCCTAGCAGGCACAAGGCCCTGGGTTTGGTCCCCAGCTCCAAAAAAAAGAAAAGAAAAAAAAAAAAGAAAGAAAGAGGAAAGTGGTTGCTGGGCTGAGCATCCCACCAGGATTGGGCAGAGAGTTTGGCACTCAGTGCCTGATTATGATGGTGTGTATGTATATGGGGCCCAGGGAGTGGCACTATTAGAAGGTGTGGCCTTGTTGGAGTTGGTGTGTCACTGTGGGTGTGGACTTTAAGACCCTCATCCTAGATGCCTGGAGGTCAATATTCTCCTCATAGTAGACTTCAGATGAGGATGTAGAACTTTCAGCTCCTCCTCACCATGCCTACCTGGACACTGCCAAGCTCCTGCCTTGATACTGGACTGAATCTGTAAGCCAGCCCCAATTAAATGCTGTTTTTATAGGAGTCGCCTTGGTCACGGTATCTCTTCCAAGCAGTAAAACCCTAACTAAGACACTGATAAAAACAGCCATTCTAATTGGCCACTCTAGAAGGAATTTTTCTCTCTTGACTGTGGGAACTTCACAGGTGACTCCCCACCCCCTACCCCCATCTGATGATTCTCTTTGCTCTTCCAGGCCTAACTGAAGACCCCTCTCTCCCAGAAAGCCCTCACTGATGCCACATGTATCTAGATGTCTCTCCTTGGCCCTCACAAACCCAGGTTCACTTCCTATCATCACCAAAGTCTCCCACACGCCCGTATGAAATCATACGTTTTCTTAGACAACTGTGCTTCTAGTTCCTGACCCATTGTAAGCATTTCGAAAGCATGGTCTGAACAGTGCCGAGAGGAGAGGGAGCAGATGTTCAGAGCCATTCGGGACACACTGTCTTTCTGGACTTTTGGGGATGGGCAGACAAATGGCTCTGCTATCTCCAAGGATCCCAGCATTCTTTCTAACAGCAAAAGCACAGAGATAGTGTTGTTGGCCCAGCGTTTACTGTCATATGCCTATCAGTCAAGTATTCTGCGATAATGCTTCAAAACGCACAGCCTTCTTTTTTCATATTTGCAGATGATATGATTCTTTTTTTGGTAAATTGGATATTTTTATTTACATTTCAAATGTTATCCCCTTTCCCGGTTTCCCACCCATATCCTATCCCCCTCCCCCTTCTTCTATGAGGGTGTTCCCCTACCCAACCACCCACCCCTTCCCACCTCCCTGCCCTGACATTCCCCTACGCTGGGGGTTCTAGCTTTGGCAGGAACAAGGGCTTCTCCTCCCATTGGTGCCCAACAAGGCCGCCATCTGCTACATACGCACCTGGAGCCATGTGTCTGTCCATTTGTACTCTTTGGAGGGCAGTTTAGTCCCTGGGAGCTCTGGTTGGTTGATATTGTTGTTCTTATGGGATTGCAAACCCCTTCGGCTCCTTCAATCCTTTCTCTAACTCCTCCAACGGGGACTCCAGTCTCAGTCCAATGGTTTGCTGTTAGCATTCACCTCTGTGTTTGTTATGCTTTGGCAGAGCCTCTCAGTAGACAGTTATATCAGGCTCCTGTCAGCATGAACTTCTTGGCATCAGCAATAGTGTCTGGGTTTGGTGGCTGTATGTATATGGGCTGGATCCCCAGGTGGGGCAGGCTCTGAATGGCCATTCCTTCAGTCTCTATTCCACACTTTGTCTCCATATCTCCTCCTCTGAATATTTTTGTTCCCCCTTTTAAGAAGGACTGAAGCATCCTCACTTTGGTCATCCTTCTTCTTGAGCTTCATGTGGTCTGAACACACAGACTTCTATCACAGCTTCTAAGAGCTCAGCCCTCTCTTGCCTGAGCACACAGCTCTGTTTCTGGGCACACATGGGGCTTAGGCAGGCACCTCTGGCCCTTCATCTTTGGAGAAGGTTGCCAAGGGCCAGCTTTTCTTTGGTGAGGGGTGGAAATGAAAGGACACAAGGGTCATCTCTTTAGGTCTCTTTCAGAATGAACAGTCACCTCACATCTGTTGTACATCAGGGAGAGGAGGAAGAGCTATGAGGCAGCAGCTGGCCACATAGCAACTCAGCGTCCAAGTCAACAGCACACATTTATGCCATGCTTGTGTTCCAGAGATCCACATCAAGCCACCTATTCCCTATCCTGAGCTCCAAGAAGGTAGATATGCCATTAGCCCCACTGCACAAATGGAAGAACTGAGACCAGAGAAGCTTATATGATCTAGTCAAGTTCATCCCCTAGAGTGGCGGCAAAGACTTGGCAATGTCTGAATTTCTCCCTCTGCTTCCTGAGGTGTCTCCTGTGATCTGCATTCAGCCCTGCGGGTCTGGTGTAGCTTGGCTATACCACTGAAGCTCATTGGCCCAAGGAAGAACAGGCTTGCTTGTCTGCCATTAATTTCCTATCAGGCACTCTTCCTTCTTTCATACATATTATCAGACAATCTTACAGCAATCTGGGTATCACCCCATACCACAGAGGAGAACCCCAGGACTGGCACCCAAACACCAGGTGTGTGTAGTCTTCTAGATAGGTCCAATTGGATGAGAAGCAGTGGTGTTTAGTCAGTCAGGTGAGGGTGGAGCTCCTTTTGCTCCCCCTCCTTTCCGTGGCTTCTGAAAATTTACCTTGGTCAAAAGGCACAAGGTGGGGCAGAAGGTTTGGAAGGAGGGGAATAGGTTAGGAAGACCTACTTCACACAGTGGCTCCCAGCGCCCAGCAGGTGGCAGGATGTGGCCAGAGATGCCCGGTCCCTGGGACGTCTGGGCCAGCAGCCCGCGCTGCCTGGTAATGTCAGCCTCCTGGGGAGCTCGTGCCACCCACTCTGGCCCCTCTGAGCCTAGGGTCCTTAGGCCTCCGGGACTCTGGAGAGACGCTCCCTCCCCTAGGCACTCCCCAGCTGCTGCAGAAGCCAGACCCAGATGAGAACCATTCCCCCAAAATCAGCCGCCTAAGCTTCACAGGGTAGGGGAATCCGGGGGACCCAGACAGGCAATTTCCAAAAATGTACATTTCTTTTTAAGTGAGCGACAGCCTCGTAGGCCTCAGCTTTTCAATGTACAATGAGAGGTTACTTTAGACCTCGCTGGTCTGGGCTCTCCTTTCACTCATTAAACATCCCGGGAAACAAAGAAGCAGTCCGTGGCCGAGCCAGTGGATGAGAGCAGTTCTGAGTCAATACGAACTGCCAAAGGCTGCCGGTGGGGAGTCCCGGGGACCCAGCAGCCCCAGGGAGGTCCCTTCCCTCGGAGTCCCCGCCTACCCGACTGTGAAGTGGGGGCGGTGGCTTCTAACTCTTGGCTGAGATCCGGGTCCACGCCCCCTCCTCCCGCTGCACGCCCTCCCACCCTCCTTTCTCTCCTCCTTTTTCCTCACCACCGTTGTGTGCTGAGCTGCACGGTGGTCTGGGCTCAGGGAGTTCCCGGGTTTCCATCCGTGTATTGTGCGTCATGGAGAGAACCGGGTGAGGGCTCAGGGTGTGCGGTGATCCAGCTGAGGGGACACCCTGGAGGAGGGGTGACCACCCGGTCCTCATCCCTGCGCTGCGATCGGCCCCCTCCACACACGCTACAACCCTGGCTGGCTGCCTGCTCTCACCGCAGCTTGCATCCTGCCTCCCTGGGCTCTTATCCCGCACACAGCATCCCAAGAGCATCCTGCATCCCTTATCGCTGTGAGAATCCTGCATCTGACATCCCGAAAGGAGAGGCCGGGCATGTAGTAGCAGCAGTAGCAGCGGAATATGGGCGGGAACCACTCCCACAAACCCCCAGTGTTTGATGAGAACGAAGAAGGTAAGAGCCTTCCCAGCACGACGAACCGCCACTCCCCGCCACTCCCCGTATCCCCAGGGCACCCCTTCCTTCTGCTATCCTTCACTGAGCGCCTGCTGAGTGTAGCGCAAGGATGGACAGATACCTGGGTCTCAGCACAGCCTTGTCACCCTGCACTGGCTGTGCACCGGCCCAGTGCTAGTCATAGAGCTCCAACCTGGCTACTTCTTAGGCTCTAGTGCTCGTTGGAAGCTCAGATCATGCTGAACCTAGAGTTGGGATAGAAGACTCGGAAAAGAAAAGGGGACTCAAGGTATCACTTTGGGGAGGGGGCATCACAGGAAGACCTTGCTTCACAGTAGAGCAGGGGGCGTTGTTCCTGCTCAACGTCCTGGGACTCCAAGGTGGCCTTCAGAGCTTGAGGTTAACAGACGGGGCCAACTGGGTGAAAGTGTACTACAACGTGTGTGTGCATGCATGTGTGTGTGTGTGTGAGAGAGAGAGAGAGAGAGAGAGAGAGAGAGAGAGAGGAGAGAGGAAAAGGGGGGAGAGAGAGAGAGAGAGAGGAAAGAGGGAGAGAGAGAGAGAGAGAGAGAGAGAGAGAGAGAGAGAGAGAGAGAGAGAGAGAGAGAGAGAGACTGAGAGAGAGACACTCCTACTATTTGGTCTCAGGACAGCCTAAGGAAACTTTGTAGCTGAAGTCAGTGGCTCTGAGGAAGGAGCCCTGCTTGGGGCTAGCTTCCTGGTGGGGAGCACTGTAGGCTATTTGCTTTGTATGGATGCCAGGACTGGAGAGTCCTTGCAGCTAATGGTGGCAGAATTTGGTATTTGGCTGATCAAAAGTGTAAGAAGTTTTCTTAGCGTTTACTTCCACTATTTACATCCTGAGACTCAACCACTCTGAACCCTCATTTCCCCATATCTGTGAAGGTTTCTAATCAGGTTGTTGGGGGCTCCATCATTAGTCACATGCGGAAAGTGTCTTATAGACCCCTGAGTTGGTTAATAACCTACTGTGTGATAATACACACTGGCTTCTCTCTGCCTAGCTATCTCCACTGTGCCCCAAATTAGAGTCCAGGCATCCTGTGCCTTTTTTCCTGCCAACAACTGTTCTGGACTTAGTCCTCACAGATCCCAATGGAACAGGTACTTTTCCGTGGCTGTTTTGTAGGGGTGGGGGTGGGGAAAGACAGAGAGAGACAGAGAGAGACAGTGAAGAGAGACAGAGAGAGACAGAGACAGAGAAGAGAGACAGAGAGAGAGACAGATAGACACAGAGACAGAGACAGACACACACACACAGATAGAAACAGACAGGCAGAGAGAGAGAGAGAGAGACAGACAAAGACAGACAGATAGACACAGAGACAGAGACAGACACACACACACAGAGACAGAGACAGAGACAGAGAGACAGAGAGAGACAGAGAGAGACAGAGAGGCAGACAGAGACAGAGACAGAGACAGACAGACACAGAGACAGAAATAGAGACACACACAGAGAGAGAGAAACAGACAGACACACACACACACACACACACAGAGAGAGAGAGAGAGAGAGAGAGAGAGAGAGAGAGAGAGAGAGAGTGTCTCTCAGTCATAGACTACAACCTGAGAACCGGTTCTGAGTTCTTCTTCTGTATAGAGTACAGGTTTGGCCACTCTAGAAACATCAAGGTTGACCGTCTCAAAATGGTGAGGTCCCACATAGGTGAAGACATTGCCTGCTGAGCCAGCCAGGTGGTCCTTCCTTGTATGAGGACATGTCTGTGTCTGGTGGGTCCACATGAACATCCTTGGTGATAGGCAGGTTCAGTACAGCCACAGGTTGTTTGATAGCTCCAATCTTCAGACAGGAGTGGGCTAGTAGAAGCCAGAGACAGTAGAGGCTCTGTCTGCTTCTAGGACATAACCGGAGGGAGTTATGACTTCCATGTAGCTTCACCCTTGTTTATGAGTTCATGGGTCTAGTCTGGGTCAAGGTCACACATAGTTTTCTTAACATCTCTGTCTCTTAAAAGTCATTTAGTAGGTTTAATTTTACATATATATATGCATATATATATATATCAGTTTTTCATCAACAGAGTCTAATATAATCCAGATATTATTTCTCTCCCATGAAACACACCTCTACATGGAACACTGGCATTTTTTTTTTAATAATTAGCACTCTAAAATCATTCTCGGCTCCAGAGACATTTAAACTCACCTTAATCAAACCCCCAGAGTGTTGTGTGTTAATACTTAATTTGTGTGGCAGATTACAGACTTCTACAGAAAATAACTCTCTAAATTCAATAAAAGAGTTTCTCATTGCACGTAAAGACAACAGGGGTTACCCTTAGCCTGTAACTATTTTTTTTATTCCTATAATTATTCTTATTTGATGTTGCCATTTATCACTCCCACCTTACACAAATACCAAATACGGTCAGGAAACCCACCCCCACATGTCATGCCTACATATTTTATTTTTGCAGACAAAGCACCCTTTCTTTCATGCTTAGCTCACAGAAGGGATTTGTCCCTTTGGTGGCAAGGATCCCGTTCATGCTTTATTTGCTCTAAAATATTCACTGTAGACGATGCTTTTGTTTTCCTGTCTTGGTTCCCCATCCAGATTCTGCTGGACCTGGGTGAGCCATCTGTTTTGGGGCAGGTTGAAGTGCAAGACTGGAACTCTCTAGTCCAGTGGAGCATGCACGCATGTGACTTACGGCCATTTCTGAGTACTTCCTGTGCACATGTGGAGTACAGTCCGCCAGTTCATTATGTCATCTGCATTTACATATAATCTTTCCCACACCTACCCCATGCTGGGCACCAGGAGTGGAAGCATGGTAGACGGTTCCTAACCCTGGGAGTGTAAACTCCCTTTCACACTTGAGTCTTTCAGAAGTGGCAGCAAAACTTGCCTTGGGAGGGACATTTCCAAAGATCGGAACGGGATGAACAAAGGCCGTCAGTAAAGATAAAGCATGGTTCATTTGGGGGTCTGGTAGAGCCTTTTGCATACCTGAGGAATGTGGAGCCTTAAGGTACCATAAAAGGCCCCTGAATGCCAGGCCAGTCTCAAAGGGCCCAGGCTCATTGGGGCCTGTGGAGCTGATCTTTCAGGAATTCTGGAAATACTGAATGGTTTTAGGCAGGGGGTAGTATGGGTCGGTGAACAAGCATGCTCCCTCAAGTGGCTGAGGTGCTGGCTCCTGAACAACCTGATATTAAGGACTTGAATGGATAAACCACGGCAGGAACTTCGCCAGTGTGTAACCGTTCTCCATTCTTGGGGGTGGGATGGGGCAGGGCATGGGGCTTCCTGGGTTCTGCTCGCAGCTGTCATGCTAACACCTTCAGCAAGAAGCTCGGAAGAGCACGTTCATGTCCCAAGAAGAATGGCTGCTCCAAGGTATTGACAGGGTTTCTCTCTTAGTGGCACGTGAAATAGTAGTGTGTTTACCGTAATGGCATCTCCAGGTGGAAGATGGCGCTTTCCCCACCTGGGCCTCTTTGAGCAAATGATACAAAACCCACAGGAAGTGCTTTTGATGGAACTCACTGCTTTGGGCCACTTGGCCCCTTCCGTATTTGCTTCAAGACCTGGTCCTGGCTAGCACACAGATTACCGGCATGGCCTGATGCTGCCCTCGTGCCTGCAGCTCTCTCTTCAGTGTCATCTGGGTGCAGCAGCCAGGCTGCATCAGGTCTCTGTTCAGTTCCCTTCTGTCTCCTTCTCTCTGGTCCTAGAGGCAGTTCACATGAAGATTGGGATGAAAACAAAGAACTTGTACATGCTCACTCGGACCTGCCCTCTGGGCTCTCACTGCTCTCTTATCCCAGTCAACTTTGGCTTTAGTTCATGTTTCCCTTCCCCACACCCTCCAGATCTTCACGAGGGCTTCACTGACCTCCCTCCTCATAATGGTGCTCTCTGCCCATCCCTTGCTGCATTTTCTTTCTGTCAATCATCACCACCTTACTGTACTATTGACACGATTATTTTCTTAATTATCATCCATGTTGGTTTTCTGTTACTGTGACGAAATACCTGAGCCTAACAACTACTAAGGACAAGTCTGTCTTAGTTCCCAGTTTCTGAGGGTTCAGACCCTCATTACTTGGCTCTGTTGGTTTTAGCTTGTGATGGAATGGCATTATGGACATGGCCAAGACATGTGTCCAGAGAAGTGGCAATCGAGAGATAAAGAGACCGGAGGAAGCTAGGGTCTCAGGATATCTTCAAAGGATATCACCAAGTGGCTTCTTCCTGCTTCTGAATCTAAGCCATTTACTCACTGGTAGAGAAAGACCAGTGAACTGAGGACACATTGAGGGATAAGTGAATAGATGTGCTAGGGAAGCCAGCTGGACATCAGGAGGACACATCTTAGGGAACCTGGCGTCTGGTTGTATTGCTGTTTGTCTGTGCTACAATGGCTGACAAGCAACTTAAAGAGGAGGGCTTTTCTGGCTCCCAGTTTGATGGGACACAGTCTGTCATGGGAAGAAAGGCTTGGCAGCCGGACCAGGAGGATGCTGGTTACATTGTATCGGCAGTTAGGAAGCAGAGAGCGAACAGGACTTGGGGTTTGTTTATGTAAATCGTAAAGCCCACCCTGTCATGACCCACTTCCTCCAGCAAAGTCCACCTCCTAAAGGCTCCATGACCTTTCCAAATGGTGGCACTAGCTAAGGGCAAAGTGCTCAGAAACACAAGCCTGGTGGGAGATGGCTTTAAGCCCCAGCACTGCTGATAGGTTGTATCAGTCTTGAAGGTGAAGGTGCACACTGGGAGAAGTCAATTTATACCACTCGTTTAAATGAGCAATGAGGGCTGGTCGGAGAGGCACAGGGGTTTTACAGCAGAGAGTAGCAATCGGAGTGGCTGTACCTTTATCAGGTCCCATCTCTGAAGGTTTTCGCCTGCTTTTGGTGGCGTAGGTTGGTAGGTAACCTAGTCTTTGACAGATGGCCCTCTGGAGATCTTTTGCTTCCAAATCGCAGTTCTATGGGTCTTCTATAGCAGCAAACGCAGTAAGGAGGGAACTGAAGGCTAGGCTCGTGAAAGGTTAGAGCTCTGTTGAGATGGGAACTTTATGAGAATTCCAGTGTTCCAAGGCCTAAAAGAACGCCTGGAGTAGAACTGATATGCTAATAAACTCTGGCCATGTGAGTGAGTGTCTCTTCAGCCACACCTTAGTTCTGCTTCTCAAGTAGTCTCTGGAACCTTCCTTCATGCGTCCTCTGCTTTCTTCTGTAGGCTTTATGCTAGGGCAGACTTTCTTCCCATGGAACCCACCGGCCCCGAGACTCCACGTGGAGGAGAGAGCTCATAGTCCTCATTTCACTGCAGAGACACCAGTGACTAGTTCCTAGTAAGACTTGAACCATTCTGTAAGCAGGGAGATCTGATGCGCTAATCAGTCAGCCCAGATTGCCCAGGCCTTGCCTGGACACTGGGTAGAGTCACCTGTACTCAAGGCACCTAGTACATATGGAAAAAACACCCAAGGAATACCAGGATATCCATAGAAGGAGGGCAAGTGGATGCTGCAGTGAATCCAAATAGTGTTCAAACAATGTTGACACCCGTAACCACAATGGAACTTAAACCACCCTCTCCAGATCTGTCAGAGAGGGACACAATGGTTTGGGACTCTAACTTATCTCATGCAATTGTTAAATCCCTTGTTAGTCCACTCTCCACTAGATAGCAACATGTCTGAGGTTATGGGCTTATAAAAGAAAGTTTCTTTTCTTTTCTTTCTTTTTTTTTTTTTTTTCTTTTTTTTTTTTTGAGCTGGGGACCGAACCCAGGGCCTTGTGCTTGCTAGGCAAGTGCTCTACCACTGAGCTAAATCTCCAACTAAAAGATTTAATTTTGGCTCATGGATCTGCACGTTTCTGCCCTTGATGGGTCAGCCCCACTGTTTTAGACGTGTAGTGGAGCTGAACACATGGATCAAGTGGTGGAGGGAAACCTTAAGCTATGAAGCAAAATCGAACAGCAGAACCAAGGTAGAACTGTCCCTGAGGGCAAGGCCCCAGTAGCTGGGAGACCTCCCACTTAGGGACCCCATCTTGACAGTCTCCCTGCTATACTGCTGGTGAGCGTGAGCCTTTGGACAGATTCAGCATCCAAAGAACAACACAGGCCACTTTCTAAATGAGACCGGGACCTCTTTGAAGAATGGCAATTTCTTGCTTTTTTTTTTCTTTTAATTTTTGCCCTGCCAGGCCCAGGACGTAGGCTGAAGGTGGTCCCTTACTGGGGGGGGGCAGTCAATTTTCTGTGTCCCTCTGGGTTCTGGAGCTACGGAGGAGTGACCACAGACATTCCAGTTTTACAGTCAGTGATGTTTGTGTGGACTTGGGAGTGGAATGAGCTTCCTGCCTCTGCTCTCAGGTTTCTACCTCGGAACAAACAGGCAGGGAATTGAGTGTGCAGAATGGATGGCATTCTGCAAGGAGCTTGGCAGTTCCCAGTCGCAGTACATGGGAGCCTAGGAGACAGCCCGAACCGAGATGTGCACACCAGGCAGTCTGCAGTGTTAAAACATTGTTTGCACGCGGTGACTCTGTTGAAAACAGAGCTCCCTCTGCCCCATCACTGGTAAGACTCGATTCGTGCTTTAGGGGACAGCTGAAGAGAGTGGCTCTTCAATTGCGGGAGGATGAAGGCAGGGTTGATCCCCAGGTTGAGGAAAGGTTTAAATGAATCAGAGGAAAGGGGGTGCTGTTGGAGGATGAGTTGGTGTCAGCTAGCACTGAGGCAGCCATGTTCCTCAGAGAACTCGAAAGAACAATACTCCAAGCATTACATGGGTGCTTAAAACGGAGGCTTTGAGCCCTGGAAGGCAGAGATGGAGTTCCTCAGAGGGATCTTGGGACCCCCCCTACCTTACAGGGTTACCATGCACTCGTTACCATGGTAGTGAGGGAAAGTTTACAACAGCAGAGGGGAATCAGCTACCTGAACTCCCAGAGAAGGGAAGCTGGGGTCATTTTCAGGCAGAGTCAGCCCCAGCCAAGGAAAACGTGAAGTCAGTGCTGTCGCCAACTTGGGAATCTTTCTCCTTCCAGTGCTTGGCTTTTTGGTCTTCCTGAGTGTCCTAACTCATTGCGGATTTTGCCTTCTGGCTTGTCTTACCTAGACACTCTACCAGTGAATCATCAAAGCAAATGGCTAACCTTCCCAGGGTGGGTTATTAGCACTGTGTACCAGAACAGCACTCCTTTTTCTTAAAATACAAAACAAAACAAAACACTCACTTTATTTCTAATTATGTATGTATGCACGTGTGTGTGTGTGCACGCGCACTAACTCACAATGTCATGTGAATGCTGACATCTATGGAGGCCAGAAGAGGGTGTCAGATCTCCTGGAGCTGGAGTTACAGGTGGTTGTGAGCACCCTGATGTGGGTGCACCCTGAAGTGGGTGCTGGTATTCTCAAAGAGCAGCAAGCACTCTTAACCAGTGAGCTATCTCTCAAGTACCCCTTTTCTTTTGTGCATGGGTGTACTTTAAAGTTCCCTGTCCCCTTTGAAGTTGTGAGGGACATGTGAATTACTTTGGTCCAAATGAGCGGCATTGGTGTGTATCTAATCTTGGGTGATATATATTTCATGTCCGTCGATCTTAAGGCAAGCAGAATTATCCAAAAGGTAGAACTTTACTTCAGTCTGGCTTGAAGAGTGTGAGAACAGCATTGACTAGAGGCCACACCCTTTTCCAGCTAGCCAGGAACCATAGAGACCAGCTACTTCAAGCCAGGGCAGTTCAGATGCTTGTTATTGCAAAGTTACTCAGCCTACCCTGAGTTAACCCTAAGTCAGCTGTCCCTTGAGCACAGCATTTTCGTTTTTACAGTTAAGAATCTCGTTAGTGATGTTGCTAACCTCCACACACTTGATCACACTGAGAGAATTTTCTCCTAACCTGATTTGCCAACAAGTTTTACTTTTACAAGTATGGGCTGATTTTTCACAAATTCCTTTCCTATGTCTGTGGAGATAGTATGTGGATTTTTCAAATGTAATATTAAATCGACTGATTTTTTTTTCTTTTTTTCTTTTCTTTTTTTCGGAGCTGGGGACCGAACCCAGGGCCTTGTGCTTGCTAGGCAAGCGCTCTACCACTGAGCTAAATCCCCAACCCCTGATTTTTAAATGTTAAATCAACTTTTCAATATTAGAATAAATCTCATGTTTTACTTATGGGTTCTATTGCTGTGATAAAACACACTCAAAAACAAAACAAAACAAAGCAAAACAAAATAAAACCCAGCTGGAAGAGAAAGGGGTTGTTTCAACTTACAGTGCCCAGGTCACACTCCATTACTGAAAGAAGTCAGGGCAGGAACGCATGAAAGGAGCCTGGAGGAAGAAGCTGACGTGGAGGCCATGGAGGAGTACTGCGTACCAGCTTGCTCCTCATGGGGTTTTCAGTCTTTGTTCTTATATACCCCAGGTCCACCTTACCATGGTGGCACCACTCACACTGGGATGCCCCCTCACACATTAATAATCAACCACCAATCAAAATAAAACAAAAACTAACCAGGATTCCCACTTATTATGATGTGACATTATCTTGGATTTGATTTGCTAGTATTTTGTTTATTTTTCATAGGAAGGTATTACACACTCTAAGTGATTCACAACAGATTAGGAAAAATGCTCAGTGAATGTACAACTTATAAAAATGACAGGAGGAGAATCTAAATATCAGAGAAGTTCTATAGTTCTATGCCCACTGAGTCTTGCTGAGAAGACAAGTCTAAGCCTAGGTGTCTTATTAGGCACACTTCCCCAGATATGAGAGCTAGCAATCTTCAAAAAAGTCTCCAGAGAATGAGTGGAAAGACTATCTTTAAAAATACTTTTTATTTATTTATTTATTTATTTATTTATTTATTTATTTATTTATTTTATTAACTTGAGTATTTCTTATATACATTTCGAGTGTTATTCCCTTTCCCGGTTTCCGGGCAAACATCCCCTTCCCCCCTCCCCTTCCTTATGGGTGTTCCCCTTCCCATCCTCCCCCCATTGCCGCCCTCCCCCCAACAATCACGTTCACTGGGGGTTCAGTCTTAGCAGGACCCAGGGCTTCCCCTTCCACTGGTGCTCTTACTAGGATATTCATTGCTATCTATGAGGTCAGAGTTCAGGGTCAGTCCATGTATAGTCTTTAGGTAGTGGCTTAGTCCCTGGAAGCTCTGGTTGCTTGGCATTGTTGTACATATGGGGTCTCGAGCCCCTTCAAGCTCTTCCAGTTCTTTCTCTGATTCCTTCAACGGGGCTCCTATTCTCAGTTCAGTGGTTTGCTGCTGGCATTCGCCTCTGTGTTTGCTGAAAAATACTTTTTATTAATTAATGTGTATGTGTTAACTTGCATGAATTTACATGCACTGAGTGTATGCAGTACATGTGGAGGCCCAAAGAGGGCAGCAGAACGTCCACAGCTAGAGTTACAGCAGGTTGTGAGTCTCCATGTCCAGGCTAAGAACGGAAGCCAGGTCCTCTGCAAACAGAGGTTATTCTTAACCACTGAGCCAGCTCCCCAGCCCCAACAGTATCTTTTTGATGTTTCAGTATCATTTTAATGATGTTTAACTGGTGCCATTAGCAGGACTGAAGATGAACATTGCTATTATTTGGAAGGATTTGTGAAGGGCTGCTACAATGTGTGAATTTCAAGTTACAAACACAATGTTGCTTCCAACATCCTAATCTCTACCTAGTGTCTGTAGCATCTGTAGTAAGGGCTCCTTTTTCAAGTCTGGCTTTGACAGCTTGTACTTCCTTTCCCAATTATTTTTCTTGATTGATCTTTGGTTTATCAGCTGTTGGCTTTAATTAGTATTTGTCTGATTCCTGTTTGATTTCTTTGTTTAACTGTTTTTTTTTTTTCTTCAAGGTTTTGAGACAGCTCTATTTTCTGGTTCATACTACTCTTATTTCTTATTTTGTATTTCCCTTAAGTGTTACTGCTGAAATTATTTTCTCTCGATTGAATTATTTCCTTTGGCATTCCTCCTAGTGTCTGCCTACTGTTAAAAACTTTCCCCACTTTCTGTGTGTCTTAAAATGTCTTTATGTGTATGCCTGATTATTTTGTGGCTGTCAAGTTCCATATTGCCACTTTCTCCTTTAGCAGTCTAAAGTAGATCCCGTTGTCTTCTCTCTTCCATCATTTGGACTGAGAGGTAGCAGCTAGCTCTGCTTTTGTTCCACTTATTTTCCTTGTCTGCACGTCTTAAGGGTTTTTTTTAAAACATTTTATAGTTTTCAGGAGTATGGCACAATGTATCCATCCACCTGTGAGGTTCTGGTTGTTTCCACTTTTGCAGAGGGCTTCCTGAGCCTACCTTCATATGTCTTAGCTTTAGAGGATACTTCTTTTGCCTCCTAATACTGTCCCTGATGCTAACTGTCCACACTTCATCACATTGAGAGCACAGGGCCATGAGCCTTCCCATGGAGACCCTGTGTAGCTCTAGCCACAATTTTGTGTCTCAAGCTATCTTGTTGTTTAAGTCTGAACATTTTCTCTCAGCCTGCTTATTTTAATCACTTCCAGTCTGTCTCGCTGTTAAGTGCAACCATCAAGCTCCCCGTGTTAACTGTTGAGTTTCCATCCGGGAACTGCTGACTTCATTTCTTCAATGGCTTTCAATTCTCAGTACAGGAATTGGTAATTTCATTTTTTTTGAGCAACCCTGTGGATCTTCCCCATTGCCTGATTTTGTCTTTCTTTTTGTGTGGTTAGTACGTTTCACACAGTAGCATGTATTGATAAACTATATAGTGTGTAACTTTAGTTAATTTTATGAATTAGTTGGAAAGTTACAGAGATAATGTTAGGCTTCAGAGAATGTTCCCTTCACAACAGTGACCTCCGTATGGCAAGCTGTCAGCCATGCTTCATGTGAATCCTCACAGAGAATGGGACAGGGGTATTGCAATCCTATGAGAACAGTCTTGCTACCTTTGTTCCTAGAATGTAGCCTTTGATATTCCTGAGGTATGTCTGGGGTATTGGGCAAGCCTCCCAATTGGTAAGCTCTCAGTTTTAGTATTGGCTTCTGCTCACCATCTCTAAGGACACCCAGCTCTGGTGGCTTTTCAGTCTCTCAGAATTTTCAGATTTGATAGAACTTCTTGAAGAAAAACAGTCCTTCTTTGAACTGACCTTTTTCTTGCACATTTCACCTGAATCTCTGTTCTCCACTGAGAATGCTGTTGTTCCTCCAAATGGATTTTCCAAAGATAAATTGTGTGTGGTCATTATAGCTTCTCTTTAGTCATTGAGTTATTGGCCAAAGTGACCCAGACTGATGGAAGTCACTTTCCTCCACGGTGTTAGTATATAAGAGCTGTTTGCAGAGAGACACCTACGTCTCCTGACATTCTCCCACGCTAGCTCTCCTCACTCCCACAGCCTCATCCCCGGCTTCCGCTCCTCTCCCTGCCACCATTCCAGTCTCTCTGTGTTATTCCTCAAGCTGCTGCACCTTGAATCCTGGCATCACTCCAGTGAAATGGCTTTTGTGAGCGCCTCCATGACATGCTGGTTCTTCAAAACACCAGAACTCACCATCATACAGATATAGCATGCCAAATTGTGTTGATGCTCCCTGGACATTTCTCCATCCCTTTTCCAAACATTCTTGTCCCTAGACAATAGTGTTTAGTTTGTATTGTGTTCAGGAATCATAAAAATGGTCACAAGTTTTAGGTATTCTTTTGTGACTTGCTGCTCACTGAAGACCAAGTCTCAAAGATTCAGCCATGAGGCTACTGATACCAGGAGTCTGTTCATTTTTGGTGCTGTATAATGTTCCATTGTGTGACCATCATTCACTTGCCTTCCTGCTTCTAGATATTTGTCCTGTTTCTGGTATCTGGCTCTGGTGAGTAGCTCTGCTGTTCCTAACTTTGCATGCTTCCATGATACTCATGAACAAGAATCTTTTCTGGGATGTGCACTGTAGGAGAACTTCTGGCAGACAATAGGTACACGTGCAGTTTTCTAAGATCCTAACAAATACTTTCCAGAGTGATTTATCACCAGGAAGCCAAGCGTAGTCACTTCCCAGTCTCTCCATGAACGCTGTGCTGTAGAGACAGGGCTTAGTCAACCTCACATGGTTTACCATCTTCTTATAGTCTCCCTTGTTTCTGCATCCACAGGGATGCCGACTATATCAATCACGTTTAACAAAATCTAACCAAATACCACCACTGCCAATTGACACTAAGCTTTTATGATTGGGCGTGCATTATCTGTTTAAGGCATATCTTAAATTGAGGCGCAAATTTAAAGTGCTTAAAGTTTTGGGGGACAGATACCAGACTTGGTGACATATTGTGGTGGTTTGAATAAGAATAGCCCCCGTAGGCTCACATATTTGAATGCTTAAATCATCAGGGAGTGACCCTGAAAGGATCAGAAAGATGGAAGTGTGGCCTTGTTGGAGAAAGTACGTCGCTGGGGGTGGGCTTTGAGGTTCCAGAAACCACACTAGACCTTGGCTCTCTTCTGCTGCCTGCAGACCAGGATGTGAACCTCTCAGCTAGGTCTCCAGCAACATGTGTGCCTGTGTGTTGGCACACAGTTGAGTTCTTTCTCTTATTTTTTTTTCTTTCTTTTTTTCGGAGCTGAGGACCAAACCCAGGGCCTTGCGCTTTCTAGGCAAGCGCTCTACCACTGAGCTAAATCCCCAACCCCAAGTTCTTTCTCTTATTAATGCTGCCTTTATCATGGAATAGAAGAGTGACGAAGGCACGCCTGTAGGACCAGTACTTTGGAGTCAGAGGCAGAAGGATTTTAAACTTGAGGGCTGCCTGGTCTACAGAGCAAGGTCCAGTCAAGTGGATCTGCATAGCTAGTGACTACCACACAAGGAAGCACATCTCTTTTGGCCTTGCAACCCTTTTGTGCTACCGAGCCTTTCATTTTGTCAGTTGGACGAGCAAGCAGTTGCATGTCATTGCGGCTTCAATGTGTTCTCTCATTAAGGAACCTGAGGCTGCTTCATTAATTTAGCTCCTACTTGTTTTCCTGCTTCTGCAAAGGACCATTTCACAGCTTCTTCCTTTTTTTTTCTGGGGAAGAATGTACTTTCATTTGCAGAGGTTTGCTGTAGTCCTACCTGACGCTGTGGGATGCATGCATTTTCTCTGCCTTCCTCTGGCCCTTTCTAGTCATCCACGATGTCTTTATTTTAAGGTGGTTGTACTTACTGAACTTTCCGCATGGCCTGCGGTGTGTTTTCTCCATTGGCGACGGCTGTGGGAGGGCTCAGCTCACCGCTGGCAGTGCCACCTCTGGGCTGACATTTTCTCAATTGCAGTTCCCTCTTCCCAAATTACTCTAGCCTGTGTCGAGCTGACATAAAACTAGCCAGCATAACGCCACTCTGGTTCAAGCACCGCACATCCTTTGAACTCCAGGGACCTCCCTCCTCCAGACATTTGTACTTAAGGGCATAGCTTTCACTGAGAGCAGCATAGCTAATTCACAGCTACAATGATGGCAGTTCCTGGCTTAACACCCTTCAGTGGTCCTCACTGGTCTATTAGTTAAAGATGAGAATTGTAATAGGTCTCGGAGGCCCTTGATGGTCCAGAACCTGTTCAGCTCTCTCAGTTCATCTTTTTTTTTCACTTTTTTTTTGGAGTTGGTAACTGAACCTAAGGCCTTGCACTTGCTAGGCAAGTACTGTACCACTGAGCTAAATCCCTAACCCCTCTCAGTTCATCTTTACTGAGTTGTTAGTCACTGGACTTAAAATTCCTTGCCCAAACACTGGCACAGGGCAGCTGTGTTAGTTTCTTTTCCTGTTACTGCGATGAGACATCCTAACACAACTTTAGGGAGAAAGGAACGGTTCTAGCTCACAATCCCAGGTTACAGTGCATCATGGTTGGGTCGTCACAGCAGCAGGAGCGTGAGGCAAGCTGCTCACATTATGTCTGCAATCAGAAGACAGATGTGGAAGCATGCCTCCTCACTAGGGCTCCTTCACTCTCTACACTTAGGTATCCCAGGATCCTCTGCTTAGGGAAGAGTGCCAGCCACAGTGGGTGGATCTTCTCTCTTCAACTAATGTAATCAACAAAACCCCATGCCCATGCCCAGAGGCCATGCCCCGGGTGATTCTAGATTTGAGAAGCTGACAACCCAGGTACCCAGCAACTGTCCCGTGAAGTCGGCACAGGCTTCTTTACCATGCCCCTCACAGCTGACCATCTAGTTATTCTGAAAATTAATGTGAGGTCTCCACCCTCCCCGCTAGGTTCTGTTGCCTTGTGGACTCTTCTGTGGGTATCGGCAGCCTAGAAAGTCACTGCATTGCATTGAACTTTTCATGAATATATGTCAGAATAGGCAAGCAAAAGCCAGGCAACCTTTCACCAGGGTTTGAAGAGCAGGTAAAGGAACCAATCCTAGTGCATTTAAAATGGCACAGTGTGGGAGGGGTTATGATGGCTAATTGAAAGGAAGCAGCAGTTTCTAGCTTTGCTATGGCTTAATGACAGAAACAGCCAGAAAACAGCTGGGTAGAGAGGTGGGGCACAGAGAAGGTACACCAAAGCTTAATGTCGTATGTGTATAGACTTGGAGGAAACCATTGGCTCGGTTTGGAAATATATTCAACACATTACAGCAATCCATTGACTCTGGAGATAGCCTCGAGAGAAGGCTGCTTCCCCGAAAGGCTCTCACTTAAAAATGCAGAAATATCAATTTCAGCAGATATACGTGTCTACCATAGAAATGCAGAAGACGTTAAAAAACGACGCAATGTGGCTTCTCCAAACATTTATGATTCTCCTGCAACCAACTCCAAATATGCTGAGGGGGATGAAATACCAGACAAGAACTCAAAATAATGATTCAAAACATCAATGAATTTTAAAAAGTACAAAAAAAAAATCTTAACACATCCAGGAAGATAGCACAAGATGTGATGAGGAGTCTGGGGGATGGAGGGGATTGATTTTGAAAGAGTCACAAAAAGAAATAAAAATCTCAGTGAAAATAAGAAACTTGACACGACTTAAGATCATCTGAGAAGCGCATCTCAGTTGAGTGATTGTCTCCATCGGGTTAGCTCATAGACATATCTGTAAGGAATTGGCTTGATCATTAATTGATACAGGAGGGCCCCTCCCACTGTGGGCGGCACCATTCCCTGGGCTGGTGGTCTTGGGCCTTTTCAAAGAGATAGTGAAGCATGAGCCCGAGTGAGCTCTAAATCGGCATTGCACTACAGTTTCTCCTTGAGTTCCTGCCACGGTTTCTGTCATTGATGGACTGTGACCCGTAACCTGAAATAAACCTCTTCTTTCCTCAAGGTGCTTATGATGAGATCCCAGCAACAGTAAGGTAATACAAATACTTAGTAATAATAATAATAATAATAATAATAATAATAATAATAATAATACTGCAAACACTTAGTAATAATAATAACTGAAAAATCTTACCAACAGATTATATCAAGTGGAGGGAAGAATTTCCAGGATTGGAGGGCAGAGCTGATGAATTATAACATCAGAAAGTAATGAAGCAAGAACAACAACCATGAACAAAGCACATGAAACTTTTAAGCCTGGGATGAGATTAAAAGACTAAACTTACCTATTTGGGAGGCAGAAAAAGGCACTGAGAAAAAAGTTAAAGCCACTACCCCCCAAAGCCCTACTGAATGATAATAGTGGAGATTCCCCACGTCTTGGGAAAGCTATAGACAGTCAGGCCTAGAGTGCATTTAGAATCCCAAACAGAGGAGGTCAGAAATATCCTCTCTGTGCCATATTATAGTTAAGACTCCAAGGGAACTGTACCAGGATAGAGGATTGCAAGTGGTGATAAAAAACTATAAAGTCACTTCCAGAGGCAAATGTGTCAGAGCAGCAACAACGTTCTCAACTGAAATGCACCAGCTAGGAGCTCATGGAATGATGTGTTCCAAGACCTGAAAGACAACTGGCCACAGGGCCAACACTAGCCAGCAGAGTTGTCTTTTAGAGTTAAAGGAGAAATAAAGTGTTGTTGTAAGATTATAATAAAATCTGTCTTTTATCCCGCATTAGATCCAGCACTGCAGTGCCCCCAAATATCTGCTGGATATATTCATCTCAGTCAGCAAAGCCTCTCATTCGCTTTCCTCCATCCCATATCACACTGCCTATGGCTTCTCTCTGAGCCTGACAGCAATCTCTCTACCCATCTAGTTCCCAAGGCAGGTTGCCACCATGCCAGAGATATACACCCCAATTCCATGGCAGTAGTATTTCTGGCCACCACATACTCTCCTAATCTTAAATCCTTCCTTCTTGTCCAATGACAGGCCTTGTTCTGTCTTGAACCTGCCTACACCTGCATGATGACATCATCCTACGAAAACGACCTTCTAGGATAAACATTAGCGAAAGGAGTTTATGATCGCTAACCTGACTTTAAAGAAGATACTTAGAAGAATTCTACATACACACAAGAGGAAGATAAACATGGTAATAAGAGTACAGAAGCAAACAAGTCTCAGTAGAACTGTAGATAATTAAATCAGAAAAGAATCAAACATCAGAAAAACAATAAGGTTATGACCCTAGATGTAAATGGTCTTAGTTATTCAAATTAAAAGATTCAGACAGGACAGTTGGCTTGAAAAACAAATCCAACTGTTTGCTTCTGGCAAGAAACATACCTCACTCACAAATGCCTAGATACAGAGTGAGGAGTAATGAAAATGATGTTCCCAGTAAACAGAAAATGGAAGCAAACAGGAATTATGTCTGGAAAAGCAAATTTCAGGCCAAATAATTTTGCAGCTACTTATCTGGCAGAGGATTAATATCCAGAAAATGCAAAGATCTCAAGTTCAGCACTGTTGTGTGAGTGTGGTAAAGACCTCTGGCCTTGTAGGACTGGCTGTGTGCGAAACTCTACACAGGACCTTGTGAATACACAAAAATTCTTGATGCTTTTGATGGAATCTCTAAAATAGAAGTGTAGCTATACCAAACAGATGAGAAACAACAACACCATCCCCCTAAGAATCCCCCAAATCATCCAAACAAAAACAGCTAGGCACGATTAAAACAGAACTAGGTTATTGGAAACTGGAAGGGGCATATGAGAGCTGGCTCAGTGGGCAAAGTGTGTATAGGCAAGGGTGAGGACCTACCGCCTGTATAAAGCCTGGAGGAGTAGCTTGCATTTGTAAACTCAGTGTCCTATGGTGAGATGAGAGACAGAGCTGGAAGAGCTTCTAGAAGCTCACATGCCAGCCAGGGCTGCTGAAATAGTGTGTCAGGGAACAAGGACCCAGTCTCAAATAAAAAGGACTAACAGCCAAGGTTGTTCTATGACAAGCATACATGCACCGTGGCATAGTTATGTCCACAGGCTTGCTACAGGAAAAACTACTGCAAGGTACCCAGAGGAGCTGATTCTCAGGCTGAAAATGAACTAAGTCTAGCAACGTTTCAGCAAAACCTTGTGAGCCATTGGAAAATACTCCAGTCAGCTGGAAAATGACCAATACCATTAGGTATCTTTGGTTGGTCGATGTGAAACTAATGTAACAAAATGTTCTGTCTAAAAGAAAAAGGACTAGAATCTGAACATCAGAAAAGCCCAGAGAACAATCAACAGATGAGCAGAGAAGCGTAAACAGATACTTTTCAAACCACGTACAAATTGCCAATAAACACATGAGAAATAAAGGTCAGATTTTAAAGTTGCCACTGGTGCAATGCCGATAAAGACTGCAGGGAAATTCCAGCCAGCCCCAGTCAGAATGGCTTCCACGTAGGCAACTATAGTGGGACTGGGAGTGTAGCTCAGGGTTAGAGCAATTGCCCAGCATGCATCAGGCTCTGGGTTCATCCCCAGTGCTGCTAAAACCACAAAGAACAAATGCTGTAGGATGAGGGAGATTAAGGAAACTTACACAGGGTTGGTAGGAATGTAAATTAGTCTAGTCACTACAGAAGTCGGTATGCGGCTTCAGAAAACTAAAAATAGAAGTGCCACGTGACCCAGATCCAACTCCTGGGCATATCCCCAAAGGAGTCAAAGTCAGGGTACAGCAGCAACACCTGCTCGTGTTTATCACCGCTCTGCTTGTGACAGCCCAGGCATGACGTCAGCCCAGACTCCCGTCAGGGAGTGAATGCCAAAAGGAAGTGTGCTCTGCACGCGCAGTAAAGTATTATTAAGCCACAGAGGAGAAACAAACCATATCATTTGCAGGAAAATGGATTAAATGTATCATTAATAATGTCGAATATGTTGGACTTAGACTAATTTCTCATGGTTTCAAATGTCGGATCTGGATGGGGGGGAAAGGCATGAAAGTAAAAGGAGGAACAGGAAGGGACCAAGGAAGTGAGACAGGAAGTGATTAACCAAGGGTCAAGTGAATGCTATCAACGTAGTAGCATTTCCTGATGACCAAGCATGTAAGTCTCTGAGCCCATGGGAGCCATTTCTTCAAACCTCCATGGCTATCTTCCTCAATCCCACGCTCCCCTTTGGATAGTCTCTCATTTAACTTGTCCTTCACCAACTGAGCTGGCTCACTTTCCAGGAATCCTCAAGGATCCTCCTGTCCCGGTCTCCCTTGCTCTAGAATAACAAGTGGAACAAAGGTATATGCTACCACACCTGAGGTTTTTTGTTTTTTGTTTTTTTTTGCTTTTAAATGCGGGTTCTGGAATCTAAATCCTGCATTCATGCTTGTGTGGCAAACACATTACCAAGTCGCCAGCCTCTCCACTCCAGGGCTGCTAAGCTTTTGGTCCGCCTTGGTTGATAATAAGCTCGGTGGACATCTTTTGAGTAGAACTGTGAGTAAATAAACCATAGCAGAGCAGGGTGGTGACTGTGGGCTGCTGGGGCTGGCACTCTGGAGAGGCTATCAGAGCGTGACCAGCTGAGGCATTTACCTGTGGCTTTATGTGGTGGCAGGTCTCTGAAGAAAGATGACCCCTCCACATTTTCCCCAACACTGCCGTTGTGGGTCTTGTAGTCAGTTTTTAAAAACACTATAGCCCACCTTCTGACTCCGTTTAGAAATGGGAATAGGCCGTGAGGTTTTGTGTATCTGGGATGTACCAAAACTCCTGTCCTGCATGGGACATCCCAGTGGGCACACTTGCTATGCACATAGGCCCTGTATCCAGGTGTCTGGGCCTGACGTCTATTGGCCGAGTAATCCTGAGTGCCTTTTACCTTTCTGACCTCATTAGGGATATGGGGGTGGGGCGGGAAGCAGACAATGGTACTTTGTGAATCGTGGGTGCTAAGTGAGTCGGACTTGTCAGATATTTCTCTAGCAGGGAAGAGTATGTTGTGTAAAGTTTATTTAGATTAAATTTGTGAGTAAAAGTCATGCTAGAGACGGTAAGGACAGATTTTGGTCTGGACTCAAATCTTATTTTTCTATGTATTAGCTGAGTCACTAGGGCCACCTGTATACTGTCCCCGAGCCTCACTTTCTTCCTCTGGAAAATGTGGCTGATGTGAGAATATATTGGGTGCTTTCTGGCTGAGGCCAGGAGTTCAAGCCGTAAGTGTCAGGTGAGGGGGTGGCTTTGCCCCTGCCCCCAACACAGCTGCTGCCACTGCCTACCATAAGATAGCATGGGACACCCCCCCCAGCTGCTGCCACTCCCTACCATAGGATGGTAGGCTCGCACTTTCATATCCCAGGAGACACTTGCTGGAGAGTCTGCCTCTGGGTCCCCATCACACCTGACAGCAGGACCAAGCTGTGTTCAGGGACAGGGACAGGGACAGGGACAGGGACAGGGACTGTCCTCCAGATGGATCCCTCTGATGTCCATCAGGCCAAGATCACAGCATCCTGGAGTTCTGTCAGATTCTTGTCAGATCCTGGGGGGAAAGGAGGCCCATAGGGCAGGCTTTCAGGAGGATTAGACAAAGAACCTGAGGGTTAGAGAAGAGTCTGCATAGCCAGAGGAATAGGCTGCACATGTCCTGTGAGTGAGGCTCGCCAAGCGCTTGCCCTCTTGTCAGAATGTGACCTTGCTTGCTGACACAGAGGAGTGCCCGTGAAAACAGGGCCATGGGTGTGAGTGCTAATCCAGGCTTAATTTCCTGTGAATGGGAGAGCTCCAGACTCAGAGGCACACACAGGAGAGGATAGTGTTTCTAGGCCATTCCGTGCCTGCTAGTGCCAGGTTTTTTCCTACGCTTAGATCAGAAGGCACCATTTACCAATGGCGTGCTTCATTACCCAGGGCCAAACAAGCCCCTCTCACCTGTTTAGCCAAACCTGGGTTTTGCCAAGACTGTATACTGTGTGTGTGTGTGTGTGTGTGTGTGTGTGTGTGTGTGTGTGTGTGTGTGTGTGTGTGTGTGTGTGTGTGTGTGTGTGTGTGTGTGTGTGTGTGTGTGTGTGTGTGTGTGTGTGAATTCTGTGTTTCAGGCACCATATCTGCCCATATTCCTACAGGAATCCACTGCATCCCCAGGTGGCTCCTAAGCATGTGCTATGATAATATTTTCCAAGCAAAATTTCAGAGGTAAGAGCATCAGCGAGGTGGGAAGCTGAGTCGTGGATATTGCACAGGCTGCACACCCACACAGCTGGCTCAGATCGCAGAAGAGGCAATACCATAGTTTTAATCTGGGGACTATACTGCTAGGCTTTCGTGCTGGCTGTGGAGTGCAGGCTGGGGTGATGGGAAGGAGATGATGATCAGAAGACATGAAAATACAGCGTAAGTGGAGGAGGGCTATGTGTGCCCATCGTTGTTTGAATGATGTTAATCAGGGTTCTCTAGGGAAACTGACAGAATGACTATAGACTAGGAGGGTCTGGAGAGATGGCTTAGCTATTAGGAGCACTTGCTACATAATCATGAGGGCCAGGGTTTAGACCAACCACCCGTATAATAAGCCACCATCCCCCAAAACTCTACCTCCAAGGGATCCAAAATCCTCTTCTGGTCACCATGAATACAAATGCACATGTGCGCCTGCATGTGTGCACACACACACACACATATACACACATACATACATACACATACACACATATCACACACCACACACACACATAAACACACATACCCACATACACACACATACACATACACACCACACACATCACATATCCCCCCACACACACATGCACACCGCACACCACACACATACATATCCCACACACAACCCCCACTATATCACACACCGCACACACGCACACATGCACACACACATTATTAGGCTTGCTTCTACAATACAGTTAGTCTAGTAAGGGCCATCTGCACACTGGAGAGGCTGAGAGTTCCACCCACAAGCCTGGGTATCTCAGCAGCCCAATCTGGTGTTGAGAACCTGGAGGATTTCTGGAAAGCCGTTCATCTTTAGTCTACATTGGGAACCCAGAGAAGCCGTGTTCCGAAACCAAGAGAAGGAACATAGTGGAAGCAGCAGCACCAGCAAGGTAGATGAACTTGCTAGCAAGATGGAGGAAAAGCAAACAGAACTAAGCTGTTCTCTCAGGTCTCCTTTTATCTGGGCTGTCCCAGGAATTTAGGATGGGGCTTCCTAACTTCAGTTAACCAGGTCAAGAAAGTCCCTCACAGGTGTGCCCAGCGGCTGGTCCCTTAGTTGATTCCAGACACAGTTAAGTGGACAACCAAGTTGAACCTGGCAGAAGCGTCACACTTGTAATGGTACCTTTCTTCCTCCCCCTCCCACTTCCTCTTCTGTTTTTGAGGCAGGATCTTAGGGGCCAGGCTGGCCTGAGACTCTCTACATCACCCAGGTTGGTCTGAAACTCACAAACCTCCTGCCTCAGCCCTGGGATTGCTGACATTTCAGGCGTGTGTTGCCACACCTGACTTACATATCTGAGATGTATTCACAGGAAGACATCTGCAGAGACGTTGCATGGCTTCTAGCCCCCTGGTCTGGTGGAAGATGCCATAAAGCTTGCACTTGTAGGCAGCTCACCTTATTAAACCCGGCGAGCTCTCCGCTGATCACTTTAGTTTGTACGATATTTATAAATTCCATTAAGAATGCAATTATTTTTAAAGCACACATTTCAAGCAGAATCGAAAAGTCGCTTCATGGCGTATTTAATAAGCTCTAACACAGATCCTTAAGTGCCCTCTCTGGAGTCTAATTACTCCACAGTCTTCAGGTAGAACACACCTCTCTGGCCTTTGCTCTCTGTAGATTTGCATTTGAAAGGGATGCGCTTTGCTGTTTTGTTTGCCCAGATTTTCTGAAGCCCACCTCCAACGGTGGTTGTCAATCTTACACAAGTACCCTGTTATGGGTTCCTTTACTTGCTGTACTGGGAGCAGGTTGGGAATGAATCGAACAGCAATTCGCCATTGTTTTCCCCTTGGCCACCGAATTAGATACCAGTTTGGGCTCTCTGTGTGTCTGGAAAATGTTTTGTTTCTTGGCTTTTGCCTCTCAGTGACTCCTACGGGACAGTCTCCTGATCGCCATTGTTCTAGATGCATCTAGCTGTAATCAACAAGGCTATACTCTGATATAAATTTATAGCTGAAGTCCACAGAGCAGAGAGGTTCTCAGATATTATGAGATGATTTGGAAGTATGGTCTGCACCAAAACCCATGGGGATCTTACCTACTATCAATTCCTTCCTTTATTTTTCTTAAAAAAAATCCTTTATGAGCTGTGGATGTGTGTTTGTTTGTGTACCATGTGACTGCAGTGCCTGTGGGGGCCAGAAGAGGGCGATGGAGGCCGTGGAACTGGGGTAGCAGATGACTGGGAGCCACCATGTGGGTGCTGGGAATAAAAGCCGGGTCCTGAGGAAGAGTCCCCAGTGCTCTTACACTGAGCCATCCTTCCGTCTCCCCTCCTTTCAACCCCTCCCCCTCGACCTTTTAATGCATATCAGGCTCAAACAAAAGCCTGCACACTGAAGTGTTAACTAGAAACTTTACCTTTTTACTTTGCTTGTGTATTAAAAACCTCAAATTGTGGGGCTGAGCGGTGGATCCGTTGGTAAAACACCTGCCTGGCAGTTTGGATCCCCAGCAACCATATAAAAAATGGGGTGCAGTAGTGTGAGTCTCACTGGCCCCAGCCTTAGCCATGCTGGGGTCTTGACTGGCTTGAGTCTGTACAGCTCAGCTACAGTCACCGGGAGCTCGTGAGTGCAGGGAGCCGGCCATTTTAGACATTTCAGTTTTGTTTTCAAAAGATATTCTGACGGGACACAGAATGCAAGGCTGACACATTTCTTTTAGGACTTTTATGATATTCTAAAGACACCATTCCGGGGTTGGAGAAATGGCTCAGAGTTTACGAACGCTGGTTGGTTGCTTTTGCAGGGGTCCTGGGTTCAAATTCCAGCAACCGCATATCAGTTCACACCTGTCTGTTAACTCCGGTTCCAGGGGACCCAACACTCTCTTCTAGCCTGTGAGGGGACCAGGCACACATGTGTACGGATACATATGCAGACAAGACACCCATGCACATAGAATGTAGAATAAATGAGAAGGGCCCATTGTTCTTCCTGAATAGAAGCTCCTGCTATTCCAACCCCTGTTCTCTGGAGCGTGTATCTCTCCATCCCAGCTGCTTCCGGGCTTTGTCTGCCGCACTGGCTTTTATCCATCTGTCTGCGATATGTGCAGATATGGTTCCTCCCCTTTTACCACGCATGGTTTGGAGAGCTTCCTAGGTTGTGGATTGATGCTTTAAATCAAGTTTGGAAGAATTTGGGTTGGTATTTTTTCCTATTTTATTTCCCATTGCTGTTTGTTACCTCTTTTCTCCTCCATGTAGCATGTGTGGCATGTGCAGTACATCGCTCGGAAGCATTTTGCAGATCCTGTGTGTGTGTGTGTGTGTGTGTGTGTGTGTGTGTCTTTCTCCTCCTTGTAGCAGATGTGACATGTGCATCAGACCTGCTCAGAAGCATTTTGCAGATCCTGTGCAAGTGTGGGTAGGTGTGCATGCAAATGCACGCACAAGTGTATGAGTGAGTGAGAGAGAGGCAGGAGAGACTCTTACTGTTGCTTTAGTTTTTACAAACACTTCCAGTGAACCATTTTCAAGTTCATGAATTCCTGCCTTTTGACTGTTTTCTATGCAATGAAGTTTATGTTTTAAGATTTTACTTCTTTCCAATCCAGATTCTTCATTTTTGTCAATCTTCCCATCTCTCCTGAAATTCCCTGTGCCTTTGTCCTCTGCGTTCGGTTTTCCCTGCGGATGTCCCACGGCACTGCTGACCCTCATGGCCTTGCTCGCCACGTTGAGCTGGTCTAGGAGATCACCATCTTCCCATAGCGCCTTGTTCCGCCACAGCTGCAGAAATTCCTCTGCTCGCCAGCCTCTGCAGCTGGTGCGCTGCAGGTGCCACGGGGAAAGCACTGGAGACAGCTGGCACCGGAAGAGCCAGCAGGTGTTTGTTATCCGGGAATGGTTTCCTGGGCTCTACTGCACTCCAGCCAAAGAACGTCAGGCTTTGGGCCTGAACCTTCTGCTGTCCTATGGTCCCTTGATGGTCACATTCCTATAGTCAGTGCTGAGTTTTGTCCTAGTGGAAAAATAGCTGACTGGCCACCAATTTGATCTTTTAGGCTTTGTTTCAGATTCTGGTAGGATGGCTTGCTTCTGTTTCTTATTTTTAAAATTAAAATATAGTTACATCCCCTCACCCACTCCCTTTCCTTCCTCGGTCCTCTCCCATGCCTTTTTTCTCTAGCATCCCCCATGGGCCCACTTGCTTCCTCTCAAATCGATGCTCTCTTTTTCTTTGACTATCATTACTGTTTACATATATGTGCAATGCATAAATATATAAATACAGCATGAGCGTATTTAGTATTGTTTGTGTTTACATGATTTCAAGGCTGGGCCCTTTGGAGAACCGATTTGGGGCTCATGTGTAGAAGGGACTGTTGCTCCCTCTCTTGGCAGTCATTACTGTCTCTTGTTCTTGTTCTAGAGGTGGGACCCCGGTCTATTTCCCTCTTCCCAGTGAGCGTATTTATTGATACATCTTTGCCCAGGTCTTGTTCCGACAGCTCTTATTGAGGTATCATTAGTGTAGCTTCCCTGCCCATCCCAGGAGACAAAAACCTCACAACCTTTTTCCTGTTGTTGTCCTCTGTCTTTTGGCATTTTCCCGCCTCCCCCCTTCCATGATGCTCCTTGGGCTTTTCTGTAGATGCATCCGTAGGGGTTGAGCACCCCCTGGTCAGATGGCCTTTGCATTATGACCAGCTGTGGTTTTCTGTAATGAATGACTTCCAAATGCTATAAAGACAAGCATTTGATGAGGGGTGAGGGCCACGCTTATTCACGGGTATAAGAACGCAGGGTAGATCGCAGTTGGGAAATATGCTGTTCTAGCAAGGTGTTGGTAGTAGGTCCTCATCAAAAGATGCACCTCTTCAGTTTTGCTTTTTATTCCCAAGAATGCCCTTTACTTCCGGATGCTGGTCCTCACCCTGCTGGGCACAATTTACTCCAAACTCTGTGCCCAGAACCCCAGCAGCTGCCCTCCTTCCTGCTCAGGTGCACTCAGTTCCCACCTGGCATCCAGCATGCTCGGTGTAGCCTCATGTCCTTCATCCCGGCCGCAGAATGGAATGAGCCCACTGTCCTGTTAAGTTTTTCTTCAGTCCTGGCACAGTGACATTTGGAATGCAGGGTGTGAATGCACTCATAATTTGTCCTAGCCAGTCACCGGTGTTTCAGAAACATGTGCTCCAAGGTTTGTGGTCACCAGAGAAGCACAGGTGTAGACACTGTAACACATTGTGGTCTTTCCGGAGAGCCAGAAGCATTGTTTGTTTTCTGACTAGAAACGGAATGGAGGGGGTGGTGTCAATGGCTGTGCATGGGTTCCCAGGTATCGTAACGTTTGCTCCTGTTTTCATACAACAGCTGTGAACAGGGCTCTGTAGATGCCCACTCTTTTGTTTCTCTATTAGCACCCAGGTTCTCGATATCAGCTACTGACATTTATGTTTACCTTGTATCAAGCTGAAGTTACACGGCCAGGCAGCCAGAGTCAAGGAGGCATAAGGTCCCACTATCCACAGGAATACATCATGCAGCTGTCGGGAATGAACAAGCAGTCCAGTGCATACAGTGGTGCATAACCATTATCTTGTAACAATGGACTTCTGTCCCACTGAAAGCACACGCTATAATTTTCTTACCTTGTTCCTTATTGGGGCATTTGGTGTATTCCCATTTTTTCCTTATAAATGATGCCAATGACCACCTTCGTTTCTGACTTTTTAAAACTCTGAATTCAGAATCATTTTCATATACCCAGTATGGAATCATGGGATGAACTCCGTTATACAATTCAGGGGTGCCGTGCCACTTTAGAGTGCTGACAAGCCTCCCTGCTCATGTAGCTGTTTGTTGACTAATGAATAAGTGCTGAATATTCTCACTGTTGATCTGTGATGACATCAGAAGCATTTTGTGTTTTGTCAGCTAACCCGGCAAAGTGTCCTCAGAGGATGCTAAGCTGTAAGCTGATGAGCTATAGTCAGGGTGATTACAGGTTGCAAGATAATAACAATGACAAACTCTGGACAGGTTGCAAGATAGTAACGATGATAAACTCCATGTGGGTATTCGTCATGGTTACATGGCCACCATTATGGGATCAGTAAGGTACCTGGACTCTTTTGTCAGTGTCTGGCTCACTACATTCTGGCCAGGAGAGAGAACTGTGCAATACTTTTAATCTTTGCTTAAGTTGGGTTCGATGCTCCTTATTTAGTGAGAAGGCTTTACATGTGACTTTTTCTGCTTATGTATAGATTTGAATTTTCAAAAATGGCTTTGAAGAGACAGTGGTCCTGCTTTGTTGCCCCGGATGTCATGGTATCCATATGTTACCCAGTCCAGAGTACCCTTGAACCCACGGACATATTCCTGCCTCAGTCTTCCAGGCGCTGGGGTTACATGCATGCAGCACCATGCCTAGCTTATGCTTGAAATCCTCATCCTCACCCCTAATCAGGTTCCTCTTCCTGCTGTCTGTGGAAACTCTGTCCAGATGGCCAGCTTGGAATTCTCGACTCTCCTCGACTCTGGCTTATTTTTTTTCTCCTCAGCTCTCATCTAGACTACAGAGAAGCCCATAGTGTGAATTCCACCATAGCCGCAAGGCTAAGACTCTCAGAGTCTTCTCCAAGTGGTTTCCCCATGGGTAGATCTCAGCCCAGCGTACACTAAACTCCACCATATTGCTTCAGGAAATAGAATTGTCTCCCCACTCACTCAATGCTGCACAAGCCAGAGGGTGTACTGATAGAGGATGGAGGGCCTCAGGGCACTAACGAAAGGTCCTGGAGCATTCATGGAAAAGGGTGCAGGGTTCTGCTATACTCACAGAGAGGAATGCAGGCATCAGGACACTGATGGAGACATGTGTGAGGCCCTGGGCACACATGGCTGGTTGGACAATCTGCTGGTACAGTGTCCCACACTTGCCCAAGCTTATGAGAGGATCTGCCAGTTAAGTCAGCCTGACAGTTAGTAGGGATTCTTATGTTTGTGAGGAAGGGCCTGTGACTTGATGGCATGTTTGGACTGCCTGGTTCACTCCTGTATCCCGAGCATTTATTGCCAATATGGAGGCAGTACTCAGTGAATGCACATGACTTATCTGACAGTGAATGTGCATGGATGTTCCTTTCCACGCACCTGTCTACACACATCCTTTTGTGTTTTCTATGTCCATGAACATCTTTTCTGTCCTAAAATGATACATATTGATACATACAAATGATACAAGCAAACACTTGTGAAAACTCCCAAATCTCAAGGCAAAAGGTCAAACATAAGCAAACCAAAGAACCCTAAACCGAAAACATCAGTACTGAGAAACCAGTGTTAAATTTTGTTTAATTTCTCAAATGAATGTTCTCTTTCATAGCATAGGTGCTCTTTGTTGTTTGGTATAGTTCTATACTTGACTTTCTACCCTCTCACTGTGATGGATAATATTTTTTTTTGTGTGTGTGTATGTGTTAGTTACTTTTTGTTACTGTAATAAAATACCAAGACAAAAAGCAACACAGAGAGGAAAGGCTTTATTTTGGCTTATGGTTCCAAGCAATCAGAGTCCAGCATGGTATGGCATGGCAGCATTAGCAGGACATTAGCCGATGACATTTCACCCATACACAGGAAGCAGGGCAAGGCTATAAAGGCTCAAAGCCCATCCACGCCCAGTACCTACTTCCTTCACCAAGGTTCCACTTCCTGAAAGTTTCACAACTCTTCAAATAACGTCACCGTTACTTTTCTATTTCTGAGATAAGACATCATGGCCAAGGCGACTTATAGAAGACAGAGTTAATTGGGGCTTACGGGTTCAGAGGGTTAGCCCATGACTATCATGGTTTGGAGCATGGGAAGCAGGCAGGTAGGCATGTGCTAGAACAGTAGCTGAGAGCTTACATCTGATCCATAGCCCCAGAGATAGTGAGATGGAGGGAGGGAGGGGAGGGAGAGGGAGAGGGGGGAGGAGGGGGAGGGGAGAGGGAGGGAGGAAGGAAGGAGAGAGAGAGAGAGAGAGAGAGAGAGAGAGAGAGAGAGAGAGAGAGAGAGAGAGAACACACCATTAGTAAGAGTGGGGACTTTAGAAATCTCAAAGCCCATCCCTCGGTGAAACACTTTCTCCAACAGAGGCCAAATCTCCTGTTTCCTAAACGGTTCCTCCAAGTGGGGACCAAGTATTCAGATATATGAATCTATTTGGACCATTCTCATTCAAACCACCATAGCCACCTGCTATGTGTTCAAAGAGGATCAAGTGTTCAAAGGCATGGGCCTATCTATGGGGGACATTTTTCATCCAAATTAGCATATTTTTCCATGTATTGGTTACACATTGAATAAAACTCCCAATGGTTTGAATGTTAAGTGGCACGTCTCTGTGCGTCCTTCATTTGTACTGTGGTCTATTTGAGTTGGTTCCATTTCCCGTCTCGTTTAAATGATGCTGGGATGAATCACCTGTACAGACTGCTGTCTCTGTTTTCACATAATTTTCTCAAAGTAGATAAGTCTGTGATCATTTTTTCTTGGTATCCTCTTCTACGTGGTATATATTCATTCCACACAGCACTGGGTTACAGAAGGACGTTTCCCTGCAAGCATATATAGTACTGTGTGATATCCCCCACGTCCCTTCCATCCCTCCCTCCCTTTTATTCCTCTTCGTTCTCTTACACTGTTCACGTCTACTTCCCTTTACAGACATTTTAAGCCTCTAACACTTGCCAGCTCTAAGACAATCCTCAGAGAGTCCTGAAGATGGCTCAAATCCATCTTTAATTCATCATCCCCCTGAATTCTCGTCTCAAGTGTTCTGTGAGATGTTTCCATCCCACTTTGCTGAGCGTGTTGAAAGCTGCCACTTGATACCAGGCAGGCTCTTGGCAGAGTTTTGCCTTCAGCTACACCTGTTGCTGGTTGTCTGAGGACAAATTACTGTTTCTGAGCCCCATAACCTTCCTTCATCAGTTGCCTGTGATTAAAGGCCCAGTGAGATGTGCTCATAGACCTCCCTTTTCAGAGACTAACAGTGCAGTGTACTCCATAAATACACTGTACACCAATGCTTTAGAGTGCAGAGGACTAGAATTACTGCCAGTGCTCACTACAGACAGAAATAATAATTGAGCAACTATTTATTTATCTGCATTTAAATCTCAAAAGATCCAATTGCCCCTATGCTACTTTCTCTGGTACGGGCTTCTTTTCTTTGATACCATTTTGGCCCCTCTGTTTCTGTAACTCTTTTCTATCTGGGATATCTTCTCCTCCAACCACCATGGCTGCCTTGGCCGTCTCTTATTTTACGTGCTTTGGTGAATCCTGTTAACATTTCTCAATTCTCCCATGCACCGAGTTCACCCACGTCAACTCCTCTGTGCTGGAGAAGTGGCTGTCACATGTGGCTTTGTTACCTGGCATTGCACTGAGCCTGGACCAATGTATTGAATGGTTTGTGGTCCCCAGAGATGTTTGACACAGCACAGTTGTAACAGTAAAATGTTAGCAACCTTAACAGTCAGTGTGGGTGGAGAAGGCCCTGGATATACTGTCCCTGTAGCATAATATCATGCAGGGACAACATGGTGGTGTTTATGAGGTTGCAATGGCATAAAAATAATTCTAATAAGAATTAAATTCATGGCAGGATTCTAAGAATGGAGAAAGCAAAATATTTAAGATGGTGGAGAAGAATAGCGAAGGGATCGTCTCTGAAGACATGAAGTTATTTTTTTTATCCCCTTTCTCCTTGATGTAATGTTGTTTTTCCCATCCCTGAGGAAAAATCTGTTTGTTGGAGCAGTTGTGTGCAGTTGGGGAAAACATCTCTGTGAGCTCATCTCTCCCCACTTCAGCCTTCCTCAGTCTTACAAACTGACATCATACTGTTGACTTTAGCTCCAGGGTACAATCTCCTGACTTTTTTTCTTAAGCACAGTCATTAATACCTACACCAGAGGAAGCATCAAAATCTGTATTGAAAATCTATAGGCTGAAGATGCGTGTCCTCTTCTTCAATTAATATTTAATGTTGTAGCCAGGGTCTCTGCCATGATTTATGTCAGTAAAAAGTGTTGAGTAAAGCACAAATCAGCACCTTGGTTATTAACTGGGCTTTAGCTCAGCATTTTCCAGAACATTCTCTGTGATATATTGATGCTGAAGAATCTGTTAACAATTTTTTCTGTGGCCAATTCTTCAGGAGTATCCTGCAGGGTATGGAACTGGCTGGAAATGACCTTAAATGTCCTGACACTGTCCAATTACTAGTTGGAAAACGTACTCGAATACCTTGTGCTTCTGTTTCTTTACCTATGCAATAGTAACTAGGTTGTTTGGATAAACGAGAACATTAAATCAGTTAATAACCATGGCGTGCTGGGTGCGGTGCCTGCCATATAGGTTCCCAGATGGAGTTACTGGAACACTTTGCTCTCCTCTAGAAGTTGCAAGGAACCAGCAAGAGAGCCCAGTGTGACCGTCAAGGAGGCATGCAGTCACATGTGACTATTTAAGCATCATCTCCAAACATCTGTCATGGCAGTATCATTACCGCATTCTTCCTGTGGAGGGCATACATTAGACACATGGCTGAGGTGACCTGAGGAAACACACTGTAAAATCAGACAAAGTTTTGACATGGCCAGAGCCAACTCTAAGACAATGTGAGCAACAGTGGTGACTGCCACTCCCACAGGAGTGCACGCACCTGATGGGACATGTCAGAAACAGCCCTGGTAGTGAAAGCAAAGGTTGAGACAACCCATGGGCTGCTTACTTGAGAAAGGCGCTGAGCCCAAAGTATTAACCTTACTATGTTTTTAACTTAGTAGTCTCTACTTTTTAGTTCAACAACAGCAGCTGACATCCCAGTACCAGAGGGCGCAGAACATGGCCTGTTCACAATGGGTTGCAACCATCTGACCTTTTGGCTGGCTCTTGGGAGAGGACTGGCCGGAAGGGTTAGTCTTACTGCACCTTAGAGTTTTTCCTTCTTAGTTTTTAGTCCCAGACCTCAGTCCATGGGATGATACCAACCACACACATGGTGCATCTGCCCTGCATAGTAGACAGGAGAGGGTGCTTGTTGAGGTCGTTATGGGGAAGGCTTTAGCCACTGCTCTGTGTGGTGGTAAGGAATAGTGGATTCCAACAGTACACTACAAAGTTTTAGAAGACATGCTAGGGAATGAGATGCTGGGAAATTGGGCCTTTCATATTTTATTCTTTTAGTCATAAGTTTTTATTTAGCATTTTTGCAACTTGGGTATCAAGCATATATTTTCTTGAATAAGCCATTCCAATGCTCTGTTTTAATTGAGTCTTTCTACTTTTAGTTATTTTATTTATTTACATCCTAAATGTTACCTCCTCTCCTTCCCTCCACACAGACTCCCCCCACCTCCCCTCCCTTTTGCCCCTGAGAAGGTGCCCCTTTCTCAGCATCCCCCATCCCAGGGGCATTGAGATGGCTCAGGTTAAGAGCACAGACTGCTCTCCAGAGGTCCTGAGTTCAAATCCCAGCAACCACATGGTGGCTCACAACCATCTTGTAATGGGACCCAATGTCCTCTTCTGGTGTGTATGAAGACAGTGACAGTGTGCTCACATCCATGACATGGGGTCTTCAAAAATTCTTATCTATTTCTAGAAATCTGTGTATATTTTTAGGGCTATTTTCAAGCTTTCAGATGCCTTGGGAGAGCCATGTGCCCTCAGCTTTGACTGGGTTTGAGGATTTCTGTGTAAGTAGACAAAGACAAACATAGGGATGTCACCTGCCTGTGTGAATATTGGCAGTTCCCTCTAAAATGCACATGTAGGAATGTGTGTGCATGCATACATGTGTGCATGCAAGTGCATCCATCCACCATCTTTTGTGAAAGATACCCTGGCTTTGGATGGATACCCTGTATTCATTAAGTACAAGGCCCTGCTGGCCCCTTAGGGCTGGCACAGTATTCCCTCTTCTCGTCTCTGTGTTCTTCATCTTGTCCTGCCTTCTGAACACTGTAGAGAAACCCAGAGACCTGGGTTTAGGGGTGATAAGACTCTTATTCTCTTATGGGGGTGGCTTCTGTCACATTGGTTTCAGAGCAGTCATTCCTACATTTTTATAAATTGACACATAATTATTTTCCATGTTACATGTTGCTGGGGCATGGCGTGACATTGTAATATAAGTGTGTCATTATCAACTCCACAGCCTAAAACATTAAATGTTTGTTTGTACTGAAACACTCTGAATTTTTTATTTTAGCCCCCATGATGTAGATGGGCATCACTGCTGACCACAGACAATAGTGGTCAAATGCTAGATGACTTCTTGACTAACTAAAATTTGAACTTATTTTTGTGGTGGTAGGAATTGAGCTCAGGACTTTGTGCATGCTAGGCAGATGTCCCACAACTGAGCTGAACCCCCAGCTCCTGGACTTTTGTATTCTGTGGCAAACCCTCCTTATATTCCTGTGGTGCCTTCTCAGCCTCTGGCAACCACCCTCTACACTCTATTTCTGCTGACTGTGTTTGTTCCTACATATGAGAACCATGTAGCATTTGGCTTCTTAGATCTGACTCATGGCCACTTATATCCCTCTATCTGACAGGCTGTGTTAATGTGTCACATTTGCTTTACCTCCTCTTCCAGTTTATACCATACCCTGACTAGCAGGGTTGCAGTTGATGGCGAGCAACTGTCTCAACATACCACTTTCCTTTCTTTAATATGCATACTCAGTAATGCTGTGAGACACGAGGAATCCTGTTCACCCCAGGTAGAACACTGATGATGGACTGAAGAAACCAGTCCACCCAAGCTTACTGAATCAGTGGGTTCATCCATGTTACTTATAGGAGCATGGGTGACTCAAAGACAATTACACCACCAAAATGCCTATCCCTGCATGGATAAGCTGCATCATGAAAGCAGCCTTTGTTGCAGGTTGCTGCACTCATATGCATTTATTTCTGGGTTCTGTTCTCTGGCCTGTGTGTCTGTGTTTGTGCTGGTGCCATGCCTTTTTGGTTAGTGCAGCTTTGTAAGATGTTTTAAACTCAGGTACTCTACTGCCTCCAGGTTTGCCCTTGTTGTTCAGGATTGCTTTCATGATTTGGAGTCTTTTGTGCATGGATATAAAATTTTAATTGCTTTTTTGTTTTTGTGAAAAATGTTAATCGACACTGTACTTTATGAAGGATTTAAATCTAATATTCAAAGTGGGTCTCTCATTATCTACCCATTGGTCATAGTAATTTAGTGTTTCTCCATCTGCTAAATAGGGAACACCATGTGTAGTAAGCTATTGCTGCTGTATAACAAAGCACCCAAGCCCAGCTACCTAAAACACAGCTGGACAGTCTGCTCATTCAGGCACATCTTAGGTGTCGGAAGTGTGAGTTAGAGGAGAAGTCAGCAGACCCTGGCTGGCCTAGCACAGCTTTGGATAGGGTGACTCTTCTCTGTTTCACGCTACTTGCTATAGTCATTTCGTCTATAACAAGGCACCAAGAACATGCTTTTAGACCGGATGGTCTCTTCAATAAATGTCTCAAGGAAAAACATGCATCATGTATATACATCTCTGAAACTCATGTATATACAAAGGTCAACTCAAACCAAACACTTAGATGTAATCCCCAGAGTCATAAAAAGAAAGCACAAGAGAATTTCTTCAAAGCCACTGGTGTGATCAAATATATTTTGAATGTGACCCCAAAGGCATAGATGTTCAAAGGACAAATGCACAAGTGGCTAGCTATACTTGGTCAGTGTGGTGGTTTGAATAGGAACAGCCCCCATAGGCTCATATATTTAGATGGTTGGTCCATCCATATTAGGGAGTAGTGTTAATTGACAAGGGTTAAGAGGTATAGTCTTGTTGAAGTAGATTGTGGCTTTGTTAGAAGAAGTGTGTCACTGGGGGGTGGGCTTTGAGGTTTCAAATTCTCAAGCCAGGCCCAGTGTTTCTCTCTGCCTGGTACCTGTGAGTCCAGATGCAGAACTCTCAGCTCCTTTTCCAGCATCATGTTTGTGTGCATACTGCCATGTTTCCCACCATGACAATAGTGGACTAAACCTTTAAACTGTACACCAGCCCCAGTTAAATGCTTTCCTTTATAAGAGTTGCCATGGTCATGGTGTCTCTTCACAGCATTAGAACAGTGACTAAGACAGTTGGAGACTCCCTGAGGCCTCAGCTTGGGTCTGATAGCAGCACTCCCAATGTCTAGCCAAATTCAAGTCTCTAAGTCTCCCCAGGTACAAGAAACAAAGAAACAGACTCTATCTTTAGCAACGGGAACTGAGAAACAATACTGCAGAGTGCTTCGTGGAAAGCCATAACAAAGTTGGGGCAGCCTGTGACTTGGTGTAGGCAGTCAAATTCACAGTGGGGCAGGGGAGGAAGAGGGAGCAAGGGTCTGCAAGCATCATGTACACTTGCAACAGAAGATGCTGGGGACGAGAATGTACCCATGGCCACATATGGTCTATAATCAGCAACCATTTCCCTGGTTACAGAACCTGCTGTCAGCGTCAGCAAGTGGGTAGAAATGCTCTCCTGGGAGTTTCCCATGCTAAGGGAGTCTAACAGCCGTATATGTGAGCGTGCCTGTGGTTTCTCACCAGGTGCTTCTGTCTCCATTTACAGGCGAGGAATCTATACTTCTTCAAAGTAAAACATCTTAAGGTCACCATAGCTACTAGCGGGTAGGCCAGGCTCTAGACCTAATGGCATCTTCCTTTCAATTTTTCTCCCTGTTACAGGCCAGTTTCCCAGTGGGTGTTTGTGTGCCCAGTGACTCCTTCAGGGATGGTGCGCATCAATCAGTTCTGGTATTCTGGGGTCATTGCTATGTATTGAAATTCTGAGCATCAAAAGTACACAGTGGCCTCTACCAGAGTAAATGGAGATGCCAGAGGGCTGCTTCCTTCTGGAAGATGTGGGCCATGGTCCATTCCTTTTCCTTTCCTGCTTCTAGAGGATACATGCATCCCTTGGATCTCAGCCCCTTCAAAGCCAGTAGAAGCTGGCAGAGTCTTTAAATCCCCCACTCCGATGCATAGTCATGTAGTATCCTTGGGCTCCTGCCAGACACCCTCCAGCTAGCCTCCCACCACCAGTTTATCTGAACAGTAGCCTCAGTTTCATTTGTAACTTTATGTCTCATTTTCTTGGTTAGGGTTTCTGTTGCTGGGAAGAGACACCATGACCATGGCAACTCTCACAAAGGGAAATATTTTCTGGGGTTTGGCTTATAGCATCAGAGTTTAGTCCATGATCGTCAAGGTGAGAAGTCTGGTAGCCAGAAAGCAGACATGGTACTGAAGAAGGAGCTGAGAGTCCCATATCTTGATTCACAGGTAGCAGGTGACTGTAAAGCCATACAGGGCATAGCATGAGCATAAAGGACCTCAAAGCATATCCCCACAGTGCCACACTTCCTCCAACAATGCCACACTCCTGCAATAAGGCCACACCTCCTAATAGTGCCACTCCTTATGGCCAAGCATGCAAACACATGAGTCTGTGGGAGCCATTCTTCTTTTAACCACCACATTCTACCTGCCCCCATAGACTTGTAGCCATGACATAATGCAGAAATGCATTCAGTTCATCTTCAAAGGCCCCCAGAGTCTATAAGAATCTCAGACTTCTTTAAAAGTCCAAAGTTCAAAGTCTCTTCTCAGAGTCATGCAGTCTCTTAATTGTGATTCCACTATAAAATCAAAATAAAAAACCCAGATGATACACTTTCAAGATATAATGGCACAGAGTGTACATTACCATCCGAGAGGGAAGAAAGGAGTGAGGAGATACTGGACCAAAACAAGGCAGAAAGCCAGCCGGGCAAACTAAACTCTACGTCTCTGTCTGATGTCAAGATGGTCGTCAGATCTCCAGCTTCTTTCAGCTTCGTTGACTACAACACACTTCTCTCCTTTGGGCTGGTTCCACTTCCTGGAAGTAGGACTCCTTGGCTCTCACAGCTCTGGCATCTTCAACGTCTTGGTGTCTCCAAGGCATCCAGACTTCACCTTCATAGCTCCACACAATGGCTTTTCTAAGTCTCCATGCAGGGACACTTCTGCTATACATCTGGTCTCAGTGGCTTTCTTTAGTCTCAGGGAGAGATTTCATAACCCCTTTCTTCTCTCCTTGACTCTAAAGACAGAACCATGTGACTGAGGCTTCCAAGTTCTGCTGCTTGCTGGGACTGGAACATGGGCTTCCTGTTCAATTCCAACCTCGCCAGCTCTCTGTTTTTGACTGCTTCCTTCACTTGTCTAATCTTGGATGTTCTAGAACTCACTTTGGGGACCAGACCTGCCTCAAACTCAGAGATCCACCTGCCTCTGCCTCCTGAGTGCAGGGATCAAAGATGTGAACCCCCACACTTGGCCCTAAGCTTTTCTTTAATTCCTTTCCACAGGTGGGGCAGCTTAGCTGGATAGGATCTTGTATTGGGGCCACCACTCCCTTTATTCCACTTACCATAAGGCTTTTCTTCAATCTGTTTATCTCCCTGAACACAGAACTTCCTGTGTGCCCCTTTCCTCCCCAAAATGTACATTTTGTATTGTTCTCACTCGGCTCCCCTGCATTATAGATTTGTTTAAGAGTGAACACTAATAACTACACAACAGAGCCCATACTAGGCTGTTTTGAGATTTCTGCTGCCAAAGGAATTAAGCTCAAAACTCTTCACTTTAGCCTCAGGCCAACTTTTAGGCCACATTCTTATCCCAAATATCACAAGAACAATCTCTAGGCAACATACTAAAATTCTTCTATGAAATGTCTTGAGCTGGGCCCCCTCAGTTCAAATCACCCTTAGCATCATTGTCTTCCATGCTCCTATGAGTATGGTCCATTAAGCGTCACTTAAAGCTTTTAACTATTTTTCTAATCCAAAGTCCCAGAGTCCACATTCTTCCTAATAAGCATGGTTAGGCCTATCACAGGAATACTCCACTCCTGGTACCAACTCCTGTCTAAGTTAAGGTTTCTATAGCTGTGAAGAGATGTCATGACTATGGCATAAAGGAAAACATTTCATTGGGGCTGGCTTACAGTTTCAGGTGTTCAGTCCATTGTCATCATGGAGGAAGCATGCAGCATGGTACTGGGGAAGGAGCTGAGAGTTCTACATCTTGACCCATGTGAGACCTCAAAGCCTGTCCCCCACAGTGACACACGTTCTCCAATAAGGCCACACCTCCTAGTAGAGTCACTCCCTGTGGTCAAGCATATTCAAACTACCACACTCCTTTTTCAATAATACTGCATCCTCCGATTCCAAGATGCAGAATCTGGGTATCGGGCCAGGTGGGGACATTATTCTTTTCCAGAGAGAATGTGTCCTATTGGGGAGCATGAATGAGTTAGGATCTATACTCTGTGAACTGGTGTGTGTACGTATGTGCCTGTGTTTGTGTGGTATGTGTATATTTTATTTGTAAGTATGTGTGTATGTATGTACGTATGTATGTGTACATGTACAGTACATTTCTCAGTTTTGTGTGTGTGTGTGTGTGTGTGTGTGTGTGTGTGTGTGTGTGTGTTTACAAGTAGGTGGGGAAAAGGCTGGCCATGAAAAGCACTGGGACAAGGTTATATCTGGTTCTCCAAGAGAGTCAGATGAGGAACTTGGTTTCTATTAGTGATAGAGAGTCTGAGAGAGTCTTGTGATAGAGGTATTATGTGAATATGGTCTCGAAGGGTGGGTAGGACTTCTGTATAAATCTGTACAGGAGAATATTTTAGGGAAAGGGAAGGGTCAAGAACACAGAGTCTATGAGAGGGATGGATGAGTGTGGTGCGAGAATGGTTGTCACAACCGTTACAGGTTGGCTCCTTCCACTCATGAACTCCTGGGTTTCATCGTGGGCTACCCCAGACAGAGTGGGTAGCCACTACAAGCTCCAGCAGACCCTGTGAGAGCCTGCAGTAGAAGTGGCCAGATGACTAGATTCTCACATCAGAAACCTGGACATTTATGTGAAATGTTAGGTTCTTAAAGCCTGTATCTAACTCAGTTCTCTAAAGAAACTTACTGAATGGCCAAGTAGCAAACAGAGGGCCTCCATTTTTCATCTCTGATGTGATAGAAAGGCTGAGTGGCTTGTCGTGGACACATAGCTGAGAAGTAGCAAGGCCAGGAGTGTCAACAATCCCAGGTTCTTGACACCATGCTGAAGATGGCATGACTCTAACAGGCATCCGTGGAAGGGATCTCTCCTGAGTGGGCAGAGCAGGTATTCTAGGAGCGTTGGTACAGGGGACAGACCTCAGCTCACCCAAGGTGCAACGTGACAAGATCCCCAGGGCACAGCTCACAGCTGCCCAGGAGAGTCTGCACTGGGTGGTGGCACCATATGTGGTGTTCCAATTCAGGCCTGAGTCACTGCAGTTGCTCTCCTGAAAGAGACAAGGAACGAAAGAACAGTGGAAGCAAAAGAGAAGGAGAAAAAAAAAAAAAAAAAAAAAAAAAAAAAAAACCCAAAGAAAACCAAAATTGCTCCTTTTGTCAATGCCAGAAGAACAGCCATTTGGCTCACAATGAGGAGATGGGCAATTATGACGGCCATTGATACAGGAGTTTGTTAGAAATACTGTCTGTTTTTTTCAAGAATGGGCCGATAGAAATTATTATCCCTTTATCTTTATCTTGACACAATGGGAATCTTATTCCATCTAGTACCCCAATTATGACTATAATGACTTAGGCTTCTGAAAGACTTTAAAAAAAATTCAAAACATCTCTTTAATTTGCATTTCCCCTCTCTGGGGGGTGGAATAGTGGGCCATCCAATAATAAAATCAAAAAACCCAGATTCCGGTCAGACACGATTGCTGCCGATTTATATCTGGAGCGTGCTCTTCTAATTGTAGTAAGAGTGATGTAGTGTCTATAGGCAGGAAGACCATCTCTTGTTGAGCATTTACCCAAATGCTTGCCCAGCATCTGCCTGAGTTAGCATCTTCTTCCGAGGAAGTATAAGGTCGCTTATGCATCTGCTGTTGACCAGAAATAGGGAGAGGGCAGACCTGCTCTGTTGCTGCTCGTGGTTTGAGGATGAAGAGGGCATGGGAGCAGGCAGACTGTTTCCTAGCCATGAGACTCTTCTCTCTCTGGCATCTCTGTTCAATAGGAAGCAGAGACCTGACAGAAACTGAGAAGGCTCACCCTCAGGAAACCCCTTCCCTATAGCTAGCTCCCACCTCCCCAAATAATGTCCCTGCCTGGGACCAAACATTCAAATGTTTGAGGCTATGAGGCTATTTCAGATTCAGACTGGAGGCATCTTCCTTTTCCTGACCGAGCTACCTCAGAGCATTATGACCTGGGGGAGTTACTCAACATCACCATGGCTCCTTTTCCTCACCTATAAAATGCCCACCATCATATCTACCTGACAGAGTTGCTGTGAACATCGGAATGCCTGGCCCATGCAAAGCATGCAAGGAAGAGTATGAGGTGCAAAGAGCTGGATTCATGTCAGTTTGGGGTGTTCATGCTACAGAGGCTCAGTCTTTTGCTTGACGTTATGTAATCCCAGTTACAAGTTCTATTTTTAAAGCCCATCATGACAGCGCTAGATCATTCCGCATCTTGTTTTTCTCCCTTGCTCTCATTTTTCATGTTTACGCTTAGTCTGTGTCTCATTTGGCTGGGCTGCTCTGCAGCAACCCCTCTGATTAAGCCGTGATTTATCGACTCGTTCTCCTGCTGATGAGGGATGTGAACATCCTCATTTGGGTTTCCTAATGTAGATCAGAGGAGTCTCTGTGAGGCGAAAGTGCCGAAGGACACCCAACGAGAAGTGGAGGGACAGCCGAGTCACTGAGTTTGCACATCTGAGAACTGACACACTGGCAGAGAGCTCCACCCCAGGAGGGTCACCGGAGCAGCCTCTGCATGTCTGGCTAGCGTCCTTCTGTCCACACCTAGAGAGCATCAGCTCTCACCAGGCTTTACATGGTTTTTCCAGGATGACAAAATAGAAAATAGTATCCCACATCTGTATTGTAAACGTTTAGAGTTTGTGGGTCTTTTAAAAAATTAATTAATTTTTTTAAATTATTCACTTTACATCCTGCTCATTGCCACCCTCCTGGTCACTCCCTCCTACAATCCTTCCCCCTTCCCTTCCCCCTTCTCCTCTGAGCAGGTGCCCTCCCCCATCCCCCACCCCCGTGACCCCCTGACCCTGGTACTTCAAGTCTCTGTGAGGCTAGGTGCATCTTCTCCCACCGAGGCCAATTAAGGCAGCCCAGCTTGAAGAACTGTTCCCATAGGCCAGGCAGCAGCTTTTGGGATAGCCCCTGCTCCAGTTGTTTGGGGCCCACATGAAGATCAAGCTGTACATCTGCTACATATACATGAGAAGCCCTAGGTGGTTCAGTCTCCGAGTCTCGAGGGTCCAGGTTAATCGACTCTGTTGGTTTCTCCATGGAGTTCCTATGACCTTGAGGACCACAGTCTTTCCTCCTGATCTTCCCTAAGAGTCCCCAAGCTCCACCCACTGTTTGGCTGTGGGTGTCTGCATCTGTCTGAGTCAGCTGCTGGGTAGAGCCTCTCACAGCCCTGCTGGACTCCTGTCTGCAATAAAAACAAAGTACCATTAATGGTGTCAGGGATTGGTACTTACCCATGGGATGGGTCTCAGATTGGGTCAGTTATTGGTTGGCCATTCCCTCAGTCTCTGCTCCATCCCCAATCTCTGCATTTCTTGTAGACAGAATAAATTTTGGGTCAAAAGTTTTGTGGGTGGGTTGGTGTCCCTGTCACTCTACTGAGGTTCCTGCCTGGCTACAGGAGGTGGCCTCCTCAGGTTCCATATTCCCAATACTATAAGTCACAGCTAAGGTCACCCCCATGGATTCTTGAGTGCCTCCAAATCTCAAGAGATAACACATGCTGGTGAGGACATGGGGCAAGGGGAACACAACTCCATTGCTGGTGGGAGTTCAAACTTTTACAACCACTTTGGAAATCAATTTGGCAGTTTCTTACAAACTTGGAGTAGTTCTACTTCAAGGCCCAGGTATACCACTCCTGGGCATGTAACCAAAAGACGCTCCACCATCCCACAAAGACACTTGCTTAACTATGTTTATAGGAGCTTTATTCATAATACCCAGAAACTGGAAACAGCTTAGATATCTCTCAACTGAAGAATGGATAAAGAAAATGTGGTACATTTTCACAAAGGAATGCAATTCAACTATTAAGAACAAAGACATCATGAATTTTTCAGGTCAATGGATGGAACTTAAGAATATCATCCAGAAAGGACACATATAGTATGTACTCTAAAATAAGTGGATATTGGCCATAAAATACAGGATTCCCATGCCGTACTCCACAGACCCAAAGAAGCTAAAGAAGGAAGGCACAAGCAAGGATACTTGAATCTCACTTAGAAGGGGAATAAAATGTCCTAAGAGGCAGATGGAGAGAGGGAGCTGGGAGGGAGAGGGTCAGATGACCATGAGAATAGAAATCTGCAACTGACAGGGGAAGAGAGGTGGGGAGCATCTCCAGGATGAGACGAGACCTAGGATAAGTCAGGCACTTAAAATGTATGTTTCTTTAAAGATTTACATGTAAAAATATGTGTATGTGCAGGTATGCACATATGAGTGTATACATGTGGAGACCATAAGAGGGCATTGGAGGCCCTGGATCAGGACTTATAGCCTCAGTTGTCAATGCCCTCCTGTGGGTGGTGGGAATCAAACTTGGGTTCTCTGCAAGATCATAGCTCCTAGCCAGACTTGGACCTCACGATGTGTTCGTTGAGTTGCATCTTCTACTGCTTTTAAGACCAAGACGTTTGAAATACTTATCACCCATAGAGGTTTCCCAAAGGCTACTACCCTTTCAGCTTTTTGCCCTTTTATGCAATGGTTTGGGATATTAGACAGTGTTAGCAACAGAGGGTGCCTTAGCCACACTGCACTCCTCAGCCTCAGCGCTTCTGAAGTTTGCACATTACAGATGGCTGATTTCATAGACTTTTCAGTTTGCCAAGGGGTTTATAGCACAGCAGAGCACATACATAAAAGTGCACAGGGCACATGTTTTCGGTAAGTCAGCTTATTCATGTTAAGCATTTAGCCAACAGAACATAACAGCAACCAGGAGTTCTATCGTGACCCTAAGCTACGTCTTTTTGTGCAGTATCCTTCTCCTTGTGAGTTATCAGACTGTAGGCCTTTCATTATGCCCACTGCGTGACTAGACATCATTACACATTCAGTTCTCATCTTGATACACACTTGTGAAGTGACTTCGCTCTCATTGTCAGGCCGTGTCATGGTAGGTGGTAGATTGTAGCCTTGGCTCACTCATTAGGTAATGAGATTTCAGAGCGGTTTTGATTGGCACTTCTCATGGTCTTCAATGCTGAGTTCCTTTCAGTCAGATTAATTGATTTAGGTATCTCTCTGTGACTTCCTGTTCAAGTCAAGATTTTCTGCAAAGTGGGGCTCATTCCCATTGATATGCAGGGCCTCTCTCTGTGCTCAGGTATGGTCTATGCCATAGAGACCGTGGCTTTGTGACACCCACATCTTCTATGACATATAGTACATTCCATTCTTCTACTGATGTCTCAGTGAGTGGGGTCATCCTCTCCTTTCCGGTTGCTTTGCTTCCTCCAAGATTGTGAAGAAGCCTAGAAAAAAAAACCTAGTTAGTCTGTTCCTGTTCTTTATCTTTTCAATAGGTTGAATTTAATTTATAATTGAGTTCGTCTTTGTCTCCTGCCCTCAGCTGATCACTTCTGAAACCGTGAAGCTGGAGAGTTTGTTAAAAGCTTGGGCTTAGCTGTTGTCACATCTTGTAAGTTTTTCATAGCATCAGCTTTCCTCTGGAGCATGTGGTTTTGCCAGTCACCCAAAATCCCCACCCTCATGGACTAGCAGTTTGAGGTACCATATGTCATTTGGGTATGGAACAAAATGGAGGTCTTTTCCTGTCTTCGCACACCTGATAGCAATTACTTAATGCTCCCTCTCTTGTCTAAAATATGTCTCCTATAGATTGCTGATTGAAATTACATTGTGCTGGGCCTTTTAGCTAACATTGCTTTTAGTCAGGGCTGTTTCTCTTTAAAAACCACTTGTGGGTGCTGGAGACAGCTCCGAGGCCAAAAGCACTGGCTGCTCTTGCAGAGGACTTGGGCTTAGTTTCCAAAACCCACATAGTAGCTTCAACTGTGTATACCTCCAACCCCAGAGGGTCCAGTACCCTCTTATGAGCGCCCCCCATACCAGGTGAACATGTATGTGTTACACACATACACATTCAGGTCAAACACTCATACTCATAAAATAAATCTGGTAAAAATATTTTCACATTACTTGTGAAAGTAACTATCTTTCTTGAGAACTATTTCATGTACTGGATTTTACTACGTTAAATTTGTTGCCCTGGCCTTCGTATGTCTTCAATAATATATTCAATATTCAATATTTTCAATAGGTTTATTTAAATTGAGTAACTTGCAGCATGAATTCTGCATCAGTGGCTGTCTTTTAGATCCAGTATTTGGCTAGATGTCTAGTAATGCTGGGCTAATCAGTGATCTAAGCAATGACAAGATGTCCCCATCTTGTAACATCCTTCATCTACCCTCTAGCTGTGTTTTTCCTCACCAAGCACTAGCCGTTGCCATCATCAGATTTTAACCAAAGAACCACAGAATGGGGCCTCCAAAGCCTGCCTGTCCCTCCTGATGGTTTTACTGATAGAACTGTTTCCTCTTCTGCTTGGTTTCCTTAAGGTTAAGCTCATTCCAGTGTAGGAGAATGAAGACTCAATTCTTTCCTTTCCCTCTTTGATTTTTGGAGAAGTTGGCCTCTTTGCAAATTCCTAAGTTCTTAATGGTACCTTTCTGTTTCCTTTGTCTTGTTGACACTCACTGTGGTTCATTGTTTTTGAAAACTCCATCATTTTATTGAACTTCAAAAGCAGCTTCTAGAAGCATTGCAACGGAGATGGTCATTTGCATCCAGCTCGTGGTATCTTGCAAGGCGAGCACAGCCGTGCGACCACTGCTTACATCACTGTGCTCAGGCTGGTCCGTCCTCCATGCCATCCTCTATACACCTGCTCCCAAATATGACAGCGACCTGGATTTCTTACTGTCATTTACCTTGTTCCTTTTTGTAGCTCTGTGTGACTAAAACTCTGCGGCCTGCCTTCCTTTGTGATTTCCAGGGAATCATTTACAGTCTTCCCTGTGCTCCCCTACATACATAGCATCCTAGAGCTGGGTACACTGAATGCATGCTTAGGACTCAGAGTGCTTTCACCCTGAGGCTGAAACAAGTCCTTCACACATCCCACACCTGTGCTTTGGCGAGCCTGTGAATTTTGAGACATCCCTTTGGAGTGATCCTATGCATGTGCTCAGTCTTGGTTAGTATGTCCAAAACGGTTTCCCAAGTCCATGGTTTCTGTGTCAGGGCTGTTTTAAGGTTCTTCCTTTTTGTCCACTACCCTCGGCACTGCCCATTCTTCAGTGAAAATGCCCATACCAGACCTTCAGGATCTGAAGATCATGAGTGGTTCTGTGGTTAATTCGGGATTCAACTTCCTGATAGATACAGGACTCTGTGGGTCACAATTTTATTACGGAGACAAAAGCAACATAAGGAAAGCAGGGTGCATTTCTATTTACAGGTCAAGGAGGCAGGGGGAAGTCATGGCAGCAGGAAGCAGAGGGGGATGGGCGTGGTGTTAACTGAATCTCCCCCTTTTTATTCAGTTCAAGGAGACACCTACATTTGGAATGGTTATTCCCACCACTTCTTGATCTAAATAACCCCTCACAGGAGTGGCCAGAACCCATTTCTTCAATACAAGACCCCTTTAAGTTGACAGCCAGTATTAATCGATTTCAAGGATTATTCCGAGTTTCTGTTTACTCTCTCCTCTGTCAGGTGTTGAAACGACCTGCAGGGTACGCATTCCAGGCCTTCTCTACTGCACATCTCCACACACACTGGGCTCCACCATCATCTATCAATGTGCGGGTCTGTTGACTTCACAAAGGAAGTTGATTTCCGATTTCCTGGAATCATATGTAGACACTTGGAGGAAAACCAGGAGAGTACCAAAAAAAAAAAAAAATTAGGGAAGAACAGTTATGTGTAAGCCTGGAGCACTCATTAGTCTCTAAGAAGGAATCTTTAAAGGCCATTTTCATGTAGACACCTGACTGGAACTGTACCAGGCTACATCCCATTAGCAGCCACCAAAGGCCCCACGAAGGAGGCTGTTCCCGTCTCTGCTTTTTCTTCTCCTAATAGCCGTGCTGTCCTGGCATCCGTGCCCAATTAAAGCTGACCGGAGCCACATTCACATCTAAAGCCTTGTCATGTATAACACTGTGTCCCTTCTTACCTGCCAGCCCTGGCATCTCAAACTCACATCATAAAGCTGGAAGCCACTTTCTGGCACTGTGATCTTAGTATCCTAATGAGGCAGCTAATATGGGGAAGGAGAGGGCTATGTCCAGGGTTGGCTACTTTACCACTAGTCGTCCAACTGACTCTGAGCAGACCAGTGACCCTGTTACAGATAGACACAAGCTAGTAAACAAGTGCACTGACAGCCACAGACAGTGTGCCAGGAGGGAGGTACCCAGGTGCCGGGATACAAAGGAAAGAGAATTTATTCTAAGCCAGGTATGAGTGAAGATGGCCCTGGAACACAGACTTAGGTTACCCAAATTCCATGCTGCAATGTGGTAAGAGTTTGATGAAGTTTTTAAAAGTAACATAACACAGAAAGTCACAAGTCAGCCACACTGGCTAGGTATTGGAAAGGTAGGTTAAAGTGAAAGGGGGGGGCATCTCTCAGCCATAAGCTTCAGGCGCTACCTGATGCTACTCTTAGCTTATTGGTTGGCAGAAACGAAGGTTTCACTCTAAAAGGTTTTATCTGTTAGTCATTAAGTCAGACACAGAGGTAAGCAAGGAATGGCTATTTAAGAGGATAAAGTTAACTCAAGATAAACTGAAATCAGGCTTCAGATCTGCAACATTCCAATCTCTCTAGAATCATTGATGTTCTATTCATGCAATCAGCCTTCTAGAATGTTCAATGGGAGGTTTAGCTCTTTCTGACACTCTTCTTCAGCTGCGTCTCAGTGTGGGCTTTCCTAGAAAAAGATTGGAGAAAGATCCAGCTATCAGTGATGCCATTCTAATGTGGTCCTGGGACACTTGTGTGGAGAGGAAACGAGGCAGGAAGGACCAAGCAGCCACTCCAGGCTGTGTCTTCATGCAGGTCACCGTGGGAACACAGAGTGCTGTGGAATTAGAATAACACTGAAGACTCTTTAGAGTCATTCCACCCTGTGTTACAAAGACCTAGGATACTAACCATTCATGGCCTACCAGTCACTGGATGAGAGCTGCTGCCAGGGTACTCTAAATTCTGACTTTCCCATCTGATATGCATCCCACTGCAGCTTTCTACCATGAGAGGACGTCCTCGAGTGAAGAGATAGATACAGATGCTGTAATTGTAACATAAGGACAGGTGGGAAGAAGGTGAGGTACAGACAGTGTCTGCTGAGAGATGCTGTTAGAACTTTCCAGAGAAACAGAACCAATGGGATGTAGGTTCACAAAGAATTTTGTTATAAAGAACTGACTCACATGAATACAGAGAAGTTCCCAGAACTGCAGTTGACAGGCTGTGGAAAGCCAACGGTGAGAGTTCAGTCTAAAAGGCTGCAAGGTCGTGACCCACAAGCACCTGGGAGCTCAGCTCAAAGAACGGTAGCAGCTGGAACAAGAGGGTCAGTAGTTCAGCGCTATCTAGACCTTCCATGGACAGGATGGGGTCCACCAACAGAATGGGGCCCACCCGTATTGAAGAGGGCTGGCTACTTTTCCCAGGTGATTCATGCAAATGGCCTTTCCCCCTCACATACCCAGATATCTTCATCTGGAATAGTGTGGACCATTGGGACTATCCTGGGTGCCAGTCATCGTGACACATAAAAAACAAGTCACAAAAATGGTCTGAGAAAGCACCTCTGTCAGGGAAAGATCTAAGCAGAGGTTGAAGAAAGAATCATGGCTGGGTCCACATACACACAGGGGTGGTCCAGGGATGAGATAGGCAGAGCAAGGCTGACTCTAGGTGTCAACATGAGAGTGACCTATAGGAATCAGCAGAATATAATTATTTCGTGGGCGTCCATGAACATATGCACTATGCTAGGCACTAGGGGTAGGAGATGAAAACAGAAAAATGTGTGGCCATCTGATGAGCGAGAGGTTTAATAACAATGGGAGCAGAACCTAGTTGAGTTGGGACCTTCATCAGACTGTCTCTATGTTCTGTGCTCTTAATGTTTGTGCCTATGGCGGTTAGTGTTGATAGCCACATGACGAGGTCTCAGATCTTCTGAGAAAGAAGCCTGTGTGTTTGCTGGGAGGGATTATTTAGATTAGGTTAAACAAGTAGGAAGATGCCCCTTAATTATGAGTGCACCATCCCATGTCTTGGATCTGGGTTACAAAGAGGAAAACACACTGAGGACTGAATTCACCCACCCCTGCTTCCTAACCGTAGATGATTGTGACCTCGAGCTCCTGCCGCCATGCCTTCCCCACCATGATGGACTGTACCCTAGAACTGTGAGACAGACTAAGTCCTTCAGATTTATAACAGCAGCAAGACAGACACTAATGTAGTGACCCCATCCATCAATCAAATTCCAAAACCACTGTGATGGTGTTAGAAAATGGGCCTTCACGAGATGAAGAGCCAGACGAGACTGTACCTTTATGAAAGATCTCAGAGAGAAGCTCGTCATCTGAGGAAGTCAAAAGACAGTGGGACCTGAAGCCTAAATGAGCAGACAGCTTGCCCTGTACATCCCAGCTTCTGAATCATGAGAAATGACTTGTCTATTAGCATCCAACCCATGGTAGCCTGTTACAGCAGCTCCAACAGCCCAAGGCACTGAGTGAATGCAGTCAGCTGGCTGGTCTGCGTGGACACGTGCTACAAATGAAACAGTAAATTGTTATTGTTACAAGATGTTAAGAGCTGAGGTACTTTGTTACACTGCATAGCAGACATGCGGTTTGATAGCTTGTTATGCGGAGAAATTGATCATACCACCCCACATGCTTGTGCCTTCCCTTCTCTCTCTCCCTCACATCTTTCTCTTTCTTCCTTCCCCTTTATCCCCTTATCCCTCTCCTTGTTCCTCTTCTCATACCTCTCTCCTTTTCTAACCCCCTTTCTTTCTTCTGGACCAACGCCCACCCTCTGCCACATTTCCCTCCCCTCTAGATGAGGGCATCATTTTCATTTTTGTCCTCTTGTGTGGCCAGACCCTTTCTTACCTGTTCAGTGCTTTCTCTCCCAGTCCCTGCTCTCTCCAGGGGTGGCCACTGTTTAACGCCCACATCTCAAGTCTGAATTTTCTGTTGGCTGTGCTTAGAATCATCTCTCAGATCCTCCCTAGACAGACTCCAATTCTCCTGACAGACTCCAATTCTCCTGGATTTGCCCAGCTCCTGCAATGCTCCTGCCTTAGTTTAACATTCATTCACTTCTCTAAGGAGCCACCTGGCCCCAGGGACAGCCCTCCCCATGAGACCTCTTTCTGGTACACTGGGTACTTTTCATACAAATTACAAGTTAGAGACCTCGTCGGTGTTAGCTAGATGTGAGGGTCCCGAAAGGCAGGGATGACGCCTGCCTCATGCCTTCTGGTGTCTTCAGTACAGAACGCCTATGACAAAAATGAGCTTCAGGTAAATATGTCCCACGAATTCACCGAAGATCTGTCTGACACTTTCCCGCTAGAGAGCTTTTATGAAATGCCAGATTCTCTTTAGGAAGGAGTGAGCAGTTCAGACACAAAGCTCACTTTTGTTCTGTCCAAACCTTTTGAGACAATTACCTTCTGTCTCCTAATAAAAGCAAGAGAAGTGGAGACCTAAGTGGCCATCTCCCAAGAACACACCATTCCTCAGACAGTGGTTAGACGTATGGTGCTCTCACTAGGAGCAGTGTGGGGTCATCGTTGTATGGGGCAGTTGTATAATGTGCCTGTCGTAGGTTGGAGATTATCCTTCTTTAAGATTGCTAGACACTCCCACCCAACTAAAGGATCCAAGCCCAATAGCGTGCCTGCTTGTCATTCTTGGGAGGCTGTGGCGCGCAAGACGCCTGATGGACACAGTCATCAAGACATTCTCAGAAACTTCTCAACCAGCTTCCGGGGTAGCAGTGAACCCAGTAATCTGATGGTTGGAAAAATCTAAGGTTTGGGAAAGTCTTCATGGTTGTCAGTTTTTAGTGAGTCATTGCTATTCTTCATTGACTTTGCTATGCTCAAGTGTGATTGGGACTGGAATGGTTCCTGCTCCTTGGACTCCCCATCACTCCTAGACTCTCACACTGTCCTTGGTGCTCAACTGGCCCAGGCCACTTCTAACTCCTACATGAACATGCTTCTCAAGAGCCTCCTTTTTGAAAAAGACTGGTGTGTGGAGGAGACATGCATTTGTAAACATGTGACCCTAGATCCACCAGTTAGAAGCTGTCTCTACGATGTTCTGCAGTCCTGCCTCCCCCCCCCCCAAAAAAAACCAATACCTTGAGTTGGGGACCAATGTTCACACAGTTGAGCCTGAGGGGGCCTTTCCCATGCAGACCTTGACAGTGACTCAAGCACTGCCCCCAACTCTGATCATTTTATTCAGAGTTGCTCATGCTCCACGGAGATCTTTCTGTGCTTCTATAGGAATTTCAGGGTTTTTTCCTATTTCCATAAGAATTGCCTTTGAAATGTGGATAGCGATGAGAGTGATTGTGCAGCCTTTCTGGGTGGTGTGGGCATTTAACAGCCTTTGTTCCCAGAGCCAGCTTTCCCTGTGAAGCTAGCGTCCTCCCAGGAGGGCGGTTAGAAAGTAGAAGCTAGGTGGACTTTCTTTAACAACCCCCTCCCTGTTGCCTGTGCTAGTATGCAGAGTTTTCATCTCCTTGCATACTAAATATTTTCTCATCTGATGCTGTTACTAATAAGGTTCTCTTTTTTCAGATAACTTATTGGGAGCATATGGGATGTCGATCCTTCACTGTGCATATAATCAATTTATTATTTTTGAGGATTTTGAAGACTCTTTAGTGTTTCAGGATCTAAATAAGATCAGGCCATTTATAGAGAATAAGTCTTTAAGTCTGGAACCTCTGTCTTTGCTTCTCTCTGTTTCTGTTTCTCTCTCTCTCTCTCTCTCTCTCTCTCTCTCTCTCTCTCTCATCCTCCCTCCCCCTCTTTCTTTCTCTCTCATAGAGTTGGTATTATTGTATTGCCTTGGCTGGCCTGGTATTCTTTTGTGAAGGCCAACTCTTGGGTTTAGGCAGTCCTCCTGTTCCAGCCTTCTGAATCCTGGGATACAGATATAGTCCTTCACACCCAACTTGAAAAGTCTTTTTTTTTTTTTTTTTTCCTAATTGCCCTTGGTCGCACACCAGGTACCCTAAGGAACAGTGTAGGCAGTGAGCTGGCTTGTCATACCCTGGGTGTTATAGGCAAGCTCTCAGTGTTTCATTCTTGATTATGAAGCTGCCATTACTATATCAGAAATGTTTTTTTTAATTATGCGAAAGTGTATCCCTCTGTCAAGAACTTATATAATGAAGTTATGTAGGACTTTATCCATCTATTTACTGATTTTTAAAAATAAATTCATATACTTTTGAAGCAGAATGTGACTCCTGACCACATTTCCATCCACAGGCATTACTGAGTGATTCTTTTAAAGCAGTTTGACAAGTTCTAGGCAAGCTTAGGACTTTGGGCCTCAGTACTTTACATTAGAAACCGAGTCCTGCTGGGAATTCTTCCCTTCAAGCTGATGTGGCTTAAGGCTTCTATTTTCAAGTACCATGTGCAGACTGAATGGCAGGGGATGGAAGGTCTTCAAGGTGGATTCTAGGTGTCACTCACATGGTCTACATCTGTTTGGATGGACCTGTGGTCTCTGTCTTTCATGTGCATGGTGTGAGGTGGTGAGGTTTGAGTGTCCGGAGTCTCCTGCATGGGTTCCTTTCAATGTGCTGTTGGTATGCTCTGTTAACACCCGGCTGAGGGCCTTTGCAGTCTCTTCCTCAGTGAGAAAGCTTTGGTTTTATTTCCTGTAGTCAGTATCTAGATTCGGTGTCAGGACAATGCTTGCCTCGTGAAATGAATCTGAGGGTCCCTGCCTCTGAGTTCTTATGCAAGAGAATGGCTGACATCTGTTGCCAGTTTGAGAAGGCTTGGCAGCTCTCCTTTGCTCAGTTCAATTTTCCTGTGAGGCTGTCTGGCCCCTGACTTTTCTTTGGCGAAGGTGTTTCCTCACTAATTGAATCTTCCTGTTTGATACTGGTGTGTTCGTGTTGGCTGTTTCTTCAGGATTCAGTCATGGTAGGTTGCACGTTTGTAGGACTCTATCCATTTATTTCATGTTATTCTGTTTGCCAGCATGGATGGTTCTCAGAGGTCCCTGTTGCTTATGTAGTTAGAGGAGCTGGCTGCATTGCTCCCTAGAATGCAAGGATCCTTGATCCTGCCCAGGGCTTGTCTCTCTCTGTTTCTTTCTTTCCTTCTTTCTTTCTTTCTTTCTTTCTTCTTTCTTTCTTTCTTTCTTTCTTTCTTTCTTTCTTTCTTTCTTTCTTTCTCTTTCTCTCTGTTTCTCTCTTTCCCTGTTTCTATTTCTCTCTGTCTCTCTGTCTCTGTCTCTGTCTCTGTCTCTGTCTCTGTCTCTGTCTCTGTCTCTCTCTCTCTCTCTCTCTCTCTCTCTCTCTCTCACTGTTCCTTAATCTGAGGATGTGTGCATGCATTCCTCGTCCAGACAGGACAGGGACTTTCTTTCTCTATTCTTGTCTGTGAGGCCACTTAGGATGCCAGCACGGCCAGTGGAGTTCTCTACCCTGGAGACATATGAACCCCTCTCCTGCTCGTCACTGCTCACAGTGGTCTTCACTGGCTCTCATTCTCCACCTTCTTCTGCTGGAGGCTGGGCCCCAGTCTCTACTGGGCACTGGTCCTCCCTAGGCACCTGACTGACACAGGTGTGTGCTGTATCACAGTAAGTTTTTGTCCCCATTTGCTTAGTGTGGCATTTACAGTTCTGAAAGGGCGAGGACTGGGAATTGGGTTTGAGTCTTAACTCTACACAGTGATGCTTCTCAGCTGGCTGCCTGTTCTCACCTTAACTCCTACGCAAGGAGGCTTTAATATACGCACTCTCCCGATTGCTTCGTCACTTCCCATCACAGAGTTTTGAATCCGCAGGTGTTCTGTGTGTCTGTTTTTGTAAACTGGGTATGGTTGAGTTCCGCCTGTGAGAACCTGGGGCGATGTCCCTGTTTCCCCCGGTGGAAAGATGACAAAATCAGTACCTAGGGAAGGCTGGCAGGCTGTGTCATTTCTGCCACTCGGGGAAGAAAAGCACAACTCACTAGTGGGGCTTTGAAAGTATATCAGGACTGGGCAAAATGATTTTCCACTCCTATGAACAGAAGAAGGAAAGACTTGACTTCATGAAAATGTGTGCTGTGGAAGGCTGCTCAACCGCGGGGAGCCCGGGAGTCACCGGAGGGAGACTCCGTCTTTGCTGCTTCATCTCAGATCCTGTCATTTTCTTCAGACTTCGGTTGGCGCCATTTATCTTCTTCCCAAAAGCTGACAAAACCCAGCCATGTGTTCGGCAATTTGTGCTGTGACTAAACCCTTCTTCCGAAAGCCTTTGTTTTCACACAGTTTGCTTAACTCCTTGAGCATCTCCAGTTGTGGATAGGACTGTTAAGTGGGCGGAATGTCTCACACTGTGGACGAAGCTTCGACTGCTCAGGTGATGTGTTTAACATTCTGAGGCCCATAGGGAGATTGAATCTCCAGAAGCTGCTATTTTTGCCCAAGCTCCACCATTTCCATTTAATCATTTCCCTCCTCCCAATTCATTTGCCTCAACATCCAACCACTGTGTCGACCATAATTTACCCTGTGGCTTTCACCTTACCCGTGGAGTGCTTGCTGCTGATGGGTAGAGGAGTTAAGACTGGAGATATGGGCTCAGTCTTGATGTCGGAGCTGAGGCCACTTTTCACAGTGACAGGCAGGGGACCGTCAATCCATTCAGGAAATATGTCTAGGGTATGTTTACACTTGTGACTTAGAAATGCCATCATCTCTGTGTCCTCCCTCGGTCTTCCCTCTGTGTCTTCACTCTGATTTTCACCTCTTATAAGGACATCAAGCAGGTGTTTTAGGAGGCCCCAGTGAATGGCAGTGAAGAATGGCGAGTGCTTGTTCCTGATTGGTAAGAAGAGAAATCAAATCATTATGCATCTGCGTCAGACTATCCACTCACTTCTCAGCGCCTCAGTTTCTGTCACTGCTCACGAGCACCCATGCAGTTCCATGTGCAGCAGGAAGCACCACAGACATCTTCTTGTCACCTATTACGCTGTTTTGCTGCTCAGCAACTGAGTCAAAAAGCGTCACTCAGTGAATGTTCCAGCAATGCTAGGCCCTGATCCCTGCACTGTTCTCCCTCTGAACAAGGCAGGTGGTCAGCAGTCATTTGGCAGAAACGCCTGTGGTTTAGGTATCTGGGAAGCTTCCCTCTGAATCATTGTCCTGAGTGCTGGGACCTTTCAGGGGCCCAGTCACATGACTTCGTGGCCATGTGAAATCAAAGCTCTGGTTCAACTCTACCATGATGAGGAGCAGAGGGTTCAAATTCTATTCCTAAAACTGCATTCTATGACTCTGCAGATGTGTACACCAGTGTGGAACAACAGGTACCTTACCTGTGAGTTTGAGTTTTTAGTCACCCACTTGATTTCCCTTCACTGGCCGTTCCTGTGCCAAGGGCTCCTGAGGTTACACCACGCTGAACAGCTCCTCTCTCCCCCACACCCAGTGCTCACCTCCCTGGGACCTGAGAATGGGGCCTGTTTTGGAACTAGGTCATTGTTGGTGCAACTGAAGATCTTAAGTTGAAAGCAGCCTGGATCTAGGGTGAGCCTCACATGAAGTGGCTGAGTAAGAAGAAAACAGAGACCCGTGAGGAGAGTTGGAGTGATGTAGGGGCAAGATTCAGAGTGCCAAGGACTGATGACAGAGTTAGGGAAGGGCCTCTAGTGTCTTCATGAGTGACACAGGCCTGCTGACACTTTGGCTCTGGACTTTTGGCCTCTTGAACTGTGGGATAATTAATTCCTGTTGTTTTAAGCTCCTTGGTGACAATTTGTCAGTATGATTCCAGGAAAGAAATACAAAAAAAATATAAAAAATGTAGACTCTCCTGGGAAGGGAGTCTCTGTGAGGAATTGCTGGAGTAAGCTGGCTTGGTGACATATCTGTGCAGGACTGTCTTGACTCTATTAACTGAGGTTGGAAGACATCCTCGCTATGGGTGGGCTATAGTCTGGAGAAAGTGAGCTGAGCACTAAAAAGAATGCATTAACCCATTGTTGTCTGCTCTTGACTGCTGCCCTGACTTCCCTGGAACGGTGGACTATAACCTGGAATTGTGGGCCACATCCACTCCTTCTCTCTTCAGTTGCCTTTGTCATCATATTTTATGACAGTATCGAGAAAGAAAATGAAGACATCAGGCACACGGGGAGGAAGGACAGATTGACAGTTGAGTTCTCGAGCTCTCCTGAAAGCTTGTCTTATGAATTTTCCACAAGCTCTAAATTAATTTATGTCCTAAAGTTGCTGCAGCACTCCACTCATATGAATTAGGTATGCAAATTCCCGACCACTTACAGATTCAGTGTTTTTTTCTGATAAGAGCATAGACTGCTAGGAAAAAAAAAAACCCGGCTTGGGGTGTTATTAAACACATTTATCAACAAGGAAGCAAAGCGCTTTTTAATGATGCTGAAAGCAGGGTTGCCACTCTGTGAAGCCAACCCCAGCTTCTCTCTTCATGTGCGGAGAGTGGAGCAGGCAGCAGGGCAGGACCGCATGGAATGTCTGCACCGAATGCTGGCCTTGACTTTCCACATCAGCTCTGCCAGTTGGCATGGACACTGGCCAGAGGCTGACTCTTGGGTGGAATTTCTCAACCCTGGCCATGAATATGAAAAAGACCCGTACCATCTAAAGAGCCAAGGATGAAAGAAGGCTGAATTCAGGACCAGGGCCCACAGATCTATAGTTCCACTGGGGTTGGTTTATGTTTGGAATTCCCAAGATGTATTTTGTAGTTTCCAGAATGTGGATGAGGCACAATGTGCATGGTGAGTTCCGGGGATCATTTCCAGGCACCCCTCACATACCAACATCCTCAAATGCTTGGTTTTATTACACAAAACTGAAAATACCTTCTCCTGTTTGTTTTAAATCAGCAATGTCCAACCTATAGCCCATATTCCTCATGTAGCCCAGGATCGTCACAGATGCAGCCTAACACAAAATTCTAAATGTATTTATTTATTTATTTTTTTTTGTGTGTGAATGTGTGTGTGTGTGTGTATGTGAATGTGTGTGTGTGTGTGTGTGTGTGTGTGTGTGTGTTCTAAATGTATTTAAAGCACAAGGTTTATCTTTGTTTTGTGTAACTGGATTGTCTGATTTGGGGCATGAACTTTGTAGATTGCAATGCCACATTGCAGTGTTCCACAAAATAAACAGGCATGGGCTCTCACAATCTATGAGTCACAGGTTGGACAGCTTCAGTTAACTAGGTGTAGATGCTGTGGAAATGCTTGTTACATTGTACTTTTGAGCAATCAGGACAAGAAAATACCCTGTGGATGTTTAGTAAAGACACATTGTTTTTGTGCTCCCCCTATGCGATGGTCAGCTTTAACTTTCCACTTGACACAATGTAGGAGCACCTGGGTATTTAGTTTCAGTAAATGAGTGTCTAGATCAGTGGTTCTCAACCCCCTTTGGGGACTAACAACCCTTACACAGTGGTCACATGCCATATATCCTTCATATCAGATATTTGCATTATGTTCACAACAGTAACAATATTATAGTTATGAAGTACAACAAAACTAACTTTATGGTTGAGAGATAGCACAGTTCCTCACACGTGAGAAACTGTTTTAAAGCTTGCAGTATTAGGAAGGCTGAAAACCACTGGTCTAGATCAAGTTTGCCTATGGGCATGTTTATGTGAGGTTGACTTAATTAAAGAACTTCACACTGACGGGGAGGGACTCGATTCCCTAAGTAGCAGGTTCTGAACTATATGAGGGTGAAATGATCAAGCTGAACAAAAGTGAGAAAGCAAGCAAGCATGCATCCATTTCTCTTTCATGTGAATGTCTCGAGTTCCTGACTTCTTGTCTTCTCTCCTATGCTGAACAGTAGCCAGGGATTCTGAATTAAGATAATCCCTTTCTCTTAAAAACATCGGAGGACTTTGTCAAGGCAACATGAATGAAACTAAAGCACTCCAGTTATCTAAGTCCCCAGTTGGATCATGTGTACATAATACTGAGAGCTCTGGTTTTTTCTAGTGGAGGTCTAGCAGTTCCAAGTTGGGTGAAGACCTTAAGTCTGTGGCTTTGAACTGAGCCAATGACATGTTGAGAGACACAGTCAACACCAAATGTCATTTCTAGGCATTATGGTTGGGGGGTGTACAGTGAAGGCCTTCCATGCCTGGAACTGAGATTTACAGTTTTAGTACCATCATCTGTGACCCTCATCTACTCAGTAGTGGACCCTGGGCTCTAATGGCAGGGGAGGCTTGAAGTCCTGGGTTCTATTCCCAGCATGGCATAACTGGACGAGGCAGTACATGCCTATAATCAGAGCCCTCAAAGGACCAGAAATTCAAGAGCATCCTTGACTAACCTAGGCTTGCTGTCTTGAAAAGGCAGGTGCCAGGAAGGAAAAAAGAGACACTAAATTGACTGAATTTCTTTACATGCAACTTGGAACGTCAGCTAGGTTTGCTCACACAACTTTCCCTTCCCTGTTGGATGGCAGCAAGTTAACCTCCAAAGCCACTTTTTTTTCCCCTCTACATTTTCCTGAATCTCTGTGGTTATTACCCCAGCTTGGTTTCCCAGGAGAGTGCATACCAGAAGGAGCTGGGTCTGATCACCATAGGGAATCTACAGATAGGATAGATGTCGAAGGGAGGCTAGGAATGCAGCCCAGGTGTGGTCTTAAGGGTTAAGTCCTGAAGGCAGATGGAACCAGGCTGGGCCTGCAGTGAGTCTGACTGTGGACAGGCAAGGAATCTCCTGGGGCTGCACCTTCAGAGGACTTTGGAAATGCTGGTGAACATGAAGCTGTTTGTCCCCAGTGGTAGACTGCGGAGGAAGCCAATGGCTGTGGATGCTCAGCTCCAGAGAAGCAGGGAAGAGGGACAGAGGAGCCTGCTAGTGTCAGATCTGTGACAAGTTCACTGCAAGGATCCAGTGGATCATAACCAGATCTAAATGACACTTTTCCAAACTGTGTTACGCCTGAGTAGCTGGACCTGTCACCAGAAAGCAGTAGGGCAACACGGGTGGCTGATGTCTGGAGCCAAAAAGATAAAGATGTGGTCAACCAGGTATGCAGTGGTTGTTTATTAAATGATGTCAGAACCACCCCCTCCCTTTCTGTGTGTGTGTGTGTGTGTGTGTGTGTGTGTGTGTGTGTGTGTGTAATTCCCTGATTTATATACATTGTAACTTATTCAAAACAGCAATAGTCAATGGGACATTCTGGCAAAACACACCTGAACACCAAGGTCCCTGCAGGGGTCCAGTCCACTGTGGGCGGTGCCATCCCTAAGCAGGTAGTCCTGGGTTCTATAAGCAAGCAGGCCAAACAGGCCAGAATAAGCAAGCAAGCAAGTAAGCAGTGTTTCTCCATGGCCTATGCATCAGCTCCTGCTTCCAGGTTCCTTGAGCTCATGCTCTGACTTCCCTTCATGATATGCTGTGATCCGGACATGTAAACTGAAATAAATCCTTTGCTCTCCAACTTGCTTTTGGTTGTTTTTATCCGAGTAATAGAAAGCAAACTACCATATCCTCTCAGGTTCATGTGTGTGAACACTTGGTCTCAACTGTGGTGATGTTTCAGGAGATTGTGTAGTCTTTGAGATAGAAAGCTTAGTTGGTGGACATAGGCCAAGAAAGGAACAACCTGGCCTTTTCATTACACTTTCCTGCTTGGCACCATGTGAGAGGCCGCAAGCTCTCTAACCTTAGACCAGTCTATTCCAGACACCATCCCTTCCCCCACAGTGACAGACTGTTCCCTCTGAATTTATGAATCAATGTTAACTCTCCTCAGGTTGTTTCTGCTAGGTATTAGACACACTTGAGAAAAGAAAGTATTTTGCCATACCCAGCATTAAGAGGGAGGTTGGAGCAGAGAGTTTAAGCAATGTCTCCAACATCACTTAGTTGCTGAGTGGTGGAATTCAAATCTAGGTAACCTGGCCTCTATATTGATCGCATGAATGACTATCCTTTTACCCCAAAATAAGATCACCACGGAGCTAATGATAAAATGGGATTTATAAACTTTTTCCATGTGCCACATTTTTCATCCAAAAGGAATCTTTCCACAGCAGCCATCCCCACCCACTAGACAATAACATTTGTTTGTTTTTTGTTTTTTGTTTTTCTGGTAAGGATAAGAATCTGCCTCCCATGTAGGGACACAGACTCTGTGTTCTGGTGGCTTGCTAATCATCGGGGAGCGCTGACTATGCTGTCTGGGGCAGGTGGCCGAGACCCATGGTGGCGTTTGCCTTCCAAACCATAGAGATTACTGTTAAGACATGCACATCGCAGCCATGACAGCCACCTGAGCTGTGGCCCAAGTCCATTGCTTTCTTCTTCTCCCTCAACCTGTAGTGAGTGGATAGAGGTGAAGTAAGGAATTTCTGGTCCCAGTAAGCTATTCTGAGGGTAAACAGAGCTGGGTTAAAGAATGGGAGTCTTGCTAGTTAAGGATTAACACAGCGACTCCATTCTAAACCCGTCAGGGGTTTGACAGCTCACTGGAGTCTGACTTTGGCTTGGCAAAGTTTAATATACAAGGAAGCAATGTGCTCATTGACTTTCCCATACCCCAGCTTCAGTTATGCTGTGAGCTAATCAATCCCCTTCATCTTTGTAAATAACATGTCTTTCCTAGTTATTGAGAACTGGCTGCAATTCAGTCAAACGCAAAAATATTTACCAAAGACTTATTATGCACTTGGCCCCATGAATATGGAGATTAGCTCGCTCAAACCTCCCTTCAGTTAATGAGTAGTTACGAGTGCCCCAGTGTTCTGGCAAGGTCAGGGTGCCGAGGGAGTCGTGACAAATAGGATAATTGTGACATTTGACCTCAGGTAACTCAGAATCTAGTCAAGAAAAATGATCAAGTCCTGTAGAGATTTTTCAGAATGGCATGTTTCGTGGAAGCTACCACACTACAAGACTGCATGCTCAATTGGAAGTTAGTCCCAGTCCCCTCTCGGGACACAGGAGGATGAAGCAGGGTGACAAGTGGATGCTGGGAGAAGAACAAAGGATGGATTTGAAACAGCTGGACTAGGAAGGGAGGGACCTCTGTCTGTAGTATGCAGGTAGATCTTGGAGGTATGGGGTGACAGGACAGGAGCAGAGCAGGGACCATGCAGTTCAGGGAGAAGTATGCTCTCTATGCATAAGACAGAGGGGTCAGGGGAGGGGAGTAAGCAGGGGACAGGCATGATTGCCATTCTTATCACATGACTGCAAGGGAAGGTCAGAGGGGGAGGTTGAGAAGCCACTGTAGATGTGAGATGACAGAAGAAGGTAGAAACCAAAGGGACCTCAGGATGGACAGATGAAAGGGAACAGAGGAGAAACACTGACCCACTCTGATAAAGGACTAAAGGTAGGATTTGAAGGGAAAGGAGACATAGATGGATCCTTAGTTTTGAGCTATTGTAGTAAGAGAAGATTAGTTCAGCCCAGCCTGGGGTGTGCTGGATGTACTGAAATGTGTGGTGAGGGGAGCATGGACATCACTCTGTCTGGGGTCTGTGGCATCCATGCAGTTCAAAGTATCTTTGAGTCCTCCAAGAGTACTCTGGTGTAGGCATCAGTTCAAGCTACCTAAAGGTCAGAGACACTTTGTCAGGCTCTGACAAGTCACTGAACCTTCCGGAGACCAGGAAAGTAGTTGTGTGACAGGAAGCTGACAAATTCCAGTGGCCCTTCCAGGTGTATTGATTGGGTCAGGGGAAAGACTCAGCATGTGACGGAAGTTGTTGCAGAAGGCCTTTGGAAGAAGGCTCTTCTGTAGAGGTCAGGTAGGTACTTTTGAAAGGAAAGAAGGAACTTGGGGTGCAGTTCAGTCGGCAGAGCGCTTGCCTAGCATGCACATCGTCTCATTCCTGAGTACCACATAAGCACAGCACTGGGACATGTCTATAATCTCAACCATCCAAAGATACAGGAAGAGGGAACAGAAGCTCAAGGTCAGCCTGGGCTACACGATATCCCAGGTTAAAAACAAACAAAAGGAAAGGAGGCTCAGGGCCCCTGAAAGGTGTTCATGACAGTCAGCAGTAAGGTCATACATTGCTGATCTGCTCCAGTGCAGAGTCTGTAGTAGAGGCCGGTCAGTGAGGGCTGGAGGGTAGAGTTGCAGAGCGAGTTAAATGGAGACAAGAGATGGTATGAATCAGAGTGGCAGCAGGAGAGTGGTGTGGGTCAGGAGGGTTGGACAGACGGTGCGGGAGGATCAGACAGAGAAAGCAACAGCAGGCACAGGTGAGCTGTAGTGTGACCTCGAGAGTGCTGGGTGCACCAGAGGGGCCCTCAGTGGGGACAGACCCACCTCAAGAAGGGAAAAGCACATATTAGAATGTGAAATCCAAAGAGTTGGGCTTACCTGATGTCACCTCCTTTGTCCCCTGCGCGGTGTCTCATCCTATTCACCTGTGGTTTTGACTGTGTTTGGGGGAAAATGGAAGGTCCTTCATCTGACAGTGCCTCAGTGACCAGGCGCTAATACTGGGTGGGTAGCACTGGTGGGCAGAAGCCAGCAGAGCAAGTGGGTAGTGCATGGACACAGTGTCCACACCTGACCTGATTGTCGTCTTCTCCTCTTTTCCAGTCAACTTTGACCACTTCCAGATCCTTCGGGCAATTGGTAAAGGGAGTTTTGGAAAGGTAAGAGCAATGTACTTTTAACAACAACAATAACAACAACAACAACAACAACAACAACAACAACAGATATGAAAGTCTTGATGCTTGGGTTTGAGCATGTGTGTCCTGTGGGTCTGCTTTTGTGCTAGGTGCTGGATGTTTTTGGTTGACAGAATATTTCAATTTGGTAAATCTGAGGCATGAAAGGAAACCTTAATGGTTTCCTTGGACTCTGGTCTCTTTTACTCTGAAAATGGAACAGAGTCTGGGCTTAGGTGACTTAGGGTGGCAGTTGCTTCAGTGTTGCTAGTGTCATGTCTTTGAGAATGTAAATGATCAGAGTGGATTTCTCCTCTCCAAACATAACACGAATTGGCACTTTCCAGCTCTTGGACGTTTGATTTCTCTTAGAAAATTCACATTGGTAAATCTTGACTATGTGGGGCTAAAGGGTATAAAATTAGGAAAGGATAAAGGTTTTTAGGGGGAAAAGGTTCCCCACACAAGCCCTAATCTGTTCTCAGAGAAACTCCCTTATCAATAATTATTCTAAGGACCTGTGAAAAGCCAGATACTCTGTTATTCTCATGTGCCGTGGTTTACCTTTTTATAGAAAAAAAATGATTTAAAACTCAAAAATTTATAACCAGTGCCTAGCAAACTGTACATTACTTTTCTACAGTCGAGACAGGTTGCCTGGTATAAAAACACTTGACAAAAATTATATTGGCTCACGGTTTCCTGAGGCTTAGACCATTGTCATGTGGTGGCAGGGGCAGACGGTGAGGGCTTTTCTCATTGGTGGTCAAGCACTGCCCCGAAACATTCTTCTTTAAATAACTAGTTGTGAGAGTTGGTTTGTAGCTTCCAGATTTTACCAGAAAATCTTCCATCTGCTTGGAGCTAGTTAGTGTTTGTCAACTTGACACAAACGAATTGCCTGAGAAGAGGGAACCTCGATGGAGAAATTGCCTTCATCTGATTGGCCCATGAGCATTGTCTTGATTGATGCTACAGGTCCCAGCACTCTGTGCGGGTGGCCCTGGGTTGTACAGGAGAGCAAGCCAGTAAGCAGCATTCCTTTATGGTTTCTGCTTCAGTTCCTGCCTCCTAGTTCCTGCTCTAGTTCCTGCCCTGACTTCTCTAGATGATGGAATAAGCCTTTTCCTTCCTAAGTTGGTCAGTGTTTTAGAACAGGAAAAGAAATCTAGGGCAGGTAATTTTACCTATTTTCCATACCTTGTGCTTTTAGGGTCCTTGCATTATGGAGTGGCTAAACTTTCCATTATGGACTGAGACTTATGACTATAAGAAGCCCTGTTTTATTCTGGAGGATTTTCTTTGCTCCCGTATGTGTGTGTGTGTGTGTGTGTGTGTGTGTGTGTGTGTGTGTGTGTGTGTGTGTGGTGTATATGCATACATGGGCAGGTGTGTGTAGGTGCATGTGTGTCTATATGTATATTGTGATCAGGAGTTTTCATCAATCACTTGGGGCAGGGTCTTTTCACTGGGGCAGGGTCTCTCAATTGAATCCAGAGTTCGTGGATATAAGGCTAATGTGACCGCTAGTTTGCTTTGGGGATCCCATGCCTACACCTTCTGTGTGCTAAAAATACTGATAGGTTGCCATGCCCACCCATCTTTTTTTGTGTGTTCTGAGGATCCGGAATGCAGCCCTCATGCAAGTTCTCTGTGATGATGTAACTGCCAAACCCTTTCCCTTCCCTGGCTTTCTTCCTGAGCCGGGAGAAGAATAAGTTGCTCTTTCACTGTGAAGAAAAGTTCTCTCTAAGTTTTCCCGAGGCTTCTTCCACTCGATCAAGAATTCCCCTTCTTGTCACGGCACAGTGCTGTGACAGGCCTATGTCACATGGGCTGTGAGTGAGTTCATCAAAGACCAGACTGATGGAAAAGAAGGATTTGATGCGAGTCACTAGGAAGGCAGAAACAGCCAGTTCTCAGAGAAGGGATGGCGCCCTGGAGGCTAAGAAGCTTTCTTTTGGTAGATTGTTAAAAGGAAAGTAGGTAGTTGGATCTCAGCAGAGGGGCATCCATGAGGAGTGATTATCTGGGTGAACATTCGACTTTAGGTGGTCAGAGTTTTCTTATGGAGCTGGATTTTTTTTTTAGTTGCATGTCACTGCCCCAAAGTCAGATCACTTTGCCGACTGTACCCATGGACGTAACAGTCCTATGTGGAGGAGGCAGGAACCTTGCCCTGACCCCAATCTGATCTGAGGCCAAACATCCTTGTTCTGAGGCTGCAAATGCTCAGCACAGCCACCAGGCCAGAGTTCACGGTTCAAAGCTCCTTGGTAGTGTTTGTCACTTCTGCTTGTTGAATTGTCACATGCTTTTCTCGTGCCCATTGATATAGCTACTGTGTCGCTCATTATTTTGAGAGTTACATTGGCTTTCAAATTTTTTTTAAAGATTTATTTATTATATGTAAGTACACTGTAGCTGTCTTCAGATGCACCAGAAGAGGGCATCGGCATCCATTAGAAATGGTCATGAGCCACCATGTGGTTGCTGGGAATTAAACTCAGGACCACTGGAAGAGCAGTCATTGCTCTTAACCACTGAGCCATCTCTCCAGCCCTGGCTTTCAAATTTTAAGGTAACCTTGTTTACATCAGGCAAATCCCAATCGGATACGTTGGTTCAGTCTTTTCATATATCACTGAATTTCATTTGTTCATTAGAGATGACCCTGTCTTGGTCTGGGATGAATGAAAGACCGAAAGTTAACTGACCACTAGCATTCAATGCTCTGCTTCCCCACTGTGGATGCAGTGTGACCGTTTGCCTCATGCTCCTCCCACCACACCTTCCCTACCACAATCATCTGTGTATACACAGACTCTGAACCAGAACAAAGGCTTCAGTGAGCTTTTGTAGGTGTCTTGTCATGTCGAGAGAAAAGAAGTCACACAAGGTTGCCATCTGTGTCTTCGCTGATTTGGAGATGTTGTTCATCCATTTGAGATGGTCGTGTCCAAATTCCAACGTGACTATGGGGTTGTCACTTCTTCCCATAGGTCTGCCAGTGTGTGGACCTTGCTACTGGAGGTCTGAAGCACACACCTGTCTCACTGTTACTTTCTCAGGATGAATAGATCCCATTATTATGAAATGCCTTTTCCATCTGCCAATACTCTCATTTTAGTTTATATTTTCTCTGGGATCAACACAACCATTGTCATGTACGTAAGCACTGTTTATGAGGGGATATATTGTATTTATTTTCATTATGCCCTTTACATTAAAAATAAATATGGTGAAGAGAGCATACAGTTAGATTTTGTTTTAAAAAGATCTACTCTGCAAACTCTGCCTTATTTAGTTGAATTGTTCATTTCATTTGTGGTGGATACAATTCTTGGTACTTGTCTTAAGGTTTCATTGCTGTGAACAGACACCATGACCAAGGCAACTCATACAAAGAAAAACATTTAATTGGGGCTGGCTTATAGTTCAGAAGCTTAGTCTATTATCCTCTTGGTGGGGAGCATGGCATCATGCAGGTAGACATAGTGCTGGAGGAGCCTAGAGTTCTACATCTTGATCTACAGACAGCAGAAGACTGTGTGCCATACTTTGCAGAGCTTGAGCACAGGCGACTTCAAAGAGGGCCACCAACAGTGATGCACTTTCTCTAACAAGGCCACCCCTCCTAACAGTGCCATTACCTAGGTGCCAAGCATTGACACACGAATCTATGGGGGCCATACCTATTTAAACCACCACAGTATTGTCTGGCCCACATCTAGTGTATTTTTATTATTTTATTTATTACCCCATTTTTGTTCTGTACATCCCATTTTGTATGTTTCAGACTGAGTATTCAGAACTTCCTTTTTATTTCTCTAGCAAGGTAATAGCTACACTTTCCTATGCCATATTTTTAAACTGTCGTTTTAGGGACTCGACTATTTACTTCGCCTCATAATGTCTCCCTAAGATACAGGGACACAGGGATTGCACCGATTAGTCTTCACCCTCTCAGCCCTTCTACTGTAGTCACCAAATCTTTGTGGTGTTTTAACACTGAAATCTCTAAAGATGATATTAGAGGACTTTTAAAAGTCTAAAATATACTCTAGTCTTGTCTCTTGCCTTTCATAAAGTTTAGTTTTAAATATTTTATTAACTTTTGGGAGGTTGTGATAAATTCTATCTAGGTGGAACCTTTGCTTTAGAGGTAACTTCTTCTGTGGTTTATAGCTCCCCTCTTCTCATTTCTTTGGACCACATTGGCTTTTATATCAGGCGGCGATATTACAACAGCTGCTTTCATTAGCTCATGCTTCCTTCTTATCTCTTAGTTTCCCATTTCCCCTCTCCCTTTTTAGGACCAATTTTATATATTTTTAACTCTTCCCAGTTTTTTTTTCTAGTTGCATTATGATTGTACTTCCCACTATTTTTAAACTGCCACTCTAGGGATTAGAATACAAGTCCTTCACGTTCCCCCTTGGTCTACTGAGTGTTAAATGCTGGGGCTTGCATCTTTTACATTACTTATTTCTGTATAGAGCGTGGCTACACCTGCTTCTCTACTCATCAAGTGTCTCCAGGGGTGAGTGACGTGCTAGAGAAGCTTGCACTGATTCAAAAATTTTTATAAGCCTGTGCTTCCCCCTCCCCATTGTTGTTTTACCCTTGGGGCAAAGTCTCGGGTAATGGAAGTTATCTTCAGACTCGCTCTGTAGTTTGATGACTGGGAACCCCTGCTCCCTGACTCCCCAGTGCTGGGATGCCAGGTCCCAGCTTTTAAAACACATTTTCAGTAGAGCATTAACTTGGTGAGTGCAGGAGATTCCGTCTCTTGTTGGGGATGGTATCCTTGTCCTGTGTATTTCTTAGCTAGACTTCTTGCTGTCTACCTACTTTATGTTCTCCTTAGGGATCTGCAGGGCTGGGGCATATCTTGTGTATTACCAGAGGTTCTTCATCTCTGGATTTCTCAGAACAGCTATGACCCAGAAACCTAGGAGGCCTGTCCTTGACCCCGGTGATGGTAGCTGAACTTAACAGCAAGAACACAGGCCAGCATGTAAGAACCTTGCACATTTCAACACAAATGTACCAATTCTGTGGCTCAAAGAACCTTGCAGAACCTCTTCCAATCTGTGTCACAGTTGGGGTTTCATAGATTTCTTTTGTTCCCTCCTGTCACTGACAGTTTGGGTCCTGAACCCGCTGCATCTCTTTGTGACATCCTGTTTGACAAGTCAGCGTGTGGCTTTGTGATCTTTCACATTGGCTTTATCTTGTCACCGTCCCTTGACAGTGTTGTCTGCCTTTCCTGCTCCATCCTGTCCTGCTGTCTGGCACGCGATCTGCTCTTGGCATCAGCTATCTAGAGTATCGATGTCTTAGAAATTTACGGTCATAGTTGATCTTTCAGAAGTCCCAAGTTTCCTGTCATCTATTTCTAAGCCACCACACAATATTGTCACAAAAAAAGACCCTTGCATTCTTGGGATGTGGGCATTAATGTCAGGTGCTTGGGGTGTGGCTGGCTTGCAGTCAGGAACCAGAAGGTAGCTCTATTTTGATTGAACTACCAAATAATGGCCGTCTTTGTATCTGATTAACTCTCAAGGCCCTCTTAGCTAGAGTGAAGCCAGGAGAGACCTCTTTTAATAGGGAGTGAATGCTGGGAGCTTTGCTCTCTGCCTTGGGCAGGCTGCCTGTCAGCATTTATTAAGAGTTTCTTGTAAAGGATGACAGTAGTCTGGCTATCAGCAGGTACACACGGGACCTGCAGCAATCACGTTTCCCGTGCATTCCGGGAGCAGTCTCACTTCCCGTGTGCCACCAAAGTAAACAGCTTCCAATGACTGAATTGAAGAAGAAATAGCCTTAAAAAAATAACTCTTTTGGGTCTGTGTTCTGGGGTAGTTGAAGTACAGCAGATTGCGTTCTGGACACTTGGTGAAAGAATATAATTTGGAGTTTGGGCAATTCTGGTGCATATCAGTTCTGGGCACCTGACGTTCAACTTGGATGCATGTTTCTAACAGAGACTGGGAATGGAAAGCCACTGAGGGTCCTGGATTCCCATTGCTGTTCAGTCCACTCCTTATGGTAACAATATCCCTTTCTTCAGAGGACACACCAACTACTCACTGGAGTCCATGGTGTCACTTGTCACTGTCATTGTCATATCCTGAAGATAGACATGTAATGTGACAAGGTTTGACTTGGCAATGGGTTGAAGGCTCAAGGGGTTGCCGTGACTCAAGCAACACCATCCATTTCAGTGGTTAGAACTGTCCTTTAAGTATCAGAGAACAGGCTGATTCTGTGGGTGGCCATTTTTCCCACAATGACTGATGTTGAAGGCTTGTCTCAGAGAAGAAAGGGCGAGGCTCTAAGCAAAGTAAGAGACAAATGTAAGCCATGGCTTAGGGGCTGTGAGTCAGGTGGGCAAAATAGCATCACACTGGCATACTGCAGACCCTGTGGGCACTCTTTGACCTTTCATGGCAGAGCAGCAGAAGGGAATTCAGAGGGAGGTAGTCCCTTTGTGTGGACTTGAGCAGGAACAGGGCAGAGTTCTTTTCTGGAAAGGGTGAAGAGGTCCTGCAGGAAAACCAACTCAGGGGTTTGCCTGGTAGTGATGGGGCCTTCTGTATGAGGACTGCAGGATTGGGGTAAAAGAAATGGAAATTCTTCTGCTGGCCAGAGGCAACCTGCGCATAACAATCACAGAATGTAGCCTGGAGTTACATGATAATAGCCCTCCATGTTCCTCACAGGAAGACTCTGGCTAAAGCTGAGCTGGCTTTGCCCCAATGATAACCTAGACTTAGTACCGCCTTGCCATGCACAGACAAGTACTCCCCACGCACAAGCCCAGGTCAGCTGTTTTGTTCCAAGCTGCCAGGCCTGCACAGCTTCGTATAAATGTGGAGTGGGAAAGTGCTTGTTTAGGAGCAGAAAACTCAGCTTAGTATCCAGACAGTTACGGGCCCATCCAGGAGTTCTGTGGAGAGGATACTGCAGGTGCAAAGGCCCTGTGGTAAGTGCTGAGGTACCTGTGGGCATGCGGTCACCACGTCTGCCTGATGAAAAGCATCGTTTCTGCCAGGCAGGACTCAGAGTCCGTGGTTGCTCTGTTTAGGAAACTATGTCAGTTAATTAAGTTGTGAAGCAACATTTTGTGTATGAGTTTTGGCTTGCAGTTTTGGCCCAACCACAAGCCTCTGGGCAAGTTGCCGGACTCCCCCGGCTTCTGTTCTTATATCAGAATCCTTTTTTAGAAGGCTTAAAGGAGAGGCTTGTATGAGCCGCCCTTATTCTCCCAGACGCAGTGAGGAAGGATGAGATCCATTTGTTTGCAATGAAATATTTATTCCTTTCATATTAATTAGTGCATTTGGTTGGAGGCATTCTTGGAGGACATTGTGGCTCCAGGAAATGACTTAATAAATCGCTAATTGCCACAGGAGATGCATGCTTTTTTACAATGCCTCCAAGCTCTGGCTGGGGCCAAGGACACTTCCCTGTCAAAGATGCTTGCTTCTCTAACCAGAAGGCAGGTCTCCCTGCTCATCCAAATCTGCAGTTTCTTCTACACTGAGCAATCCCTGGGCTCTGCTTCCAACATAGCTCATCCTGGACTTCCCATCTTTGTCAGAGACAGGGGGTGGTAAGGATGCAGACATCAAAGGTAAACCCTCATTGATCCACTCCCTCCAATCAGGCCCCTATTTGTCAATTCGGCATTCATCTAGGAGCTGACACATAGGTTAACCAGCTGATGAAGTTGGACCGTCATGGTTGACCCACGCTCCATCGCGTCATCATCTGGAGCCAAGTTTGACGAATGAGTCTTTGGGGACATTTTACATTCAGGACATGGAGGCTCTGAAGGTCATGACTGAAATCCAGGTGTGGCCAGGACTGCTTCCTCCCTCCTTGGTTTGCAGACAGGCTCTTCAAATAGTCATGTCTCAGTATGTGCCTATGTCCTCAGCCTCTCCAAATGAGGGCCCCAGGGAAGACTGGGTGAGGGCCACCCTGTGACTTTATTTTCCCCAATGTCCATATCACAGGCTTCTTTTTAAAGAGTCACATTCTACAGCCTGGCTTTAGGACTTCAGCATTTGAATTTGGGCGATTATAATTTAACCCATTACATCAAGTCTTGAAACATGTCACCCAAGGCAATCTATAACCCATCTCTGTCACCTTTGACACAAAGTCTCCATGATGTTAGTTGAAGAGTATCTTATATAAACACCAACAAAAGTCCAGTGATTCAGGCTGTGGGGTACCAGGCCACGGCAGGCAGTGTTGGTGTTTGAGCCAGCCCATGGCAGCCACCTTAAGAATCCTTCTCCACAGAGTTCAATTCTAACACTGCTGCCTTGAATACACTGACTAGGGACCAATGTTTTACAATTGTCTCAGTTAGGTTCCCATGGATGTGATAAATACAATGACCAAAAACAGCTTGGGAAAGAAAAATTAATTTCTTCTTACAGATTAGAGTCTATTATGGAGAGAAGGCAGGGCAGGAATTCAAGGCAGGCACCTGGAGGCAGGAACTGAAGCAGGGACATGATGGAACCTGACACACTTCCTGACTTGCTCCTCATAACTTGCTCAGTCTGCTTTCTTATAACATCTAACCAGGGTTATAAGACCATCTGCCCAGGGATGGCACCACCTACAGTGGGTCCTATCACATCAATCATTAATTAAGAAGACACCTCACAGGCTTGCCTATAGACCACTACCCTAGTGATATTTTCTCAATCGAGGCTCTACTTCCTATCTAACTGTAGCTCATATTAAGATGGCATAAAACTGTCCATCACAACGGTAAAGTCCAAAGCTTTAGGGGGTAATGGAAAAATAGCAGGTGCCGGCAGAAATGGCCTCCATAACCTCACAGGCACGTTGGAGAATAGGATTCAAAGGCTGCGTTCACAGGTCTGGATGATTGCCAGCACATTGGTTGGGGTTCTCCAGAGATAAAGAATTAATAAGGTGTGGCACACACAGAAACAGATTAATCAAGGAGATGGCTCACAGGATTAAGGAAGTCAATAAATGGAAACCCACCAGGAAACAGACACAGCGATAGGAACTGGTAAATGCTGGAGCCCACACGTGGTGAGATGGGACATCGAGGTGCTCTGCCTTTCCCTCAGGGTGGCTGGAGGTGGGTTTCATAGGGGAGACACCAATGGTTGGGCCCAGCCTTGAGGGCCCAGGTAGGAAGGGACAGCTTAGGCCCACAATGGGAGATGGATCCTCAATTCCCAGCTTATGTTGATGTCTGCTGTAACATGACCAGTCCTCCCAGGAGCCTGTGATGGCTAAGCTGCCTAAAGGGTAGCGAGAACCCTGGCTAGAAAAAGGGTAATGAAGATGTAGCCAAACAAGAAGTTTCTAGAAGGTTCTTATGTATCTACCTGACTCGGGATGCACATCAGTGTTTATTAAAATTTCAACTCCCCCCAAAAACCCCAACTAACTAACCAAACCAACAACCCCCCCCCAAAAAAATTCATATGCCCTCTGGGATTTCTGGGATGCTCATGGGTCCAGGCTGTCAGTGCTGGGGACATGAAGTAGACCGTGATGCCCAAGGGATGCTGGTGCTGTATGGATTCCTTATGGGCATCATCCTTTTGGTGGCTGCCTTGCTGGAGTTGTACCATCTTGGCATACACTTTCCTTAGCAAATACTGTGTTCTATACCAGTTAGTGTTTGTTTATCGCCCCAACACATCACAGTGACTGATTATAACCCCAAAGCCTAATTGATTTCTACTAATGAGAAGTTAATTGGGGCCTTCCCTTGTGGGCAACTTAGGGTGGCTTTGGTCAGATCACTTGTTCTTGCCTCATTAACTATGATTTCCTGTGGACAAGGCTTGGGGCGGCCTTACTGAGGAGGATCCGTGCCTTTTAAGGCCGGTTTTAAGAATTTTATGACAGGAACTTCCAGGACCAAGGCAGTGTCTATAAGCCACAATGCTGATCTTCACTTCTGGTCACCTGCCCTACATGGAAGCCACATGCAGCCATGTGCTGTAGATTCCTCTATGGCATGGCTGACTTGAGGTTTAGAGTTCATAGGGGCTAGCCCAGGTCTCCAGGGCTGGTTTACAGGCATTGATTGGTCCATCACCTGGTAATGCCTCTGTGCAGCTGTGAATGGAGCTGTTAAAGCCTTGGCAGTGTCCTGGCAGCCCTAACCAAGTAGATGGGGGCACTCCTTAGTAGGTCGATGAAGCCAACAGGTAACTACTCATCACGTTGGTAAGAGGAAGAAATAAAGTAGTCCAGTGATACACCCAAGTCCATTTTCAGGGTTCTGGTGTGAGGTTTAGTGTTAAATAGATAGATGAGGTATATATTACTAGGTAGCCATGGTCATGTGGTCCTGCCCTCCACTGATTCGTCATTCTCTTGGCTCTAGTATCTTCCGGCCTGGAATGTCAGAACCACGTGAGATCATTTTATGGGAGACAAGTCCTTTTACTGTCTGGTACCAGGCTTCAGCTTTTTTCTTCTCCCAGTATGAGATTGTTGGGGAAATTCCAATTCCATGGGAACCATTGTTTTAACAGCCAATAGGAGGGGTCACACCTGTCTCTTTAGAGCATCTTCCTTCCTGACAGAGTGAATAGGCTTACTTCGCTCTCATTTTAATATTCTAGTAGTCTATATTCCATATTCTAAAATTTCACTGTAGGGGGTCTTTCCCCATCCTTTGCGTTTGTTTCAAGGTATGGTAAGAAGGATTGGCTTGTTTTCCTGATTTTACCTCAGCACATTCATTAGTATGTAGAAAAACTGATTATTTTTGTATGTTGCTTTTATATCTTGTAACTCTGCTGAAGTGTTGATCAAAGTCAACAGTTCTCTGGTCGTGTTCTTAGGGTGTTTTAAGTACAGGGTAAGATTGTAACTAAAGATCATTTGAGGGGGTGGGAATATAGGCCAGTAAGTAACATGCTTTCCTAGAACCAGAGTTTTACAAAAGTGTTGGGCATGGTGGTACGGACTTGTAATTCTCACAATAGAAAGAGAAGACAGGTGGATCTCTGGGGTTCTCTGACTAGGCAGGCTAGCCTACATGGGACCTGGCCAAAGGTAGACTGTGTCTGAAAAGGAAAAGTTTGGTAGAAACTGAGGAATGTAACTTTAACTTTTTCAAAACCTGTTTTTAATGATGGCTCTTAAACACTTTAATCTCCCTTTTAGCTCACCACCCACCAGAGGTAGTGGGAAAGAAAGGATAAGGGGGAAGCAGATCTGTTTGGAAAGGTTCTCTGAAGCAACTCTTGCCTGTGTTATCTGGTAATTGGTAGTTCGGTCACAGGTCAACAGGCAGAGGCAGCTTGATCCAGTCACAAACACTTTACAGATACACCAGCAGTCCAGTTTGGTGGAGACAGGTTAGCAACGATGGTGAGAGGACCTAGCAGAGACAACTAGGTCTCAGCCTCGGCATGAGTCAGCAGGAGGGGCCAAGAGAAATGTCAGAATTTCTCAACCGTGCCTCTCTTAGGAAAGTGAAGATCATCAAAAATTCTAGACCAACAAGCCTTGCACAGCTAACTCTAGAAGCAAGTCCATCTCAGCTTCCGTCGCCGTCTGTTGAGTCCTTTTTATACTCCTTCCAAAGATTGCACGTCCTCCATGGGTCTTACCTTAGCACATGAGTCTGTCTCAGCTGACATCACTCTGTCCATCACTTGAGTTGGAGGAAGTGGCGAGAAACTGAAGCACACCACCAGAATTATTTTTTGGTGCGTTTCTACGGAGTCCGAACAAATGCTGCTCAACCACATAATGTCATGGAGGGTGAACCAATACATGCATCCTCTTGGCAAAGAATCTTTTATCATGTGTCCTTTCACTTGCTTTAGCAGAACATGCTTCAGCCAAACATTCCTTCACAAGCCTGCCTTAGCCTTTCACTTGTGTCTGCTTCAGCCAAGCCTCCCTTCATGTGCTTGCCCCAGCAAAACACCGTCCAACCATCTTTCCAAAGAGCCCTTACGTTTCCACTTCAGGAACAACAACCTAAGGTTGTCCTGTAGCCTCTACACACATGTAAGTACCCACCCCCACCCTACCCCACCCCACCATCCCTACCCCACCCCACCATCCCTACCCACACCCAACCCCCACCAAAGAAATCATAGAAAAGCTTTTAGTATATCATTTATCTGTATATATTACATTTCTTTCTTTTGCTTTATTATTATATAAGAATTCTGGCATTACGTTGAATGAGATTAAAGACAGTGAACACCCATGTCTGGTTCTTGATTTTAGGACTAATGTTTGTGGTATTTTCCCATTTAGTATAATGATGGCTGTAGGGTTTTCACAGATAGCCTTGATTATGTTGAGTTGTGCTTTTTCTATTCATGATTTCTCCAGGGACTTTTAGAAGTCCTTTCTGCATCTACCAAGATAATCTCATGGTTTTTTATCCTTGATTATATTTACATGTTACATTATACTTACTGATTTTTATGCATGTTGAAACATCCTTGAATTCCTATGAGGAAACCAAGTGCACTCTGGTGCAAAATAGTTTTTTCAAACAGGTTCCTGAAACTGGTTTTTGAGAATTTCATTGATAATTTTTTCCATTTCTAAACATTGGAGAAATTAATCATAGTTCCTTTTTGTTGTGTCTGTAACTGTTAGCTGCTATGTTCAAATCATAGTGATGGTGGTTTCATAGAACGAGTTAGGATGTGTTTCTTCTCTTTTCTATTTTATGAGAAATTTTGAAGAGCATTAATGTTTTTCTATAAAGGTATGGTAGAATTCAACATTAAAGCTAGTGAGTCCTGGGCTTTTTTGAATTAGGGGACAATTACTGCTTCTGTTTTATTGCTACACATAAATGCAAATGCACTATGCACGTCTTGTGCTACAGAGGTCAGGACAACGGCTTCAGATCTGCTAGAACTGGAAGTTGTGGATGTTATGAGCCACCACATGGGTGCTGAGAACCAAACTCAAGTTTTCTGCAAGAGCAACAAATGCTCTTAACTGCCAAGCCATCTCTGCAGCCCCACTACTTTTGGGTCTAGATGATCTACCTATTCAAAATGGGGTGTTGAAGCCACCCATTAAAATTTTGTCCAGACTTTATTATCCCCTTTTTTACAGGCTTCTACTTGGTTGGTATATAGTTTTCTGTCTGTTTACTCTCAGTTTGTATTTTGCCAATGAGGCATGCTTCTTTCAGACAGCAAACTGTGTGTATTGATCCCGTGAGGTAGTCTTCATCTTTTAAATACATAATTGAGGCCATTTATATTTATAGCTTTAATCAAGAGACATTTGCTGATTCCTTTAATTTTCATTGGGTTTTTTTTTTCTGTTGAATTACTGTTTGTTTTTTTCTTATTCATCTCAGGAGACTCCTGCATGACGGAGCCGGGCAGGTTTGTTTGTTTCTTAGTTATGTGTTTGGTTATTTGTCTCATTGGTTTTGTTTTGTTTTGTTTTCCTATGCATTTTACTTGTGACCATCTTCTTTCTCTCTGTGTAGAATTCTTTCAGATATTTTCCACAGCCTGAGATCAGTGTTTATGGATGATTACATTGTGATTCTCACGTAAGTTTTTTCTTCATCAATTTTGAAGGATAGCTTTGCTGGATGTACCATTGTTGGTTGGTAGCCATTTACTCTCAGAACCTGGATGAAGTCAGTCTGTGTTTTTCTGGGTTTGAGCATTCGGCTAAGTGGTCTGAGATCATTTTGATGAGTTTGCTGTTGTAATTGGTATTTTTGTCTTGTGGTTGTAAATACTGTGTCTTTATTCCGTAATAATATGGAAATATTCTTTTCTGGTCATGAATGTTAGAGATTTTAAATATTTCTTGTATTGTGGTTTATGCCTTTCCTTTGGTTTGTAATATCACTGAATAGGTTTTCTGTGACTTTAGTTTAAAATTCACCTCCTTCCACCGTGTAATTCCTAAATATTTTGTTCATGTTTCGGAGTTCCTAAATGTTGTGGTCACACTTATTTTGTTGTTGTTGTTGCTGCTGGTCGAATATTATAGTTTCTAAACTTCCCCTTTTTTCTTTTTCTTTTTTTTTTTTTTTTACAATTTTGATATTCTTTCTTCTTCTCGAACTAGTCTGTATTCTGTAATGATTTCCCCTATTTCGTTTTGTCAGCTTATTGATTTTTTTCATTTATGACATTTCTGATTTTTGCTGTTTGTTCATTTGTCTCAGAATCTTAATTTCCTTGCTTAATTTCTTATCCACAAATCCCGACTTGTTATTCAGATCCTGAACTGCCTCTCTTCCCGCATTAGTTTGTTGGTTTTCACCCTCTTTGAACTTAACTCATGATTTTAAAAGTTCATCTTCAAATCCTTTGGTATTTTAGTCACTTTATTATCTTTAGTTTGAGCTATTGAGATGTGATAACTTTTAAGATCAGTCATATTGCTTTCGATTTTTCATATATAAGTCATGTATTTCTGTTTTGAAATTGATAAATTCAAACTGGATGGCTCTTAGGGAGACAGTCCACCTCCCACCTTACTTTTTCTTTTTTTTAGTTGCCTTTTTTTTACAGTCCAGTCATTACCACTCCCCCCCCATCCTGTTATCCCCTCCCACAGTTCCTCATCCCATTTCTCCCCTACCCCCCACTGTTTCCAAGAGGATGTCCCCACCTCCCACTTCCTCACTCCCTGGAGTCTCAAGTCTCTCAGGGTTAGGCACATCTTCTCCCACTGAGGCCAGACCAGGCAATCCTCTGCCGTATATGTGTTGGGGGCCTCACATCAGCTGGTGGATGCTGCCTCACTGGTGGCTCAGTGTCTGAGGATCTCAGGGATCCAGGTTAGTTGAGACTGCTGGTCTTTCCCACCTCATTTCTGTTGAGTGGTTTGTTGTACTACAGCACTCGTGAGACAGAATCCACCTCTTCTCTCCCCCATGGAACTACACAGGTTTACAGAAGTGACTGCTAAATTAGTCAGCAGACGAAAGGCTCTTTCGGAAGCCATACATCTGGCAACTTGTTTTAGATTTGTTGAGATGCAGAATCGTGCTGTCTCCAATCTACCATCTTCCAGTCTCCTGTTTGGTTCCCAGTCCTCTTCTGGGAATGCAAATGAGAAGCAACAGAAACAAGAGGCTCTGATTGGTGACATTATCCACCCACTGCTGTCTGCCTTCAGACGTGGTCTCAGGGCTTCAGGAGGCTGAATTCCCCAGGCCCCTGAAGGCCTTTGTGTACTGCACGATTGCTTCCTCATACTTTTGTGTCTCAAATTTACTGCACACAGAAGAATTTCAGACCTTTAACTTCATGTTATTGATTTCACTGCCTGGAAAGATAATATTCGGGAAGTTTAACAGCATGCCCTATGTAATCCATTGAGATTCAGATGCCATGGAATGTCTTTGGACGCTCCACTGCCTTGATATCATGTAGATTCTCTCCGGGTGCAGGGTGAACTTCAAATGACTCAGTTCAGATAGAGGAGGAGAAGTATATCCAGGCTTTCCCCCACCGTCCTGTATCTGCCTTGAACAGATACAGAGTGTGTGGCAGCAGAAAGATGTCTAATTTCTAACAGAAGAGCATCTGGAAATGTCAGGAGAAAACCAGAGCTCTTTAGTCCACTTCCCTGGCCCACTGTCTTATCACTAGCATCTTTTACCATATCATTATCCCCAGGAGGCAGTGTCCCTGGTTATTAACAGATGGAGAGATGGGGTTTGAGTTTTGAGTCTGAAGACATAACTAAAATCTGCTTGTGCTTCACTTCCTGTATCTGCACAGGTAGGGTGGAAATTGCAGCCATGGTAGGTTAAATAAGCAACTCCTAATTTATGTTTTCCTGGTCTTTATAGAACCTTATTTGGAAATACATTAGCAACCCCATTCCTGGGGCAACATTTCAAGACACCTACTTGGTATCTGAAAACTCAGATAGTATTAAACCTTATACATACATACATGCAAACCTGCTTGTAATAGTTTACTACGTGAAGCCAATGCAGTGTGAAATTAGCAGCAATGATAAAACAGAACAATTCTAGGAACATTCTGTAGTAGAAGTTATGTGAATGAGGTCTTTCTCTTCTAAAGCGCATTAGTGTGTTGCACTTGCCTTGCTCTTGTGATGCTATGAGAGTGTGCAGACATGATTGATGTTGTGTGAGAGAATTGGCATTGATGGTGTGATGCATGCTGGTCCATAGGGGTCAGATGAACACAAGCAGTGTTATATGGCACCAATCTATCTCATCACCGAGAGGACTTCTGATTCTCCCTCGGCATAAGCCCTCCTCTACCTTTCTCCTCTACCTTTCTCTCTCACTCTTACCGTATTTAACCCCTCCTGTTCCTTCATTTCCATTCTCCCTGTCACACCACCTGCATTCTATCCCCCTTTTCTTCTTTTTTTTTTTCTTTTTTCTTTTTTCTTTTCCAAGCTGGGGACAGAACCCAGGGCCTTGTGCTCACTAGGCAAACGCTCTACCGCTGAGCTAAATCCCCAACCCCCATCCCCCTTTTCTTGAACCCCTACCCACAACCCCTTATAGGTTTCCTGGGTTCTGTGGTACTCCAATTTAAACTCATATATTTAAATATTTAAAGCTAGCTTTCACATATGAGAATAGGTGACACTTGTCTTTTGGGGTGGGTTTCCTTCATCAGAATGATTGTTGTCAGTTCGATCCCTTTGCCTCTAAATTTTATCATCTTATTTTTCTTCATGACTGAATAACACACACACACACACACACACACACACACACACACACACACACCATCACATTATTGATTTGCTAGTTGATGAACATCTGGGTTGTTTGTTGTTCCTGGGTTTTGTGAATAAAGCATCTATGAACATGGATAAGCAAGTATCTCTGTAGTGAAATATAGAGTCCTTCAGGAATGTTTCTAGGAGTGGTGTAGCTGGATCATGTGGTAAATCCATTTCTAACATTTTTAGGAACGTGCACGATCATTTCCACAGTGGATGTCCTGGCTTTTACTCTCATCATTAATGGACGTGTTCCTGTTTCCCACATCCACACCAACATTTGGCTTTTGTTTTTGCTTGTTTGGTTTAATCTTATCTATTCTGAGTCATGTAAGACAAAAATCTCCTAGTACATTTAATTTGCGTTTCCCTGATGGTTAACAGTGCTGACAATTTTAAAAACCGTTTCTCAGCCATTTGCATTTCATCTTTTGGGAATACTTTTGGTTCCATGCTCTAATTTTTAATTGGGTTATTTGTTTTCTTGCTATTCAATTTTTTTTTTGAGATCTTTGTATATTCTAGGTACCAACCCTCTGTCAGACGTATAGCTGGTGAAGTCTTTTCCCCATTCTACTGTAGGCTGCTACGGCTGCTACTTCACCCGAAAGATGGTGTCTTTTGTGAATAGAGGCTGTTTAGTTTCACGAGGCCCAGTTATCGATCATTGTTCTAGATGCCTGTGTGGCCAGGTCCCTTTCAGAAATTTTTTTTCTGTACTTAGCAGCTGAACCATACATATTTGATCTTCTATCAGGTTCAGTGTATCAGATCATATGTAGAGGTGTTTGATCCTTTGGAAGTTGAGTATTTTGCAATGTGAGACCATTACTATGCTATTTCATTACCACAGTTCTATGATGTCATTTGAAACCAGAGACAGAGATACCTCAGCAATGTTTTTACTGCTTGGGGTTGTTTTGACCTCCTTAGGTATTTTGTCTTTCCACATGAGTTTTGAGATTGTTTTTGCAGATTCTGAGAATTGCATTGTAATTTTGATGGAGGTTGAATTGCATCTATAAATTGCTTTTGATAGGATGATCATTTTTATGTCACCAGTCCTGGCATGAATGTGAAAGGTCTTTCCATCTTCTGAGGACTTTTTTAATATCTTAAATACAATTCTTTCACATCCTTGGTTAGGTTTTTTCCAGGATCTTGTTTGAGACTACTTTGAATAGCATTGTTTCCCTTATTATTTTTCCAGTACATTTATTATTTTTATATAGGAAAGTCACCAATTTTATGTATTAATTTTGTATCCTGCTACATATGTTGCTGAACATATTCAACAGTTATAGTTTTCTGGTACAAACTTTAAGGTATTTTTATAATAGTCATATCATCTGCAAATAAAGGTACTTTATTTCTTCCTTTCCTATTTGCATCTGCTTTATATCTTCTTGAACTTGTCTTACTGCTCTAGCTAAGACTTCAAGCACTACATTGATCAAAAGTGGGGGGCGTCTTGTTCTTTACTGTAGTGAAAGTGCTTTGAGTTTTTCCCAGCTTAACATAATGTTGGCCAGGAGCTTGTTGTAAATTGCTCTCATTTTGTTGACATACATCCCCTATATCCCTAATTTCTCCAGGTCCTTTATCATGAAGGATGTTGAGTTTTGCACACAGTGAAATGATAATATGGTTCATGTCCTTGAGACTATTGCATGGATTAAAATCATTGATTTACATGCGCTGAGCCATCCTTGAATCTCTGGGATGACATCAGCTTCATCATACTGAGTAATCTTTTAAATGTTTCTTAAATATGGTTTGCAAGTATTTCATTGAGAATTTTTGTGTCTATATTTATCAGAGAGATTGACTTATAATTCACTTTGGGTCTTCATATAGTTTAGTATCAGGGCAATACTGACTTCGTAGAAGGAATTTGAAAGTATTTTCAGGTTTGAGGGCTTGGTAGAAGGATTTTAAGAGCCAGAGGCAGTGGTCATCTTCAGGGAAACAGTATTTCCAAAGCCAGATAGCACTGCTGCACTCGTGAACTCACAGCACCTGTGACCACATCCAGAAGATCAGCACAAGACCAAGCCAATCAAATCCCCAGCATGGGTGTGGGAGACGTTCACAACGCAACCCCCTCCCATCTCTGGGAAATAATGGCTGTTGGGAAAAGAAGAGTCAGTTTTCTTCAAGAATGTGTTTCCTGAATGCTATCATGCTCCAGTAAACTGTTGTACACCCATATACAGTAAGTGGAGTCAGAGAGCTTAAAAAAGAGCACAGGAAAGTGAAGCAGAATAGTGGTGTTTGAGATAAAGAAGTTAGAGAGAAGGAGATGGGATGGATTTGAAGAAATACATTATGTGCATGCAGGAAAATCTCAACTAATATAAAAGGAAGAAGGACTTGTGAGTGCTACTGGTAGTGTAGCACATACAGTGGGAATACTCTGGACAGGGTGGAGTGGGAAAGTGTGTGATGGTAGAATACTGAAATACTGGGCCGTTTAGAATTTATGAGTGAAGTATCTATGAAGGCTTAATATTTTCAGTCTAGTGTCGATTGGGGGTAACTCAAACTGAGTGTAGCTGTTGGTTTTCTTCTTGAAGAAGCTAAATATCCCTCAAGAAGCAGCTTATCAATGCATGGCTCACTCTGGCATAGAGTTTAAGATAATAGAGTGCACCATGAACAGCAAGGCCTGGAGGCAAATGGCTCTATGCTGGCAGGAGTATAGAGCTGGAACTCCTCACATTTTAGAGGAACAAGAAGCAGAAAGGGAATGGGAAGTATAACTGGGCTATAAAAGCCCAAGGTCCTGTCTCAATAAACCATTTCCTTCCATAAAAAGCTCTACCAGGTAAATGTTCTACAGTCTTCTATAACAACACCACCTATTGGGGACCGAGTGTTCAAACACATAAACCCATGGGGGGCATTCCACATTCAAAACACCCTATCCTTGGCCCCCACACTGTCATGGTTATCTCATACTGCAAAATACATTCATTCCAACTTTAAAAGTCCCCATCGTCCTTGTCTATCCCCACACTGTTCAAAGTCCAAAGTTTCTTCTGAAACTCAATACAATCTAACTGTAAACCTCTATAAAATAAAGAAATAAAACCAAACCCCACACTTACAATATACAAGGCAAAGAACAAACATTCCTATTCCGAAAAGAGAAGAGCTGGAGGGCAACAAGGAAATATTGAACCAAAGCAAGATGGAAAGCATTCATGGCAAACGCTAAGTCGTACAGATCAGCACGAAGCACCTGAGGCTGGTGCTGGCATCCGGTGGGCTCCAGCAGGCTTGGGTTTCCCAGCCTTTTCAGTTGTGGCTCAGAGAACTTTTTTCTTAGGTTTGCTCCACTCTATCCCTCCAAGTTTCCTCAAGTGTCCTAGGAATGAGGCCACTGGGACAGCATGCTCACACAAATATCAATGGTGTAATCCTAGGACACAGTCAAAGCATGCATGCCCAGTGTGTCTCTTGAATGCATTTTCTAGGGGATGGGGTTGAGATTTTTACTGTCAGTGTATGATGTGCCTTGGGGTTGTAGCTTCTGGAATCTGAGGGGACCCACAGGATATGTGCCTGCATTCCAGGGTCATGGTCATTAGCATGCATGCTTGAAAACTGCAATCACTAGTGCCTTTATTGGGCCCTGAGCTTCTAGAGGGCAGGCTGCATCTTCCATCGTCTGAATCTATGGCTGCATTTTTCAGTGTTGAGACCACAGCCATTATTCGCTGTGCATGTTTCAGTGCTAAATCTGGTTCAATGACTCCTTAGTAGATTCAGAGAGGCTTAGTCAAGATGCTTTGCTAACAACCACTGAACTGAGAATAGGACCCTCGTTGAAGGAATCAGAGAAAGAACTGGAAGAGCTTGAAGGGGCTCGAGACCCCTTATGAACAACAATGCCAAGCAACTAGAGCTTCCAGGGACTAAGCCACTACCTAAAGACTATACATGGACTGACCCTGGACTCTGACCTCATAGGTAGCAATGAATATCCTAGTAAGATCACCAGTGGAAGGGGAAGCCCTTGGTCCTGCTAAGACTGAACCCCCAGTGAACGTGATTGTTGGGGGGAGAGCGGCAATGGGGGGAGGAGGGGGAGGGGGAGAGGTTAGGGGGATGTTGGCTCGTAAACCGGGAAAGGGAATAACACTCGAAATGTAAATAAGAAATACTCAAGTTAATAAAAAAAATAATAAAAAAGAAATGTAAATAAGAAATACCCAAGTTAATAAAGATGAAAAAAAAAAAAGATGCTTTGCTAACAAGCGGTTGGAATGAATGAAGCCCAGGCATGGAATAGAATATCAGCGAGGAGTTGACACTCCTTTTCTTCCTTCTCCACTTCCTCCTCCTCCTCTTCACTCACCCCTTGTCCTGAGCGTCATGTCCTCTGGCTGTTTTGCAGGTATGCATCGTGCAGAAGCGAGACACAAAGAAGATGTATGCCATGAAGTACATGAACAAGCAGAAGTGCGTGGAGAGGGATGAGGTGCGCAACGTGTTCCGGGAGCTGCAGATCATGCAGGGATTAGAACACCCGTTCCTGGTGAACCTGTGGTGAGTGTGAGATGACATGGCCCCCAAGAATGGTGCCCTGGCACTGCCAGAAAGGGAAAGTATCCAGGCATCTGGGTTCATAACCTCCTAAGTATTCTGTAGGGTAAGTCCACTAATGAGCTGTCAAGGATTCATTTTTACCCTATTATCTGAATGAATCAAAATTGAAAACAAGTTTGCTTTTATATATTTGAGGGCATACATAGCAGGTTTCATGGAATGCCAAATGATGTCTTGAATCCAATATTTTAGAAAGTCCCACACTTCATCTTAATGGCAAGAAGGACTTGGAGCTCATGTTTCACTCTATGTAGCATGGTTTCCCTGAATGGAGATGCTCAATTCCATCATTTGTATCTGACACCCAGTATAATATAATCCATGTTTCTGGAATTTTCTCTCCATCACCATCTTTGGACAATATTTCTACTTTAAATTTCCAGCGTAAAAATGCCAACCAGCTGATGGTTCGCTGCCTCTGAACCTCCTTTTGCTAAGTTAGGCAACCCAAAGTCTTCTACTGTTCCCAAGACTTTACTCGTGCATTTCAAGTGCCCTCATAAATTTCTTCCTATTACTCTATTATCCCCATCTTACAGATGAGGTCACTGAGTTATGTTATGGGGTAGCAGACAGAAGAGACTTGAAGGCAGGCTATCTGTCCTCCTAGTTTCTATCTAACTCTTTGACAAGCAGTTACTGGCTTTGCCAGTTGCTTTACCAATCTTCTCCTTGTCATATTACTTCCTTTTGGTTATCCTGTGTGGCCTTCTTGCCCTCCTAGGAGTCTGAGTAGAATGGAGGTGCTTGCTGGGTTCATAAGGACGCTGTGCCTTATATTAACTGTATGCCAGCTCCAGAGTTCATTTCATGGAGGGTGAATTACTGCAGCCTTGAGAAGGCTTTCTCTCATCGCTCTTCCCCACTGACAGGCTCTGTGATTGGCACCAGTGGAAGCCTAGCATTGATTAGTTTCCATGACAGCTTTGCCTCAGTGCAATGAATGATCTGTGTTTCCGAGCTGTGATAACCCAAGCTGAGCTGTCAAGTGCAATATTTTCACCTGTGTGGAGTGAAGTCGTGGTGCTCTCCTGGGATGAAGACAACCCCAGCGAAGGAGAAAGAGGAAGAAAAATTTCGAGATAGAGAGTGGGGGTAGAACAGTGCCTGGGGGAGCCCTGCCAGTAGGGACAAAATGAAAAGGGGGATAAGGTTGTCTTATGTTCTTCTGCCACGCCTGAGCTCTGTGGATCTAATCCCTTACAAATGCCATCAAGGAGGCAGTTGTGTACCAAGGGGTCCCAAGCCAGACCCCAACTTTGATGAAGACATGGAGGATTAAGAGATGGATTATATGATAACCTGACAGGGTTGTATACCTCCAGGAAGAAGAGAGTGAGAGTCACAAGAGAGGGGAAGGGAGGAGAGAAGAGAGAGGGGAGGAGATGAAAGAGTGGGAACTAGAATACATGATGGGGAGGGGAGGAAGGGACAGGGAACGTGAATACATGATGCTGATATTGTCTATGAGTCAGGTGGGAAGTCACCATCCTCACCAGAACTGACCATGCTGGCTGCCTGACTCTGGAATTCCCAGCTAGAGCTGAGAGCATTCTGCCTATAGCACTGGTCGGGTTGCTTGACTGGGGAAGGCACAGGCTTTGAAAGCAAGCCCTCTTGCCTCCTTTCTGCACCTGTTTTCTCATCTGTAAAGTCAAAGGGATAGGATGGTGATGTCATGGTGTTGTTTACAAACCAAATGAAGTGATCAGAAACAAGCAACCTGTTTAGTATTTGACAGGGGTACCCCTTCCATGACTGGTATCCATGGTTACCAGGGTTCCTCCCTCTAATCTGTCTCTGGCTGGGCATCCCTCCATTGGGTCACTTCCCATCTTCATGCACAGCCCCATGTCGTCCCCGCTCCCCCAGCACTGGACATGAAGACTTTGAAAGATGTACCTCGATTCTTGGGTACCAGGCTGTTGTTGGCTTGATTAAAGGTAAGTCAGTAGGCAATTTATTTGCATTTTCATAATGTGCTTGAAGTTTATTTCCATCAACCTCACTGGCCGTATTTATTTACTATACTTACTGTTAAGATGCATTGCAGAATTGGGTAAGGGAGACACTTGCCACAATCTAGACAAAAACAGCCATGCGAGTGAGTACCTTATAGCCTAGAAAAGGGACAGGTCCTGAACTTAGTGTTAATATGTATCATAACAATGTTTCTGGAACCTTCAATGAGTAGACATAAGACAAGTCAAGACACAGGTGTCCATATGCCACCCTAAGATTTTTTTATTAAAACAAGATTATGTGACTTATTTAAAGACAGAGCTGTTCTGGGTGAAGCATGGAGATTTGGGTGCTGAGGAGAGAACTGGAAGCCCCCAAGAACCTGTTACAAAGGTTCTGTTCCTTATAGAACACTGCCACCATTTTCTCAGAAGTAATCCCAGACAGCTCCCAAATTGGCATGTGCAGACACACCATAATCAGCTACCACCTATAATGGCGTTAGCCTAATGCTGCTTGTATTCTGGTGTTAATTTGGGTCCCCAAAATTGTCTGCATGAGAAAGCCAGCACATCCACCTGTAAGACATGGAGGGACCCTGCCCCCAGTTGCTTCTGATTGGTAAATAAAGATGCCAGCAGCCAATGGCTGGGCAGGGAAGACAGAGGCAGGACTTTTAGGACCTAGAGAGGAAGAAGGAGGAAGGAGGAAGGAAGAAGGTGATCAGCCATGCCAGGGGAAGGAGAAGGAGAGGAGAAAAGCCATGTCCAAGAAGAGTAGAGGTCAGGGAGGCATAGCCAGCAGGTAAAGGAGCCAGGACAGTGTGGCCCAGTTGGGCAGCCATCTGGGTCCAGGACAGCCCAGGTAGAATACAGAATTTAGTAAGTAATAACTCAGGATTTATGGGCAGGTGGTGGATTAACCATGTGGAGGATAGGAAGTGGTCTGGCTGTTGCACTGTTTAAGGCACATCAAAATATAAAAGCTGTGTGTATGTGTTTCATTCAGGAATGTAACCCATTGGGGTGGGTAGTGAATCTGCTGCCAGAATTTAATTAATTAACTAATTAATTAATTCCACAACTGCCAGTCTGTCTGTCAGGGCATATCTTCCCAAAATGCAGATCTGACTTGAATGAAGTATTGCCGTGGCTCTCCAAAGTCCACAGAATGATGTTTACCAAGGTTGGGCTCTGATACATTGTCCAGTCTACCCCCCATTTCCATCCTCACTACTATCTTGGTGCATTTTATTGCAGCTATCCAGAGTGATCTCTACGTAGTAACTGAGACTACTTTGCTCACCTCTCCAGGTCCACATACACATGTCCTTCTGCTGGAGCTCCACTAGTCAGGGTTTCCCGAGAGTGCCTGCTCTCCCCCCCACCCCCCCGCAAGCCTCCATTTAATAGGCAAGTGTCCATTGGACTCCTGGTGGAAGCCAGGCACAGTCTGGTTTCTAAGCATCCAGAGATGGTATACCTCTGCATCCTCCCAAGGATGCTCAACTGCTACAGGACAGGTCAGCAATATTGAGTTCATCTACCTTCTCAGTTAGTAGTGCTCTACTCCTGGAGGAACCTCGGCATCCTTCTTCATTGTGCCACCACAATGGAAATTCAGTTGTTCAGTATTGCTCTGTTTGCTAGGTGCTGTAGTAGATAAAAGTGCCAGAACTGAATCCAATCATCACCCCTAGGTTCTTGGCAGAGGAGAGCAGTCAGTCTCATACTGGAAGCACCACGCAACAACTCTCTTCCCTCAGTGACTCTCACTCTCTCTGGTATCCCTATCATTACTAAAAGAGTGAGGTTCCAAACAGCCACCATATCCCCGGGACTGGGCATCCCAGTCAGGCCCTGACACATAGAAGGACAATGCTGGTGAGGTTTTTACAACTCTTACTGTGATGTCATTGGCTTCCATGTATCTAAGACATTCTCAACACCATGGTAACCTCTGGCAGCACAGCCTCTTCCTCTGATGCCAGGGTTCTTTCTTGTCTTGAACTGTCCTGGCATGTACACTGTCCTCGGTGTCTTTGGCTCAAGCTGTGAGGACTCCAGGTTTTCATTCTTATCGTGATGGTCAGGAGCTGCTATTCTGAATGGGGAGGAGGGCTCTAAGTGAGAGCCACATGGGTCACCGTGTGCACCTTGACACTCAGAGAGCTGTGTGAGAAGCCACTGGTCACACTGCAAATCGGGGCTCAGGAGTGGTGCAGCTGGGCCAGGGGGATTGGCTGCGTATGTCAGGAAATTACCGAGGGACCCAATAGCCCACCAAGGAGCAATACAACAGTCATGTACACCAGCTAGGGTCCCCTGACTCTGTTGAACTGCCGTGCTGTGGCACCTTCACGCAGATTTCTCTGACTACTCTGGTTTTGCATGTGTTCTGTAACTAAATCTCAGAATGAGTGTTGCCTCAGGTATGTATTTGTTACTTTCCTCCTTGTGGTGGCCAGAAAGCAGATGAAAGCACCCAAAAGGGGGAGGGATTAGTTTTGGCTCACGGTTTGAGGAGTTACAGTCCACGGTGGGATGGAAGGATGGGAATTGGGGCTCTGTCTGAGGCAGTGGGCGCTAGTGGCATGACTTGTTACATCTCAGCAGATCAGGAAGCAGGGAATTCTGTGGGACCCAAAGACAGGATATGGGTCATACAGCCTACACCCTAGTCTCTCACTTGCTCCAGCACGGATCAACATCCCAATACCTCACAACTTCTCCAAGCAGCACCATCAACTGAGGACCCTGTGAGCAAGCACATGGACCTGTGGGGTCACTTCACACTGTGATCACTTCCTAATGACACCACACCACCGTGCCTTTCTACCACTGTAGTGACAGTGACTTACGCTCACTGACAGAGTGAGGCTCTTTCTCTTTTATCTCAGTGTATGCTCAGTACTGTCTCAGGAGATGGACATTTCCATCTCCAGCTTACAGTTGGAGAGGCCGAGGTCAGGGGTTTGAATTATTCACACAAGATTATAAGCTCCCCCAAGGCAGAACTGAGATGAGAAGCCGGAGTACAATAGTAAATTCTTAAGCAGCTCTCTTGGGGTAGGGAAAAGGGGTTCCTGGTGCTTTCTATTCTCCGAGGAGTGGACATACCCATTATTTATTTAAATCTAACAAGCTGGTGTCAGACAGCTTGAAATTTTTCTAAAAAAGTTAGTTGATTTTTGGTGTCAATACTAGCTGACTTTTGACAATCCTGCTGGGCTCAAATCTTACACCATAGCCTAGGAGCTCTCAGCTTCTCTCTACAAGTTTGCTTATAGCTAAGCCTCTAAAATAGCAAGATGAGAGAGGGATGAGTTTTATCAGAAGAAAAAAGGGATGGTGAGTAGGTGCTGGGCAGAGTAGCGGAGGCAGGAGATGGTCTATGGTCTTGATGGGTGCATATCCTTTCAAAAGTCTGTTTCCTCACCTGTAAAATGGGGGAGAACACCTAGCCTCTCCTGTGTTCTACAAGGCAATTGAGATCTGGGGGATGACAGGCTTTTGGAATTCTGAAGTGTCATGCCATGTACATTTTACACTTCCTTGAGAAAGCATGAAGCATCGATAACTAGCTATACATTTGCTGACAATTTATATGCATGAAATTGCTGGCAGGAGGCAGCGAATGTGTAGATAAAGCCTATGGATGTTATCCGACCAAGAGATTTTATGTTAAACTCATGCCAAGAAGCACCAAAATCGCACTAGAATGTAATGCATTTTTTTTTTATTAACTTGAGTATTTCTTGTATACATTTCGAGTGTTATTCCCTTTCCCGGTTTCTGGGCAAACATCCCCCTCCCCTCCCCTTCCTTATGGGTGTTCCCCTCCCCACCCTCCCCCCATTGCTGCCCTCCCCCCAACAGTCTAGTTCACTGGGGGTTCAGTCTTAGCAGGACCCAGGGCTTCCCCTTCCACTGGTGCTCTTACTAGGATATTCATTGCTACCTATGAGGTCAGGGTCCAGGGTCAGTCCATGTATAGTCTTTAGGTCGTGGCTAAAGACTATACTCCCTGGAAGCTCTGGTTTCTTGGCATTGTTGTACATATGGGGTCTCGAGCCCCTTCAAGCTCTTCCAGTTCTTTCTCCGATTCCTTCAACAGGGGTCCTATTCTCAGTTCAGTGTTTTGCTGCTGGCATTCGCCTCTGTATTTGCTGTATTCTGGCTGTGTCTCTCAGGATCGATCTACATCCGGCTCCTGTCGGTCTGCACTTATTTGCTTCATCCATCTTGTCTACTTGGGTTCTGTATGTATGGGCCACATGTGGGGCAGGCTCTGAATGGGTGTTCTTCAGTCTCTGTTTTAATCTTTTGCCTCTCTCTTCCCTGCCATTCTTATTCCCCTTTTAAAGAAGGGTGAAGCCTTCACATTTTGATCATCCGTCTTGAGTTTCATTTGTTCTAGGCATCTAGGGTAATTCAAGCATTTGGGCTAATAGCCACTTATCAATGAGTGCATACCATGTATGTCTTTCTGTGACTAGGTTAGCTCACTCAGGATGATATTTTCCTAACGGGAAGCCCTCACCTGCTTGAACCAGTGCAATTTAATGGGGAGTGTAGAGCCCTGGGTCCCTGCGTTTCTAAGTCACGTGACAGCCTCCCTCCATCCTCACATCCACATACCTTCCTCCCACAGATCTTTACCTTTAATGCTTCCTCTGCCCGAGGTGATTTTCTGAGGACACCTGGGAGGGGCTCCCTCTGCAAATTTCACATTTCAGCCATCATGCCTCTGCAGTTTCTGATTGTTAGAGATTGAGAAGTCCAAGAGAGATACCAGATCTGCTGAGGGATGCTGGGGGTGTGATAGAGGATACTGGGAAGTGAGACAGGAAGCTGCTAGCTTCCTTCTTTTATGTATTCCTCCCCCATGACATCATGGGCAGCCCTTACCTAACTCAAATTACCTCCCAGAGGCCCCAGCTCCCTACCCCACTAAGACAAATCTGGAGGTTGAGTCTAACCCACGACTTTGAGAGACCTACTCAGCACAGTGGCATCCAATGGGATATGCCAAGACCCAGCCTTCTGATCTCCTTACCCTCATGCTCTCAGGCAGCTGGTTCCTTCTCCATTTTCTCCCTGCATTGTTGATTGCAAACAATGTGATGTCAGCCACTGCTCCTTCCCAGGCTTAGCTGCCCCTTCTTGAGGAATGGCGGGGCATGCTTTGACATGACAACCAGGCACATGGGTGAGCACTGCACAGAACCTTTCAGGGTCTCTTCAGTGTTTCCTCCCTGAGCATGATCCTTAGGAGCACAGTGGGGTCTCCCTCTCTATCACTTTTTGTCTTCAGACTTGAGTTACTCCCCTGCACCTCACCTCAGCTCTCCTTACATAGGTCTCCAGCCTTAGACCCACGCAAAGCTGAAAGAAAGGAACACCGTGACCACACTTGTGTTACCTTGGATGAAAACTGAGCCTTAGAGTGTGGCATGTTAAGGGCATTTCATTGTCACGCTTTTGTTGGATTCCCAACTCTGAACCGGGTTTACTTGCAGACTTGGTCAGTGGAAATAGCAGGCACATGGGGCTATTCCATGGCACCGTCAGTGACTGTGTTTATCTATGGCATTATCATACTGGGCCCAGCCCTGCGTGGAACAGCTACTCGTGCCTCAGGGGACCTCACAGCTGGGCTTAGGTTCTTATTTTGAACATTATCAGCAGTCACGTGTAAATGAGAGGAAGAGTCTTGGTAGACGGTGACATGAGGGTCATTGTCACCTGTAATATGTGAGGACTTCAGGATATTTGCTGATTCTGAAGCAAGATGTGCACCAGGCGTGCCCTTCCTTGCTCTCTCTTGGGCTCCATGTGCACACACACTGGCTCCTGTTCTTGTCAGACTGCCCTGCGGGCTTCCATCAGAAGATCTTCAAGGAGAGCCAACAGTCAGCCTGTTCTGTGGGACCACCTGGCTTTTGGATTCATGAGGATCCCTTGGCTTCATTCAGTTTCTGGGCATCCCCCCCGTCATGTTGTAGAATGGTGTCCTCTAAGCAAAATAGCCACTGTCTTCATTAGCTCACCATCAGGCCTACTTTCAAGAGTCCATCATGACTAGGTCTGTTTGTTGATTTCCTTCAGAAGAGGGTCAAGGGGAGTCATTGGCTCTTCACCTGAGATTCCAGCTGCTTCTCCCCGTGATTTATATGTAATTCTGCCCTAATTACATATAAGGGAGGTCCTCCATCTTAAGGGAGGTGCAAAAGTATATAGATTGGGGATGCTAACTGAAGGAGCTCCATCTGTATGGTAAGGCTAGGTGAAGACTTTCCAGTGCGTCTGTATAACTAACCCAAACAAACTCATTGGTTAAGAGCACTCTGGAGGGTGGCAGAGAGACCACTGATAGAATCACTTTTTAGGTTTGTTGGTGGGACTTCAATAGGAATGGGTTTGTGAATATGTCTATAAGGTGTAGCTGAGGCAAGCTGGAATCTGACAGGACATTTTACAAGTGCTATGTTTCCTATAGCAACCTCTGTAAGAGGTGGAGATTGTTTACATCTCCCCAGGAAAGGAATTCTGGAAACGCCCCATTTGGTCCAGCACAGTCCATGGTATGTTGTAGGCTGGTGGTGTCCACTTATTTCCTTAAAGGCATTTCTCATCGCCAGAGGAAATGTGAGCTCCTGGAGCAATGCTCTGCTTGTCTTATCTATACGTGTTCCCAGGACCTAAAGCAGTGCCTGTCACATGTGGCATCTGATTGTCTTTGCTACATTGAAGCACATTCTTTTATGTGAACCCTGGCTTGGGATATAGTCATTTAGGAAGCCCAGAAGGAACTGGGATCTGCCTTTTTCCAGAGAGTGGGTGACTCAGGAGAGACAGAATAATGGCTCTGCCATCCTCGTTCTTAGCTCGAGCCAAAGACCACTTTGTACAGAGGTGAAATTTTTTCTTGCAAGGCAAGTGCCAGGGCAACTGACTGAAGAATTTTGATGCATTTCCATCTCGGGAATTCTTCTCAGTCTCCTTTTTAATTCTTTCATCCATTCTTCATACTAGATGCCTGCTTCCATTAGTAGCATGTAGACTTTGGTCTGTCAATGTCCTGGATGGGTCTTTGGCTAAATACTCATCAAGATGTAGGAAACATAGCACTTTTAAGATGTCCTATCATGTCTTATCAAATGCCCTCTAACATTATTCTTCTGATGCCAGCCACCAGCTACCCCTGGGCATGTTCCCACCAGCAAAGTGACAGAAATGACCTTGTGAAGTGACGTTCCACCACAATCACTATGACTGACTCCTTATGTCTAAGGACAGGCTGTGAGATGACCTGATGGCAGGTCTTACTCGCCCTCATGAGCTTTGTTTCACAACATGATTTACTTGTGCTGTTCGAGACATCACAAGATCATTATTGATGTCCTCTTTACCTATATCAACTCATAAGTGAGGAAGCAGCTTCTATTGCCTTCAACTGAAGCAATTATAAACTCATTCCCCATGGAGTGACAGGGTGTCATTCCATTCTCCCACCTGTCACAGTTCTGAGCCAAGTTCAGGTCCTTCACTCGCTGACATGAAGACTATCATGGAACAGGAAGGCAATTGGACCAGGTCAGCATCAATCCAAGACTGTCCCCTCCTGTAATCAACAAACATGTGATACAAACGGGAGTGAGCGGGCTTGTCCTTTCATTCAGTAGCATTTGATGTGTCAAAGGCAGTTGGGGCTCATCTACTGTCTTGCTGGTGGCACAGGCAGGACACAGGCAACCCACATAACACCAGCTATTGGGAGCTGGATGCCACCCTCCAGAGTACTCTTAACCATTTCTTCACTCCTTCCTTCCCCTCTTTTTGCCTCCATTTCTTTCCTATCCAATACATTTGTTTGGAAATGTGAAGCTACTGATGCAAGGTGTGAGAGTGTGGGAGCTGCACTGCTGCTGGGTAGCTATCCATGCTTCCTGTCCAGTGGTATAGGTGGGCTTGGTGACAGCATATTCTCTAGGGGGTTTGTGAAAATAACAATGGCAGCTATCACAGTGCCTGGAGCTCTCAGCCTTCCTTCTGCATGCCAATTTTCCCCCCTTTGTGCTTGGAGTGGCTGATGGGGGTCCAGCAAGCCACTGCTGAGAGGGTCCACGTGAAATCAGTGCCAAGGGAGTATGTGAGCCAACCATGGCTGCATTTCAAAGGCCCTGGTGTGGTTAGGTGCAAATCATTAGGTGTCAGTCACAGTCTGCAATGAGTAGCTTTTTGAAGCATACTGTGAAACTGCATGTCAGAATCTGCCTCAGGAGCCCCTGTAGAGACACCTCTGTTGCCAGCTTCTGGATAAGGAGAGAAGAGACAGGACTTTAAAAGTTGTTTTCATTTTCTTTGATTCCCAACCTCAGTGGGGATTCGTAGCAGAGTTCCAGCTGTCAGAGCATGATGTAAGTAGATATCTGAGTTGGGTCCCTGCAGTGGTTTGAATAGAAATGGCCTCTGTGCGCTCATGTGTTTGAATGCTTGCTCACCAGGAAGTGACACTATTAGGAGGTGTGGCCTTGTTGGAGGAAGTATGGCCTTCTTAGAAGAGGTGTGGCCTTGGTGGAGGAAGTGTGGCTTTGTTGGAGGAGGTGTATAGTTGGGGGGTGGGCATTGAGGGCTTAGTGTGTCTCAGTTCACTTCCTGAGCCCCTGCAGATCCAGATGTAGAACTCTCAAGTCCTTCTCCATGTCTCAAGTCCAGCACCATGTCTGCCGGCACACTGCCATGTATCCTGCCATGACAATAATGGACTAAACCTTTGAACCGTAAGCCAGTCATAACTAAATATTTTCTTTTTGTAAGAGATGCCATGATCATGGTATCTTGTCACAGTGATAGAAACTCTAAGACAGCCCCTGAGGACACAGAAGAGAAGCTGCTGAGCGTCACCTTGGGGGAAGTAGTTCATCAAGAAGAACAGAGGGGTAGAAATAACCCTCCTGGTCCTCCATGGACATTTAGCCTGAGGCTCCACATTTCCACTTGATGATCTACAGGGTGTTGATGTCACACACAGAGAGGAGGAAGGAAGCATCAGACAGAGGTAGCAGTGTGTCCAGATGGGATAGCTTGACCTTCAAACCACATCCCCACTTGGCAGGTATGTGGCTCTGGTTGTTTGGTCCATGTGTCTTGCTAGGTACAGCAGGTATAGGAGACAGGTCACTCCTGTCTTTCCCTCCTAATTGGGTGCTTTTGTTTGAGGTTCAGTGAGAGGGAAAATCAATCTACATACTTCTGGAAACTTCCATCCTGTCCACACCTGCCAGGTCTGCACAGCAGGAGTAGTGGGATTCTCATGAACCACATGCAGGACCAGGGTGTGGGTCTGGATGTCAATCTCAAGGGACCTCTGGGCTTACAGACATCCTCTATGTGACATTACGAAGCACATGGGAGGCTCGGGCTATACCCACCAAAGATCTGGCTAGAGGAAGACCTAGGAAATGAGTAGGGTTTTAATTGAAATGGTTATTTGTGCAGAAACAACCTACATGGGTAGGTCACGTGCTCTCAGTGCTTAACAGGAAACAGAGAGCCTAATAAGGCATAGACAGAGCAGGTGCCGCAGGGGGCTGTTTTAATGAGAATAATGAGTAGAGTATACTAAGTGTCTGTCATTACATCTTCTCCACTATATGACCATAGACTCTTGAACATCTGAAGATGCACGGGAACCATGTGTGATGTCAAGCTGGCATCTCCAGATTCGTTTACTCTGTAAACCTGCCCCTCAAATGCATCCACATACCTCTGTGACATGCTTAAATTATATTAGTGGAACTGGCTTAAAGAAGATTTTACTCTGTTTTCTGTGAATTTAATTTTCTTTTCCATTCTCTCTGCTTTTCCAAAAGGTCTAAGCTTTAAGATGCTATTAAGCCAGGCAGTTTGGCACTGCGTTTCAGTCAGGGCCTTCCTCACAGCTTTCAAACCCAGCTGCTTCCTAGGGTTGTCCAGGTCCCTATACTCAGTAGGATTTTCTTCCACTGCCATCTACCCATGAGCTCCTGCTTGTACCAGAAAATCCTGCCCAATACCCCATTTGCAAAGCTTCCCCAAGTTTACCCAAGGATGCCAAAGAATTTTCCTGGGGTGGGGGAGAGAAAAATCTATAGTTTCTAGGAAGCTGGAACTGTTAGGGGTATAGGGGGTCTATAGAATGTGAGAAGTGTGTGTGTGTGTGTGTGTGTGTGTGTGTGTGTGTGTGTGTGTGTGTGTGTGTGTGTGTGTGTGTATTAACCCTGGAGTTCAGAAGTACACACCAGGTGTGTTATTTATTTTTACCTTACTTTATTTTATTTTTTGAGACACTTTTCCCTTGAAATTTCCAATTCAGCTAGACTAGCTGGCCAGTGAGCCCCAGGGATCCTCTGATCTCTATGCCTCACTCCTTATATGGGTGTTGGGGAGCCAAACTCAGGTCCAGGTCTCCAAAGGAGTCAAAGAACCTATAAGAGGTAGGACCAGATAAGAGACCTTTGGGTTACTGGGACAGAGTCCAGAAAGGACTGTGAGACCACAGTCCCTGCCCTTAAGATGTCTCTTTCTCCTTGTGAACTGGACTTCTTTTCAGTGCCTTGGTCTCCCATGATCCTCCTGCCACAACAGGACAGACTTATCATACACAGGAGCCTCCAAAGCAACCTTTTCTCTTTCCACTCTGAGCACCTTGGCCTTTGCTATGGTAATGGAATGTTGATCCACCCAGTCATCTGCTCTGCCTTCTGGCTCCAAGGAAGCAGCAAGAAGTTGCAAGGAAGTTGCAAGGAAGGAGCAAGCCACAGCTGGGAGGCTGCCTGGTGCCCTGAGAGTAGAGAACGGTAGATGACAGGCTCAAATCTGAATCTCAGGCCATCAACCACAGGACTTTAGACAATGTACTGAGTCTCATTGGCAGAATGTATGAAATAGGAATCACGTCCGGTTCTCAGATTAAGGTGCCAGTGCCTGATGACTCCTGACACTTGGCCAGCTGAAGTGCCCCTGACTCCCTGAATGCTTATGGGTCTACCCATCCATCTCCCCCTTGCCAGGCTTCTTCTACTCGGAATTGTGATTCCTCGTTCTGAGTTCACTATGTCTATTTTTAACACTGATTTGTTTGTAGGTGATATCAAGAGCCACCCACAGTCATTTATGAATTTGCCAGGAGAGCTGGACACGATGGCTCTATTTTTAAAGCGGCTGCAAGTGTGAGGAGATGTTTATGAGGCAGCCTTGGTGCCCAATTCCACCCACATGTCACTCCTCTCCAGGGCTAGGGTGATGAACAGGTCCTCAGGGATCCCATGGCAGATGGGAGCGAGTTCTTTATTAATGTATCGGCAAACACCCCACACCTCATTGTGATGGCCTCCCAGTAGCAAATCTGGAGGAATTGGCCTGGCCCCAAAGCTGGAGCGGACCTTTTTTCTCCAAGACAGGTCCAATTGGAGAGATGCATGAGTTCATATACAGCCACAGGAATGGAGATCTGAGGTAAACACTCATCTGGAGTCCCCCCTTCCTGTGTCTGTGAGCTCTAAGACTGTGGTTCTGAAACCGGTTCCTAGGTTGAATTGCTCTGAGCCATTAGAGCAGGCACCAATCATCAGACTCCTGAGGTGACTCTGAGGACAGAAACTACTGAGCCATCCATGCCCCTCCAGGTAGTATGCACAGACTGGTGTCAGGCAGAGGCCAGGCTACTCTTTGGACCTCTTCCTTGGAGAAAGAGGCGGTGAGAAAGTGCACCAAGCCTTGCTCTTTCGAGGTTGTGGTCTCCTCCATAAGGACAGTAGGTCAGCAAATGGATGGCATCCCTTGTAGATGGGGTGGGAAGAGGCACGGATATCCTTGGCAGTATAGCGGAGGAAGAAACCGGTAGGAGATCCTCCTCGGAAGAAAATCAGCTTCATTCCTAGGTGCACCCACATCCATGTCCCTGCCTAAGTCTAAATTCCCAGCTGTCCCTATGCCTGTGCATCTGCGGTTGCTATGGTATGTAACTGCTCCTCACTTAGTCCCACAGACCTGAGGCTATCCCTGCTGAAATGTTGAGTGGGAGGGATATCTCTGAGGAAAACACAAGCCCATCTTGCTTTAGGAAAATCCTACTTGAGATCTGCGTACAGCCCTGCAATTGATATATGCATCATACCCAACTCTTCAAGTACGGAGGAGGGTGAGCATAGGAATAGAGTATCGCTCTGAATAAGACTGGGGTGGTTTCCTTCTGCTGGTGCTTAAACTGATGGGCAAGAAACATTAACCATCACCACCTATAGCATGTGTGGTCCCCAAGACCTGGTGATGTGCAAGGCATACTCCAGAACTTTAGTCTTCTATTGTTTGTGATTTTTTTAGGAAGCCCCTGGAAACCTTCGGTAAGATGCAGCTGCTGATGTGTGCCAGTCACACCGTGGGTATCGATAGAACTGGCTAGTTGCATAACCTCAGCTCAGCGTGCACCCAGGGGCTACAAGCCTTCTCCAGGAAAGTGGATTAGCTGCTTTCTGTGGCTGTAATAAAATGCCATGGCCAAATGCAACTCACGGAAGAAAGAGTTTTTGCTGGTGTCTGATTCCAGAGGGATCCGTCCATCATGGTGGAGCAGCATGTTCCAAGCAGCAGGCATTGGCAGCTGGAGCCAGAAGCTGACAGCTCACATTTTCAACCACAAGCACAAAGCAGGGAGCAAACTGGCAGTGTCAGGGAGCTTTTGATCAAAGCCCACTTTCAGAGATGTAAAACGGCACCATTTAGATCTCCCCAAACAGCACCACCCACTGAACAGCGAAGGCCCAAGTACTGGAGCCTATGGGGGTATTTCTCACCAGACCCCACGGTGTGGGAAAGCGTTGGGCTTCAGTAAATCAGAAAAACTAGAGGTAGAGTCTTAAACAAGTAAGTCATCCTCTGCCAAGTCATATCACTCATCTTAGAAGGAAAGATACGCTTTCTGGTTGATGTGATTATATTATTACACACCGTTCAGGACACAGAAACTCAACAAAACCCCATCTATCCATCTCAGTGTCCCCAAGTCTATCTCCTTAGACTGCCTTCTAGTGATATTTTTAAGCTCTGATCAATTACAATACAATTTTGTTGTGTGGCACACAGAAAGAAATTAAATGATTTTTCATTGCAATCTAGAAGTTCTATATATTCATTAATGTTCTTAGTGCTTTATTAATTAAGTTTGTTATCTAGTGTAGGTAATTCATTCTGATTACTCTCACTACTACCACTTTTTATCTCCCTCTCATATCTGTCAACTCCCCCTCCCTACCAGGTTCTTTCTATGTCTTTCTCTCTTTGGTTTTGTGACTCACTGAGTTTAACCAGTGCCATCCGTGTGACCTTGGTTTTGGAACTAGCTACGGGAGTCTGGTAGGCTCAGCAGTGGGTATGAAGCTGAAGATGATGACTCCCATGCTTCTCAGAGGAACTCAGACCATTGAGTTCTTTGGCATAACCAATCTTGTACAGGCCCAGTGCATGTAACCACAGCAACTGTGAATGGATGATTGCAATGGATGTGTCATGCCTAGAAGACTTCTTAGAAGAACATGTATTTTTTTTTATTGTTTGGGTGGAATACTCTGTAGATACCTATTAGATCTACTTGATTTCTGATGTCAATTATCTCCAGTGTTTCTCTATTCAGATTTTGTCTGACTAACCTGTCTATAGGTGAGAGTGGGGTATTGAAATCACCCATTATTATAGCCTTGTGTTAATATGTGGCTTTATGTAATATTTGTTTTGTGAAATTTGATGCATATGTTTTAGTATCCTCTTGATAGCCAGCTTAATGTCTATGAAGTGATCTTTTTTCTCTTCAGAAAAGTTTTGATTTGAACGAATAGCTATGTATCTTTGCTTTTTTTAGTTCCATTCACTTGAAATATTTTTCTATCTTTTCACTCCAAGGTGGTGCTGTCTTTGACAGTGAGATGTGTTTCTTAGGGTCAGTGAAAAGATGGATTCTGTTTTCTAATCCAGTCTGCTAGTCTGTGTCTTTTTATTGGGGGGATTGAGAGCATTGATATTCAGAGTTATAATAGTTCTTATTTTGGTATTAGTTTGTGGTGTTTTCTTATATTTTTGGTTAACTATCCTGATATTACATACTTTTCTCTGTAGATTCTTGGGTGTATTCATCCTTCTCTTCAGACTAAAGTATTTTCCAGTATCCCCCATACAACTAACTTAGTGGTCATTAATTCTTTTGTCATACTAATTCCACACATCTAATCTACAGTGTCCTTGCCTATTTTCTTCTTAAGCTTGTGACAGTGGCAGAGGTAGCAATGGGTTGTGGTAAAATATATTCCCTTGTTATCATGCCCACAACAGAGAAACAAAGAATAAATAAATAAACTGTGTCTTATCAACATTGCAATGCTGACTGGTGGCCTGACATGAGGACCTCAGCATATGGAACACTGGAGAAGGGTACATATAATTGAGAAGACCCATCATGAATTGTGTACAAGGACATGTGTGTGCAACTGCTGATGTGATAAACATATGACTGAAGAGCATTTGGACTGTAGCCAATTTGTACTGCCCTTCACGAAGATTAATTGTGCTGTTCATCATGAAGCCCAGACCTACTTCTGCTATGACAAGATACTGTCTGCCAGAGCCACTCTACACTCATGGGAAAAGGCACACATCAGCAAAGGGGCCAGCCTGGAATTTCCATCTCATCATTTCTTTGATCTCTGTAGACCATTGTGTACACCTGCCCCTTAATTCTCTTTGTTTCCTTCCTCCCACCCTGTTCAAGACACTACTCCAGTAACAACTCTTTCTTGACTTGGGTGTCTCTAAACTGATTGGGAGCTTTCAGACTTTTAGTCTTGTTGAACTTCTATTTCTGTGAATAGAATTTGTTAAAAACATAAAAACAACCATTTGCAATGTCCTGGGGATGGTGTTTTAATGCTGTAATGACTGGCAGGGTCATTATGTTGGGAACACCATGACTTCTGACATATCAATCAGTTCTCCCTATGGCAATGGTCTCAACTTCTTCTCCCTCAGGTCCCCATGTTCCCTCCTCTCCATTGTTCTGAGAGCCAACACATAATACATAGCACTCCTGAGTTCCAACTGTCCTCTCACCCAATTCTAGCTCAGGCTATAGCAGGAGAGAAATGGGCCTTCAGTCTGTCTTCCCATTGGAAAATGTTTCAGAGAGGTTGCCTAGAAGACAGATATGAGACTGTATGAAAAAATGAAGACATCATCAACAGAGAGGACTGTGGCCAGTTTGTACCACACACCATGAAATTCAACCAGGGAGGCTGGAGGCATAAATCCGTACTGTTGTCTCTCCTCTGAACATATCTGTTATTCCTCTCTTTTATTTTTAATCTCCACTTCTTTCTTTATCCATATGTTTCCAGTTTTGGACAGGGTTCCATCCAAATAAACACACTGTAAGCTGAAAATATTCTGAGTCAAAATACATCAAATACAGCCATGTTTCTCGGGAAGAAAATGGAGGTTCACTTAAGACCTTACCGATGGCTGCATGTGGAAACTTAAATGTTCCCAGAATATTCAAAGTTTGATCCCCAGGTGATGATGCCATCAGGAAGTTATGAAACTTCTAGGAGGTGGAGCCTAGTATGAGGAAGTTACACCAATGGAAACATGCCATCAATGGGGGATTATGGGAGTGTCTTCTCTCTTCCTCCTATCTTCCTCTCTTCCCTCCCTCCAATCCACCAAGAGACAAGCAGCTCTGCTCCTCCATGATTCTCCCATCATGATTCTCTGTCTCCATACCGTCCCAAAGCAGAAGGACCATGCAACCGTGGGTAAAGAACTCTAAAATTGGGAGTCAGGATTATCTTTCTTTCTTTCAAGTTGTCTAAAGTATCTTTTTTTCTTAGCTAAAGAAAACCGAGTAGCACTGTGGTAGGGAGAAGATGGGAGATTGTAATTGTGTATTGATTTTACCCAAATCAAGCCTATGTGATAAATATGACTGTTCTGACTGGTGTCAGTTGGTGGATAACCATCATGTCTCCTAGTTTAACTGACTTTTCTAGGGACCATTTTCTCTTCTCCATGAGACCTACCTTAAGACCTCAAGGAGAAGGTCTAAACTTTTTTTGATATATCTTCCTCCCCATCAAGTACTGTACCCTTTCAGCCATTCCTTCGGTGCACTTCAGTCTCCCCTGCTCCATCTCATTCACTGCCCTTGCTTCTTCTGTGCATGTGGGATGCAGAAGAAGCATGTTGGTCTGGGCCAGGCTCAGATGGACAAATGCAAGGAGGGAAGGAGTGGGACTTCCTCTTCTTGTGGGCAGACAAGGATTTAGGTCAGATGCCTGTGTGTCTTAAGGCCGACTGCCTAGATTGGATGTAGCAGTATAGCTCCTGGAAGGCTTGCATCACTAACTCTGTTGCCTCTGTTGGAAATTAGAATGTCAGTCTCACACTCATAGCTCCGCATGTATGCAGCACAGCCATTCTTCCCCACCCCACCCCACCCCACCCCCAGGTAGCTTCGGGTCTCCATTATATCTTCATGTTGCTGTGCAAGTTTCCAGCTTATGTATGTAAGTGCAGGCCCCCCAAGTGCATATGAAAACAAAACCGGAACACAATAAGGGCCACTCAGTTTTCAGGGATTGGGACTACTTTCTAAACTGTGGGCATTGTGGCACTAGGGACGGAGCCAGGTTTGATGACAAAGATCAACAAGGCAGGCGCTGGCTACCTAATCACTGTTCATGAGCCCCTCTTTGCAAGATGCGGGCAGATCTAAGCTGCTCCCAAGGCCACATCAACCTGAACTTCAGTTTATGCATCTATTAAATAAACATTGCACACTGGTACTTCCAGCCACGGGTCACTGTAGAGATTAATTGATAATGTATATAAGGAGCTCCATTAATACGCAAGCCTTACAGGGGAGTAGCTATCCACAGCCATCCACAGCATCATGCAGTTAACTTGTTGGGGGGCTAACTGTGGAGTCCAGGGACCTGCAGTTGGAAGACTTATACTGTCATTTAGCCTCAGGCAATTCATCTGTACCAGGCTGTTGCGTATTTAGATCTTTCATAATGTCAGATACAAAGTGATTGCTAACAGAAGCATTTCCATCACCCGGAAATGACAGCAGATGAATTCCAGAGCGCCCTTCCATAGGTGAGGGACAGCTTCAGCAGACACAGGCAAAGTATCCCGTGTCACACCACCAGTGAGTGGTGGAACCAGGAGTTAGTCTGGGACTGCTACCTCCCAAGTCCTGAGAGTTCCGTGGGGTTCAGATAAGATCTGAACCCTGCCAAGTGTCTGCTATGGGGATTGGAACATAGTGGGTTCAAGTTATAGCACAGAACTTTCAGTCTCCATTGGATTTTATTTTGTGCACATGCACGTATGGGGCAATGCAGGTCGTGGCAGGTATGTGGATGTCAGAGGACAGTTTGCAGGAGTCTGCTTTCTCCTTCTACTGTGTGGGTCCCAGGGATCCAGCTGAACTTTGCAACAAGCCCCTTTAGCTGCTGTGCCATCTTGCAGGCCCAGAAGCAGTACTTAGATCTGTGTGATTGTCAAGCAACTTCTCCTCTCCTCTCTCCATCTACTTCTCCCCATTTCCTTACATATATTTAAACATAAAATGTGTACTTATTACATAGATTATATATGAAGATGATAACTATGAAATATAAATTTATATTAATGTCATAGATTTTTGTGGGCAGCAGTCATCCCCTTTGATCTCTGATGCACTGGAGCCCCCTTTTCCTTTCTGGGTGTATTCGAGTCCTTACCCAGCTTTCTCCTCTTCCTCTCTTATTCCTCTTCCTTTCTTCCTCTTCCTTCTCCTCCTCCCTTTCCTCCATATCCTCTAGGGAACAATATTCTACCCACATCTATAAAATTACTCTTTGAATTTTCACTTATGAATGAGAACACATTGTGTCTACCTTTCTGCATCTGGTGTATTTCACATCCATTTAACCATAAAGCCCAGACATTCATGCTTTCTTATGACTATGAAATATTCCACTATGCATATATACCTTTTCCATTTCTACTCTTCTGTTGATGGGTGTCTAGACTGAGTATACATCATGGCCATTTTGGATAGTTGAGTCAACATGGGCAGTGGAATTCCTGCCTATTGGCCTTTGCTTGGTGCTAATTCATTCTGGGAGGGAGGCCTCATCTGCTCCCAGGACAAAAAGCAAACGGTGTTGTTTCACAAGCTTATCCATTGACACAGTAATCACACCTGCATTAAACTCGTTGATGCCCTAGCTGTAAGCTTCTCTGACTTAATTCAGAGCCTTTCCCCTTCATTCTATAAACTGCTGTTGATGTGCCTCGGACATACTGGTCCAGAGCCATCATAACCTCAGGGTTTGCTACTGTTTCATTTAGTGATGATGAGAGTTGACTGACACTCAGGTAAGAATGATCTCTCAGCTCTGCTGGACACAGGCACTGGAGTATGGTGTGGGTGTCCCTAGTTATTGTCATCATTACCTGCTGACATCAGGACACATCAGGCATCAGGTGCTGACGCTGCTGTACACTGACTTTTATCTTGGGAACCCACAGAGAGTACCCATTAGATAGTATTATTATTGTGAACATTTCACATGGAGAAATAGATGCACTGGGTACATAAAAACCTTCCTGATATATGTTGGCTATTGATGGAGAGAACCAGAATGTTCTGTTGCAGCAATGCTCATAGGTAATAATTGATAGTTCTCAAACAAATGGTTTCTGGGAGCCCCTGGCCTTTCTGATGTCTTTATAAAGAGCTCTTCAAAGCTCTGGGTGACATGCAGCAAGTTCAGGAAACATCAGTGAGGCCTGGTCCCCTGGGTCGCTCCAAAGAAGCCCCCTCTGACTAGCCAGAGCTAATGAGAACCTCACTCTCTACATCCAGTTCAGTGGTCACCCTAACTTTCCAATTTTGATATCTGGGCAAAGGTCACCAGGCACTCTCCTGCATGTCTGTCACTGCTCCTGAAAGTGTGTTGTAATCGGAAGCTTCATTGTTGGCTGAGGACCAATGCCATTTCTTATGTCTGTTCATTTTGAACACAAATGTGATATTTCCCTCAGGTGAGGTGATGTCATTGGGTGTAAGTGTTTGTAAGTGGGGGACGCTTTATGAAAGGCTTGGGCTATGAGAGGAGTTGGCTTCTCAAGACTGTGGCAGAGAGAACTAAGGATGCAGGCAGGTCCTCACCATCCCGCTAACACACCTATTTCATGTTGACCTGCTTATTCTGTCTCTGTAAAATAGACTCTCTAGGTGAGCCCTGACTGCCATGAGTTATATGAGACTGGCCCAACTTGAGACCAATCCCAAGGGTAAGAACCAATCCCTGACACTGTTAATGATCCTCTGCTATACTCGCAGACAGGAGCCTAGTATAACTGTCCTCTGAGAGGCTCCGCTCAATAATTGACCAAAACAGATGTAGAGACCCACAGCCAAACATTAGATGGAGCTCGAGGAGTCTTGTGGAAGAGTTGGGGAAAGGATTAAGGGACCAGAGGGAATAGGAATTCCACAGGAAGACCAACAGAGTCAACTAACCTGGACCCTTTGGATCCCTCAGAGACTGAACCACCAACTGAAGAGTATATATGGCCTGGACCTAGGCCCTCCTGGAAATATGTAGCAGATGTTCAGCTTTGGTCTTCATGTCAATTCCCCAAAAACTGGAGTGGGAGCTGTCCCTGACTCTGTTGCCTGCCTGTGGATCCTGTTCCCCAACTGGGCTGCCTTGCCTGGCCTCACTGAGAGAGGATATGCTTAGTCCTGCAGTGACTTATGTGCCAGGGTGGGTTGGTACCTAGGGGGCCCTCCCCGTTTTCAGAAAAAGGAGAGCGGATTGGGGGAAGGATTATATGGGGAGACCGGGAGGAGTTGGGGAGGCTGTGATGGGCATGTAAAGTGAATAAATAAATTCGTTAATAGAAAAATATATTTACATACATACTCATGCTTTGTTTAAAATGGTTAAGAACCTATGATGTCAGTGTTAACTTGACAGAATCTAGGGTCATCTGAGCAATGGTCCCATCTGTGAGGTATTGTCTTAATTGTATGCCTTAATGATATGGAAACATCCAGCTTAGTTGTGAGCAGGACCATTCCTTGGGCAGGGGACCCTGGATTGAATACGAGAGAGAGAGAGAGAGAGAGAGAGAGAGAGAGAGAGAGAGAGAGAGAGAGAGAGAGGAGCTTGAGTATCAGTACTTGTCTCTCTGCTTCTTGTCTGTGAATGTAAGGGGACAACCAGCATCAAGGTCCCAATGGTGTGACTTCCACATGATGGACTGTGTGCCTTGCAATTGTAAACCTTTCTCTCTTATGTGTTCCACTTGTCAGAGTATTTTATTATAGCAACAGGAAAAGAAACTAAGGCAGATGCCTTCTGAGAAAGACATGGCTAGGTGATTTCATCACTACAGAACTTGGTGGATGCAGGGTGCATGTCGATCCAGAAGCATGGGGTCTTGTTGCACTTGAGAGACTCTGTGTGCCTGAGAGGTAGACGGTGGCTGTCAGCATTATACAACACAGCACGATGTTTGACAACAAAACCGTTTGGCACGAGAAAGATTCTATTTTAAAACAATGAAGGAAAGCCCAGCATAGCAAAAACCTAGCACAACCATTTGTGGCCATTCCCGGTGCTACATGCTGTACACAGTCATGTGGGCTGTGCTTGTGTATGCTGATAGCACTGTGGGCTTGTTCCCACCTGCACCACAACCATTCGAGCAGTGTGGCACACTGCGACATCATGAGCTATGACATCACTAGATAGCAGTTGTTCAGCGCCACGATGACTTGGTGGCAGCACTGTCCGGCCTGCACATGCTGTGCACCATCACTGTATGGGTTTGTGGCAGGACACGTGGAGGCCCTGCTGTGTGTTAGGGCCTCTGTCTTCAGAACTTCACATCTCTGCTTCTGCGGCTGAGCTCTCCTCCTCCCTGCTTCAGGTGATGGCAAAAGCCGACTAATGACCTTGCCACTTCATCCTCACCTGCCAGCCCTGGTCAACTGTACAGCCACCAGGCAGAGCTCCAGTCTGATCATCTCCTCCTCGTGCAAAACACCAGAATCAAGTCTTCATTCCCTTCTGCCAGGACCAAAGACTAATGAACAGCGCTGCCCCCTGCTCTTGCCTGCCTCAGCTTAGAATGAGTTGAGGAATGACACCAGAAAGCAGTCAAACCTCCATGTTTATTTCTGATACAATAATGCTCTTGGGATGTGGCATGTGGCTTGTCTCCCCTCCACAAGTAGGCTCCAGCACACCCCTTGATTCAAGACATTCTGCTCCCCTGGAAAAGAAGCCACTTCTTTGAAATTGCCATCTCCCCTCTAGGAAGCGTTCCTGTTCCCTGATCCAGGTTGCACCCCGCTCTCTGCGCTTGTGCCTTTGCTGGTGTTTGAGGAGGGGGTTATCAATATGGGGGTAGGTGCTATCCATGAGAACCATCTTCCGCAGTTTGCCGTTTGCCGTTTCTATTTCATGGTGACTTGAAAGATGGGTTTAGTTATAATGGAATCCAGAGACTAATCTTTCTCTTCTGAAGTTGTGTGTAACTTCTGTTTTCAAAATTGCCTTCTAGCTTCAAAGCCTCGGCTAATATTTCTTCCGGTTTTCTGCTGGCAGTTGGAAGCTCAGCTTCTCATACTTGATACTCCAATTCAAACAATGTCGGTGTGTGGTAAGTGATGTAGGCTTTTGCACACAGTGACATTTTGGTCCAGAGTTTGTTCTTTGTAGCAAACCCTGTAGCCAAATATCTATTTATAGTCGCTCAAAGACAGAAGGTACCAATCCTTAGGGACAGTCAAGGCCACACGCCACTCCCTCACCTCTGTGCACTGCTCATGTAGTCTGTGTGTCCAGGCCTGCTGTGCAGGGCCACACCTTAATCAGCAGACCTGGATAACGACACGAGGAGCGTGCTTGTTAGGGCTTGTGTTTGTTTGTTTATTTTGCTTTGATTTTTATTTTTGCTCGACTTGACACAAACTGGGGTCATCTTGGAAGGAGAGCGTTGGGAGAGAAAATGCCTTCATCAGTGGAAAAGTCTATGGGACACTTTACAGTTTAATGATTGATGTGGGAGGAGGGCCCTGCTCACTGCAGACAGTTCATCCCTGTGCAGGTTGTCCTGGGTGCTGTGAGAAAGCAGAGTGAGCAAGCCAAGGGGAGGAGCCGGTAGGCAACGTCCCTCCATGGCATCTACATCAGCTCCTGTCTCCAGCTTCCTGCTCTTTCGTTCCCATGTTGCTTTCTGTCATGGTGTTTATCACAACAATAGAAGGCAAACTAGGACAAGGAAACTTAGGAGAAATGAAAAGTTCCCTGTGAGCTCACAATTACCTGAGCATTATCTTCTCCCTTATACACATTTTTTTTTTTTACATGTTCAGGATTCCGCAGGCACAGGTGTGACTCTCTTTCACACTTCAGGGCATAGCATGCAATATTCCATATTTGTGTTTTTATTGTGTGAGAGGGATGGGCAGGATATTAAGGCTCAAAGGGAAAGCAGCGTAGCATCTTGGAAGAAATGAAAGGCTTCATGTCTCTCAACTGCTCAGTTACATCAACTTGCTTTTGATGCTAGTTCAGCTGAACACCACTGGGAAAGGTTGGACCATCCACCAGAGGATCCTCTATTTGTTATATGAAGCCACTATTTATTTCAGGAACAAATAATGACACATGAGTCCCACAAGACCTTTCTGCAGTGGGTCAAGAGCTATGAGGATATGGTGTACAGCATGGTTCTTAGTGAAAGGGAGGGGCACATCCTGGCATCTGTGCTGACAGCAGTGTGAGCAGAGAGCAGTGTGAACAGACAGCAGCATGAGCAGCATCGCCTAACGCAGCTCTTGTCAGGGAGGCACTTGAAAGACCGTAGTCATTTCATTAGACGATGCATCTTCCTTCAATTTGACTGCGGGACTTAGCCCGCGCTTGTCACCATGATTGTCTATTCAGTGGCTCCAATTAAGAGCATTTGCTTAGGCAGCCCACCTTTTGCGGAGCAGCCAATGCCCTTTGTTCCAGAGCAGGCAGCTTCTCCGCTCAATGCTCAGTTTCTCAGTGACAGGGACCTCTTTGTTCTGTCAGCTTCCTGCTTGGTTCAATTGAGTTCCTTGTGTATAGTCCTTAACAAAATCTTCCCTGCTTGGCTTCTCCCAAGGTAGGAAAGATTTAATGAGTTTGTTTTATTTAGTCAACGTTAAATGTTACTCTATGTATATTGCCCTCTGCATGCTGCATGTACACACACACACACATACACACGTAGTACCACTCTTCACCATCTAATTTCTTTGAGAAAGGATCTCTTGTTATTCATTCATTGAGACAGGGTTTCACTATATAGCCCTGGCTCACCTGAAGTTTGCTATGTAGATCAGGCTGGTCTTGATCAGAAATCACATCGATCCACTTGCTTGCATCTGCTTCCCAAGTGGTTAGATTAAAGGCATGTACCACCTAACAAGGGTGTTTTGTTTTCACCTCTGTGCACACCGGGTTACCCATCCCACAAGTTTCTGGGGATTCTTTTCTCTCCAGCTCCCATCTCGAGCAGACATGCTAAGATTACAGATGTGTGCTGCTGGCTTTATATATTCTGGGGATCTGAACCAAGTGCTCACACCTTCATAGCCACCACATTTCTCACTGAGCTGCCTCCCCAGGTCCCTGCCATACTTCTGTACACCTCCAGAGCAGGCAGAAGCACCACCTTCAAGCAGAGTGTGGACCAGCACAGCCAGGCACTGTATTTCTCTTATCCTTAAGTCCTTCCTTGCTGTGGGAAAACCCTGCCTGTCCCTTATCCAAAGTCCATCTGTACAGTACATCTACCCGTTGGTTCTAGACTGTGCATCAGAGATATTCATCAGTGCAGTCATGACAATTAGGTCATGAGTATTGCCACGCTGCTATACATCAGGGGTTCCTAAACTTTGGGTGTTGGGGTCACCCGATGGCTCTTCTCCCATTAACTTACATATTCACTCTACATCCAGATCGCTTTCCTCCTTCCCAGTCCCCACCTCACATCCCTTCCCTCTATCCTCCCTCCCCTTCTCCTCTGAAAAAGTGGAGCCCTTTCACATCCCCAAATCAAGTCCCTGCAGGGCTAGGTGTATCCTCTCCCACTGAGGTCGGACATGGCAGCCCAGTTAGGGACGGATCCACAGGCAGACAACAGATTTAGGGAGTTGCCACTCACATTGCTGTGCCCAGCCCTGTCTGCAGGGCCTGAGAGCAGAGGCTCTGTGCTTTTTGCAAATCTGAACCCTGTCAGCCTGAGAATCGTGATTCAAGGATCGTTTCTCAAGACCAAGAGGCTCATCCTTTTGCCTAGCTGAGGAAGTAGGTAAGCCAGGCAGGTCGCCCTTCTCTACAGTTTATAGTTCAGTGTAGCTTCCAGGACTAAGAATGGCAAGTTGAGGTGGTGGTTCTGACAGAAATCAAGAGCTATGAGACTGTCAAAGAGGGAGACCTTCATCTGGCCAGAGAGTCACACTAAGAGGAGTGCACAAGTCTAGAACTTCTCTTTGTAGAAGGCTTTGTATATTTTGAGCTATGGCCTGAAAATTAGAATGGAGCACCCAAGGCTTCAAAGATAAAGAAGGGTCAGGAAGAGGGAGAGATAATGAAGTACAGACCGATCCCAGAAAGGATGGGCACATAGCATGGTACACACAAGAACATGCATGCAGTCAAGGCAATGGGTTTATAGAGAGGAGGGGAATGCTGAGCGCATTCTGGTCCCTTCTGGACCAGCTGAAGGAATCTCCAGTTTAACAGAAAACACCAAAACCAAGTGAAGGCTTAAAACTGGTAGGCTGAGTGTGCAGATATATAAATGTAGAAAATAATTTTATTTGGGCCTTAGAGTGCATAGAGAACCCCAGTTTCCCTAAGAAGTGTGTGTGTGTGTGTGTGTGTGTGTGTGTGTGTGTGTGTGTGTGTGTGTATTAAACACTGCATCTTTATAGACATCTGTGTCTATGTGTGTGTCATTGGCCTAGTAAAGAAGTAGCTGAAACCCAGCAAAGTCGACTCTGGCGTCACGGACTCTAGATGCTCAGCTTCCCTGTGGCTTATTATGTGTTGCCTTGTGAGTAACACCCAGTGCTGGCCCTCTTACACTGAGCATAATTTTAAATTGATTGGAAGGCATAATTTTACATTCTTTCACACTGATGAGGCAAGATTCTGATTGATTGATACAATTTAAGGTTCATAAAGAGAATGCTGACCTCCAGAACTGAAATGCGTTCAGCTCTCCCCAGGCAGAAAGTCATTCAACATTTTATGAGAAAGGAGTCTGGCGTAGGTGGGGGGCAGAGCAGATGACAGAGGAAACAGGGAGGGGGGCATGAAACACGACATCAACCAGATGTTACTGAAGTGATGCAGGAGTGAGAGTCCTTGATTATTTTCTTAGATATTTCGAAGATCAGTGGGGTCTGGAGAGAAAAGGGGTGAAAGTACTAGGGGCATACTGAGTAACATATGACTTTAATCCCAGGATTCTGCACTTGTGTTTTTGGAGATTCTTAGGGCTGGACAAATTTCACAGCTATACAATGTAGCTTCCTGGGGTCATCTGACTGATTGCTTTAATAATTTGGAGAAAATAAGATTGCAGCAATAGCTGGACTTAGTTAGCCCTTGGCTCTACTACATAGACTCAGGGAAGGGTGTATGCCATCCCCTGACAAAAATCACAGAGTAGGGATTTCTCATTCAGTGAAGAGAAAGAGAGGAAGAATGTCGGTAACTGTGAGTCCTAGAGTTGAATGCTGGCCCCTCATTTACCGAGTCAGTCCTCCAGAGCTCACATGAAATGTCTAGTTGGTCCAGCATCATAGAATTTTGAAATTGGGAAATTTCTGTATAAAAAGGTCTTGAGTTTTCTAAAAATTCTTCCTAACAGCTGTTATGACTGAAAATATTATTACTTTGTTTTTCCATGTGCCACATCAGTGTCTCAATTGTTCCAGACACAGTTGTAGCCATTACACATAGAGTTCACATGCTGTCAGTTATCAGTGGCCATGCCCAGAGAGAAGAAGGGGTCTCAACTCCTCTTGGAGTAATGCCCATGAATCTGGACTGCATCTTTAATCTACCAAGCTGCTTGATCATTGTAAATGTTGGTCCCAACCACTGAGTCAGATAGATTGATGTGTGGAAGGAAGCCACCCAAGCCATGTGGGGTTTCTAGTAGCTAGTAGATTATGCTTGGAAGAAATGGATAGAAAGTGGATGGATTTGAGGGTTTTCATGTAAGTCAATGAGTACATAGGGTAATAATTACAAATGCCAGTCTAAAGGATCTGAAGGACCCTCAACATTTGAGAGCTCCTAAGATAACATGAATCCAAGCCAAGTAACACAGAAGCCATCAGAGTAGAGGCACTCTCTATAATTTATAGACCCTGAAGTCATTATTTTGTCTCCATACAGCCATCCATGTATCCATATATCCATATAAGCCCTCATTCTATTCACTGATGTTTTTATCCATCTTTGAATCTATCTTTGCAAACATTCATTCATGGGCCCAGCTTCCTTGAATCTAGTTTTACTTTGTTCAAGGAACTAAGAGATAATACCAGGAAGACAATGATCATAGGACACCAGCTGCCTATGAGCTTATGGTTTGCCTTATGATTGATTGGCTAGAAGTCCCACAACTATGGTCATGGTTGACAATATTGCATTGGCCTGAAGAGGTCAAATAAGATTATCTGCTAAAGGTGACGTTTGAGCTGAGTACTGTTACATGTTAGCAAGTCAATAAATATTAGTGGATTTAGGAAATATTTTATATTTTGTTTTCCAGAAACTTTTTTCTTGCATAACAAACAAGATGGCAGAGTATGGCTGCTTTTTGTATCTGGGTAGGTGTAAGGAAAGCTTGAACTTCAAGTGGGTGATTTGAGGATAACAATGAGCTCACAGACACTAAGCAGGAAATACAAGAAGCCTAAACAAGAATGAGGGAGAAGTGATGAGAGCAAACTGAAATTATCTTTGAAAATCAATGTGTTTATACCCAAACTTACTATCCTGGAAAACCTAGAAGACCCCAGAGTACAGAAGCATCACTCCATCTTCACACCAACATGTCATGTGTCATATGTAGCCTTTGGAGAACTGCACTCTACTCTCAAGAGAGGATGTGAGTTTAACAAATGAAACCTAGCTGTTACAAAAGCAATTCCAGGCTGTGCAAACCCTAAAACAGTAGCAATGAGATCTTTCAAGGCTCCATATTGAATATTGGTCTCTCCCAGTACTCATTGTGGGCTGACAATGTAGCCAAGAAGTATCTGTGCACGTGTGGTGGATTAGGGCGGAAGGATGTGCAGCTGACCTCGTTGCAGAGAGCCAATGAACTTATGGAAAGCTTTTCTGATGTAGGATGTGGAGACTAAGGTTCCCAAGAAAAGGACCAGAAAGAAATTCATGTGGTGATAGAGATGGAGGTGTAGAAAGGAACATTTGGTGCCAAGGTGATGGGCGGGGGATGCAAAGAAACACATGTAGAGTCTGTGAGAATGGAACTTTCAATGAAAGTTATGAGATAATACAACAAGACAGCAGAAAGGTTCTCATAGTTCCTTGTGCAGCTGTGCAGAGTGGCTGATAATCGCCTGCCAGACTGAGGATCCACCAGTCGCCACACTCACAGGACTTTATGTCCTCTTCAATACCCTCACCATGCTCACCGCTAATTTCTTTTTTCGTCTGCCTTCCTGGTGCCCAAGAAAGGGGGTCTATTAATGTCTCTCCATGCTCTGGCTACTTCATTCTTATACAGTAGACAATCAGTGTCAGTGGCCAAAGGAATGCATGGACTTGGCTTTAGAAGGAACAGTTCTGCATGGAACAATTATAGATAGGACAGGGGAAACAGATGAGACAGGGCTTGAGGACTGATGTAGGGGAGGAAGAAGAGCAACCCTTATAAACAGAGCTCCTAAGAAACATCTGTGAGATGTAGAAGAGAGAGAAATCAATGTCCACATGAGGGTCTGGGGATAGGGAACATATCTCATGGGAGAAGGATTAGCAGAGTTATATGCTGAGACAAGAGTGGGGAGAGAGAGAAGATGAAGACAAGTGTGGGAAGACCTCCCGTAATGAAGATGGAAAGCATCCATCCATCCATTTGCTCATACAACAAATATTGGCAGGGTGCCTTCCATGTGTGGACTACACTGGTTGCTTGAGATGCATTTGGGAGGAACAGGATCACATCTCTACCCTTGAAAATTCTAAACAGATGTGCCCTGAACATTTCCCACAGTTTAGTAAACATTAAAGAGTCTTTCCAGGAGCAATGCTACTAATTATGTCATAAAATAAATTCTGATTATCTAAAATTTACTTCATCGAGGTATCTCAGTAATTAATTTATGGTTTAATGACACATAGGGCTTTTTAGTGGCATCCTCTATGAGATCCTTTGAATTAGTTCTAATTGGTACAACTTAAAAACTCTTGTCTTGTTTTTCCTTTTGTAGAATGGATATAGTAATGGCCATGTCTGAAATGAGCTAAGGAGGCACAAAGTACACATTGCACCTTGCCGAGGGCATGGGCTGAGCTCTATAGAGTGGCAGTTATTGTTTCTGATGGCACCTCTTTTACAGACTGGTCCAGAGAGAGATTAGAGAGGCTCCCTGAAAAGGGCAGCTGTCTCTCCTGGTCACCACTCTGTTCCATAGCCCAGCAGCTGCTCCACCAAGAGGGTCCAGGAGCATAGGTCCACTAGTCCTAACCAGAGCATCCCTGTGGACTTGAATCTCTTTCTTTTTTGCACGTGTCTTGTAGATAGGGATTATTTTGTTCTTATAGGCATCATCTGTGTTTTCAAAGCACATTCAAATGGTCCTGGTCTTGGAACCACTGCAAACCACATGAAATGAGTATCACATGTCTGGACATTCTCATCCTTGTGTTTTCCACCCAAAGGCACATAAAGTACAAATGGCAGTTGAGTTGGGACTATTTTTGTATGGCTATGGTTTCCCACAATCCTTTAACTCCATGGTCATTGAATAACTTCAGAATACAGCTTCCAGGTTGAACCAAAAGTATGTGTTAACAATGTATATTTAGAAGAGATAAAGGAATGCTTTTACTGAGAACTTTATAAAACTCCGCGCCAGGAAACTCTACATTTGATAATCTAGATAGCTGTAAAAATGAAATCAATTGGAATTCTCTGCTCCCAGAGTGCTTGTGAATCCAGAAATGAAATAGTCTTGTCCTCCCCACCCCTTGGTAGTGAATCACTTGGTAAGAAGTTCCATCTCTGCCAATTTTAGTCTTGCCATGTGTGAAATGGGGAGTGGACTGCCTGTGGGGTGTGGCTGTTGCTCCGTGCAGAAGCCCCATGTGCAGCACGTGTAGGCAATTGCACGGTGACCAAGAGTGCAATCAGTTACAACCTTGCAGCCCAGGGACTTTATTCTCACTTGCTGAGCAGGAATGACCACGGCATGTCCACCAACTGTTATAGGGAAGTCACAAGAGTCCACTGTAAGTAGCAAAATGGAGAGGGAAAGTCTTTAGATCACGAGCCTGGAGAGCACATCAGAATCAACCCAGCAATTTTGTCTCTGTCAAGAGAATTTCAGATGAGCAGACTTCCTTTTTACCCTAATGTTAAAATCATGACCATCTTTGAAAAGGTGGCATCCTGATTTAAAGTCATCTGAGTTGATTACTTCTCTGGGTAGAGAATTTGTCCTTGAGGGAGTTTTCTCAGCACAGGCTACTCCAGTACTGTCTGCTAAAAATAGTGTTCCGTGTGAACCTTTTGCCCCAGCTGCACTTCAGATACTTAGCACAGCCAACACGTCAGGCTTGTTTGCAATTTCTCCTCAAGACAGGAAGGCTTCAGGCAGGGGGACCGAGAGGCATCCAGGCATCTAGGAGGGAAGATGACCTTTTGGTCACAATAAGAGCAGAGGTCTTGTCTTGTTAGTGCCACAAACCAGCTCCTCAAAGCACAGGGACTGATGGTGACTTGGACATGGAGAACACCAGCAGCTGGGGTTGGAAGCAGGATTCACATCCAGGGAAATGAAGTTGAAGATAACAGAGCAATGAAGTCAGGGTAACTAGGTGTGTAGGTGGATCTGTGGCATCTTGGTGGTGGACAAGGCAGCCTCCTGGGACAGCTTGGGACAGTCCTTATTCACAGACATTTCATTATCCCTCAACAACAGTGTGTCTTCTGGTCCTTGTTCTACTATCTCGCATTTCTAAGTGCCACAGTCTCCTCTTAACACTGTCAGCTCTCTACAGCATGCCCCCCTTGGGGGATGAACAGACTTTGTTATTTGGTTGTAAAATTACCTTTAAAAAAGCTACCCTATATATCATAAAGTGAACCTATGATAAATGTCTAGCCAGAAGGTATTTCCAATACCCAGTGCATCCACTAATATGAAGGAAAAAGATCAGAGCCCGGGGCACCTCTAAAGCACCATTCAGACATGTCCCCCAGGTGGCTTCTCCATTACCTGTGGCCAGCATAGGTTTGCTCTGTCTATGTCTGCTTTATAGGACTCCAGCCAACACAGCAGGTGTGAAATATCCCCCAGCATTGCGTTGACAAAGTGAGTTGCTGTGGCTGGCTCATTTTGCTCGGCACTGTGTGTGTGAAGTTCCTCTAGACTGTTGGAGACACCTGGTCTCTCTCATTGCTACATAGTGTCCTTCAGGGACATTATGTCACAATATGTTTATCAATTGTATAGGCCATTAGTCATCTACAATTTAGGGCTGGTGCCATGAGTTCTGCTAGAAGCACTGGGTGCAGGGCTTTGGGTATAAATACTGATAGTATTGATAGTGAAAACCCAGATGTGGAATGTATGCACCACAGGCGTCTGTCTCTTGAGTCTAAATAGATGCTGTCAGACAGCTTGCCAAAGCAACTGTTCGAGGCTTGGCCATTCTCTGCACAGTTTCTCACTGAATGTGCAGCCCAGGAAACCCTCTGACAAACTTGGAAGGGAAATTACCTGGAACATTCTAGAACCAACCCTTGAGGAAGCTAAGATCCTGCAGAATGAGGGTATGTCTACAATACTGGAAAATGTGTTGTCTCTCTAGCCCTGACCATGTGCCCATCCCCATATCTCAATGAGATGAGGGAGGGTGGTATTATGAGATTGGCCAGCGTGGTTCAAGCATTTTTCTCCTGCCGTGGGAGGGAGGTAATGTGATTGACAGCTGTCAGGGGCACTGCCCGGAACCTCCAGTGAGGACCTCTACGTGAAGACGCTTTGTGAGCAAGAGCAACACTGCAGGTGTCCGTTAGTAACAGCCCGCTACCACTCCATCCATCACCATGATGCTTTACCTCAGGAGATTAATAAGAATGAGCTCACTCCTTAAACGAGGTCTCCAGACACAGCTGGATTTAATTGGTGGGGAAGTGAAGAACCGGCAGATGTTTTCTCAGAGGCCTGATCAGAAATATGAAGATAACTGGCTACGGTGAGGGAAAGGTTTGCCAAAATGGAAAAAAAAAATCAAATGTGTACAGGAAGTGGAGCTGAGGCTTACTGAGAATGGATGGCCATTGGGTGCACATAGGGCACTGGGGCGTTGACAGTTCGTGTGACTTCATCAGACACTGCCACATTAATAGGTCTCTCTTCCCATGGCGACTGCTCCTACAGCTGCCAGTGTGCTCTGCACACGTTCACTTCCAGGAGTGTGTGGGAGGGATGGGTAGTTAGATGAGGTTTTCTGCCAAAGGCCCTGACACTTCCCTTTGTTTCCTCTGACTAATCTCTCTAATATCTCCTTAGATCGATAGAATAGAAGAGGAATGGGAAAAGCCAGGTCTGCAACACAGCTGCTCTGTGCTTGACTTCAAGCCTCGGGGGCTTTAGTTTGTTTGAAAATGAGAGCTTGGGTTTGCCGATACCATGCCATGGCGATGTGACCTGATGAAATTGTCAGTGGGTTCCCTGCGGCTGCCAGAACATACTGGATGTCATAAATATCCAGTTACTTGGCTACTTGGGCTGGGGAGATGGTTCAGTCAGTAAAGTGCTAGCCATGCATGCATGGGGATCTGAGTTCAATACCCAAAACAATGTAAAAGGCTAGATATAGTGCTGCATGCTCGCAATTCTAGAGCTATAGAGGCAGAGGAAGGGGGATTCCTGGGCCTTGGTGGTCAGTCAGCCTAACAATCAAGTCTAATCAGGGAAGCCCCAGGTCCCAGCAGGAGACCCAAGAGACAGACAAACAAAGTAAATGGCACCTGAGAACAAAATTCAGTTAACAAAGTTGATCTCTGACCTGTATGTCCCTATGTCCCTTGCTACACAGGCACCCCATCCACATGTCCACCTATACCCTTAGAAAACACACACACACACACACACACACACACACACACTCCTGGGCTCCTACATACATGTGCATTCATACATGAATGAATACATACACTCAGGACACAGCTATCTGTGCTGTCACATTCTGGAAGCCAGACACCTGGGCAAAATCATGAGCAGGGAGCGCTCCCTCTAACGCAGTTGTTCTCAAGCTCTGGGTTGTACCCCTTTCGAGGTCACGTGTCAGATATGTGCATTCTGATTCATCATAGTAGTAAAGGTATGGTTATGGAGTAGCAATAAAATAATTTTATGGTTGGGATCCCCACAACATGGGGAGCTATAATAAAGGGTCACTATTAGGAAGGTTGAGAAGCACTGTCTAAAGACTGCAGAGGACAACCCTTGCTTGCTTCTGCAGCTTCCGGTGGCTCCAGGACTTCCTTGGTGTGTCTCAGGATCCTCTGACTGTCTTCACAACACCTTTCCCTGCTGGGATGGAGTTCAGGCTGAGGCAGGTTGACACAGAGAAGTAGTGGAATCCAAGGGGCCGAGAGAAAGGGAGGAAGACACATCTCACTTTCAGGACTGGCTTGTGTTCTGAGGATGAGGATGTCTACAGAGAGCATGGTTGGCCGAGGGGCTCTGCTCTTATGCTCCCCAAGCCAACGTTACTGGAGTCTCCAGGTCTACAGAGTGGAGCTTCTTCCTGGGGCTGTCCAGATGGCAGACTTGAAGGTACATCTGGGCTGGGGGTGGGGAAGCGTAGTGGGGAACAGCTTCCAGTGCCAGGTTGGGAAGAGCTGCTGGTAGCTCAATTTCAAGAAACACAGATGCGAAGGCAAATACTATATTCTAGCGCTCAGTGCACTGATGGTTAACAGTGCTCCACGGTGACCTATGTATTCTGTGTTTAACTAGAAGAGAGGAGCTCAAAGCACCATGCTCAGTGATCAAAGCGGGAACTCCGCATTGCACTGCTCCCACGGTACGTAGTGTATGTGTGTGTAAAATCTCAACTTTACACATTGCCCACAACTTCATATAGAAATGTTTGATGTGATGAAAATCTTAGCCACCTGAATTTCATTCTTACGCACTGTATAGATCTGCAAATTTGCACAATTAGTAGATTGAATAAACAATCAAAATGATTGACTCTTGCCCTGGACCTTTCTTTGTGTAGCTGTACTGAGTGACAGAAGTTTCATTCTGGAATGGTTGAATGTCAGCCCCTGCTCCCAAGCCTCTGGCTTTACTCTCAATCCATGTGTAGAATATGGACTGTGTGCTCTATTCCGAGGGCACTGTGTACACCACACTTACATGCCCCCTTCCCTCTTCTGGGAACCCCAATCCTCCACATCCTCTGCAAGGCCCTCTCCTGCATCACTACTTCTTGGGAGCTCCCCTTCCATGAACCCCAGCCTCCCTATGCAATCCTTGCATGCTCATTTTGCATTGGGTTTCCTTCATTCCGCCATGTAGCAATATCCACTGTTCTTCATTACCCACCGAAGAAGCACATCACTGGAGACAGGAGCCGTGGCTGACAGATGCATGTTTGACAGGATGATATGATATGAAATGGGGCTCTGGGAAAACAGTTTGAGCAATGGAGGGAGGAACGGAGGGAGGAAGTGGGGAGGGACATGATGAAGTGAGTGCAGCTAGAATCCAGAGTGGCATTCATTCTAGGGAGATGGCCTTCTCTTTTACAAGTGGACCTCCCCAGAAGATGGATGCTCTGGGGCTCGCTGTGTCTGAGGTCATGGCTGTGGGCTGTAAGGCCACAGACAGAAGAGCTCTATCTTCAGTGCGAGGAGGGTGCTTGGCATGAGTTCTTGTTCCCTTTTAACTGTAGATTATTGTAGGCTCTTTATTTGCAGAATGAGCTAAGTCTGAGGTGAGTGATGTCTGTGGGAGTGTCGCCTTATTGACACAGTGAGATCAAGAAAAGTCCATTTGTCAGCATACTCCGGAGGAAGCAGGGAGGGAAACTATGACTTCACTATGAAACACCTCCCACTCATGTCAACCCTGCCCTTAATGAGTAATCAGTAGTCTCATTCATACTTACCACAGGCTTCAGTGTATTTTCCTTTTACAAACACAAATTGCAGCTATTTTTTTTTCGGTCTGGAAACTCTGAATTACCAAAACAACACATGTTTATCGAGTTGTGCCGTGTGCTTTTTGCTTTATTTTCTGGATTAAATTTAAGATAAACTCTACAAGGAATGTGTAATTATTCTAAGGAAGAATTACAAAAGAACACTCACGTGTCCTTATTCCTTCTTATGGGATAATGGAGCCCACAGGGACATAGCACTAAGCATAAGCATGCTGGGTCACGTGTGTATCTTTACATGACCCATGTGTGACACCACAGGCAGGAATCTGCTGATACTCGCTTTGCTGGTAGCTTGCGCTTTGAGGTATATCCACAATGCACCTTAGTCTCTGTGTCTCTGTCTCTCTGTCTCTGTGTCTCTCTCTGTCTCTGTGTCTCTGTGTCTCTGTCTCTGTGTCTCTCTCTGTCTCTCTCTCCCCCCCTCCTTATTACTATGAGAATATTAAGTTTGTGAAAATATCTGAACGTGATAATCTGTTCTTTTACCGGGAATGCTTTCATGTTTCTGTACTCACAGTATTTCATATAGCGCTGATCAGAATCTTTCCAAGTATGCACTCTGTGTGCGTTTCCTGGCGGCATTTCTCCACGTTTATGCCGTGTTAGGTTAAGTATTACTGACATAGTGTAGCAGCGGCCTCCATGCTTGGGTTATGGCTGATGTCAGCCCATGGTGAACCCTAAAAATATATCCTTCGATTTGCTCCTGTAGAAGCATGTAAGCGCTTCACTTTTGCTGAAGGTCTGGCCTGGAATTCTGTTATCATTTCCCTAGGGTCTTCCTCTTCCTCTCCTTTCCCTCCTCCTCCTCCTCCTCTTCTTCCTCTTCTTTTTAAGCTTTTTGTTGATTCTTTATGAATTTCGCACCATGCACCCCAATCCCACTCAGTTCCCCTTGGGCCCACTCTCCACCCTTGTAACCTTCCCACACCAACAGAAAAAAAAGTTCTCATTGTGGAAGCTATAGTGTGTCACAGTGTGTCCCACAGTAGACCCTTGTGTCCACACTTCTTTACTTCAAGTGTTCACTGCAATGACTCATTGGTCTGATACAAAACATTGGTCTGCTACTCTATCCATACTGAAACCTGTCTTCTCAGATATGCTGTTGTTACCTTGTGTCATGGAGATCCTGTAGCTTTGAATCTATAGGACCAGCCCCTTTACGTACTCTAGCAGTTCACCAAAGGGGTGGATGTTAAGGTGGGCCAATTCAAAGCCTGAGAGGGATCTTAACTGGTTAGCCTGCCCGCTCTCCCACATTCATATCCTCAGGGCCTTCTTACCAGCGGCCTCCACATTCAGGGTCAGCTCTATTGTGCTGTCCTGGTGAGGTGCGTGTCTGCTCTCCCAAATGCTGCAGCACATGAGGGGCAGGGGCAGCTCTTCTGCTCTGATGACCTAGGGGCCATCTCTCCTGCCTGCTGTAGGTGGTGAGGGATGATGGGGGAAGGAGGGTATCTTTCCCTCACACACACCACAGCAGGGAAATGGTGGTAGGGCCAGTTTTCCCATGCTCGTATCCTGGGCTTGTTCATCCGCCACTCCTACAATGTGCATGGTTCTTCTCCCCAGTACTGAAGCTGGCTAGGGGTGGGGTCCTCTCGCCTGTCTCCTGTTCCCAGTTCCTGCTCTTCCAGGATGCTTAAGTGGTGCAGGGGTGGGGGGACCAGTTTGGCACAGCCCTCAGACATCAACATGTCCTTGGTTGGCAGCCCAGATCAGGGACATCTGCCTAGCCTTTGGTGGTGACAGACCCCTGTGGTTGCAGGGCCATGGACCCAGACATGGCCTCATGTGCTAGTACAGGCCAGGACACCACCATCGTCCTAGGTGGCATCATCATATGCTTGAGTCTCCAGTTCTGCCTCTCTTTATTGTGCCCACATCCTTCTGTTTCTCTTTCTCTTCTGTTTCTCCACCACTTACCACTTGCTGCTCTTAGCAGTGCCTAGGGTCTCTGCGTGTCTGTGGTCATCCCAGGAATGGTCTCAGGAGTGCTAGGCCCTGCTTGCCCATTATGGTGCTGGGAAGGGGTCATCCCAGGCATGGCTTGCAACGCCCCCCAGACTGAGAGTCACTGGACTGGCAGCCATCTCAGTTCCCTTTCTGGGTCTCAGGGCATGGGTCTGGTAATCATCTAGGGCTTGTTCCCAACCCAAACCACCAGAGTGGCCTCTTTTGAAGGTCATCTGTCACAGGCTCACTCTTGCCCAGGGCCTGCGGTCCCAGGCAGGGTTCTTCTAGTCTCTGGCTTGTCCCCTATCCTGAGAGCCCATCTATGCCGGACTGGTGATCATCTCAGACTGGCTCCTTGTCCAGGCCCCTGGTGCTGGACTGGTGGCTGTCTCGGACTAGCTTTATTTTTTTTTAATAGGAAATTTTAGGCTACTTATCATTCAGATGTTCACAGTTCAGAACACGGAGCACAGACATGGCCTCCCTCCTCTCTGCCACCTACTGACCTACATGTGACACAGCAGCCACACGTGCCATCCCTCTAGAGGCAGACCTCAGTTCTTCTTTAGCTAAACATTTTAGTTCTGCTGAGGAGAATTCTCTGGGTTTTGTTTGGGAATGTTTTACTTTTCTCTCTCTTGCGAATGATGTTTTACTGAGAACAATGTTCCTTGATTTGTTTTCTTTCAGTATTTTAAAACTTAGCTCTACCGTCCTCTGGGTTTCATTATCCTTGGTAAGCAGTCAACTGTCACTCATGTCAGAGTTAAATCCCCCTCCCCAGTCTGTGTGTGCTTATGTGTGCACACACATAAGCACACACACAAACACACATTCTTTTGTCCTTGAAATCCCATTCGTTTCCACCTATGCACAGGGGAATATTTCAGTATTTTGTTTGAGTAGTTTTTACTTGTGTCTAAACAAACTCTTTTCAAACATGGGCAAGTCTACTCTTAAATCTGCCTAATGAGTATTTATTTCCAGTATTAGAACATGCAGGCTTCATACACCCTGGTAATATTTCATATGCATGTTATAGTTCCCTATCTCCACACATTTTAACTCTTTCATAGTAGAGCACAGTTCTCACAAATACACTAAGGTGTCTCTGAAACTCTGACTTCTACTAATGTTTGTGTGCACTGACATTCTCCTCAGTAATGGATATTTTCATTTTCTGTGTGTTCTATTTCCATTGTCTGGAGAATGTGTATTGATAAATAGTAGATACCAAGTAATATTTATGTTTTGAAAGAGTATGCCTCCTTCTTGTGCCAGGTCACTGGTGTCAGGACAGTGAATTAATTCTGGCTTCTTCCTGGCTTGGGTCTTAGCCTTGCTTCAAACTTACTAATTTTTGTTTAAGAATTATAGTTTGGTGAAAATGTCTCTCCAGAAGAAAATCAGTAGATAAGCAGTATTTAACAATGTCCATTTAAAGGATCAAGGACAGCTGAGGTATCTCTTTCTCCAGCCAAAGATGCCAGAATTACTCCTCTTGGAAAGGAAACTCATGAACTCCAACTACAGTCTAAAACACTGAAGAAAATTCTAAAAGAAAAGTATCTTTTTAATTGCACATGCTAAAGGGATTGTGAGAGTTAGTGTTATCAACCCAGACAGCATCTGGGTAGGCCTCTGAACATTCCCGTGGGAATCTTGATTAAATTAATTGGGGCGGTACCTCTCTCCAGTTGGGACCTCTGCTGTACAGAGACAGGAAGCTAAGTGTTCGTGGCTCTCTGTTTCCTGGTTATGGATGTCATAGGACCAGATGTTTCAAGCTCTCTCTGTCTTGACTTCTTCACCCATCATGATGGGCCAAAACCTTGAATGGTGAAAGAGTAAAGCCTTTCTCCCTTAGGGTGTTTGTGTCAGAGCATTCTCAGAAGCTAAGCTGGGCTATGCAGTCATAGCACGTGCTACTTGGTATATTAACAGCCCCTTCTCTTTGCAGTTTGCCTTGATTGGCACCCTGGAGCTTCTCCCTCTGGAGTCTCATGAAGGACTTGACAGTCATCATGAATTTCAGTAGGCCCACTCTAGACAGCTTTAACCTGACTGAGCCAGTTCTGACTGAGTCTGAGTGTAAAGACTGTGCTGTTAGTTCCTGAAGCATTTTTTTCCTGGGTCTCTGAGTTGCTAAGTTCCTGGGTCATGGGAGACCTTCCTCTTTGCTTCATAGCCTGGCTAATTGCTTTCTGGATCATTGGAGGGAGGGTTATCCAACCTAGGTCTTTTATGATGGGGATATCTCTTTCCCCAAATGTCACAGGATTTTGTCTAGTTCTCTTGTGTCAGCCCTAGTTTACAGCAGGTGAACTCCAAGAAGCTTGGGCTCTCTCTCAGTTCCCTTGACCTGCCGTTTGCTCTCTACTTGTGAGTGTGGTGATGCTGGGAAGGTTCTGTGTCTCCTGGATGATACCTCACAGCCAACCTCTGAGCATTTGAAGTACCTCGACCCCTGGGAAGGGACAGGCAGGTGCTCTCTTGCTGTTGGGCTGGTGGTCGCCTTAGAATTCTCCCTCATTTTCACAAGCTCACGAACTACTGCTGTAAATTCATCTGTTCCTCTAGCTTTCCTCTGCTGTATCCATGAAGGATCTTCATCCTCCTGGGGTCTTAAAAAGGCTTTCCTCTTAGTCTCTCATAGAAATGGCTTATCACTTCTGGAATTTTACCTCACATAGTTTTGAACATTGGTTCTTCCCTGATGGTTTTAGGAACACTATGATGTCAAGATGTTTCTGGACTGGTAGGATTTTCATGGAGTTTTGTTTTTAAAGATCTCTCTCTCTCTCTCTCTCTCTCTCTCTCTCTCTCTCTCTCTCCTCCTCTCCCTCCCCCTCCCCCCTGTGTGTCAGTGTGGTCTGTGTGCCTGTGCTTGTGTGTGTGTGTGTGTGTGTGTGTGTGTGTGTGTGTGTGTGTGTGTGTGTGTGTGTGCGTGCCTGCATGTGCACATGTGTTTGTGGGTTTACGCATGGGTATATGCCCATAAGGGTAGGTACCCACAGGGACCAAAGAGAATGTCAAGTCCCCTTGGAGCTAGAGTTACAGTTAGTTGTGAGCCACTCAACACGGGGACTGGGCTCTGAATCTGGCCTTTGCAAAAGCATTGCACCCTCTTAACCCTGAGCTATCTATCCCTCCAGCCTCAGGCAGAGGGTTCTTTATGCAGTGCAGATATCAAACACATACTACAAATATCCTCCTCAAATCTGCAGCTTATGCTTTTATTCTTTCTATTTTGCCTTTTCTCACAGATGTTTTATTTTAACAGAGCCTCATCCATGTGTCTTCCTTTTGAGTATTATGCCTTTTTTTGTTCCTTTCTTCCATGACCTACAGACACCACCTCTGCCGCTGACCTTACTTGACATTTCTCTGGGTCTGTATGAACTCTCGGCCACACCTCTGGTCTGTTCTCCTCCCCAGTATCTCCATCTTGCTGATTTCGCTCTTCTAACAAGTTTTGGGCCCTGGTGAGTCCGTCTTTCACCTTGTTTTTCAAAAGTTCTCTTGGCTGTCTTCACTCTTTGTTCTTCCAGACAGACTTCTGAATCCATTTGTCGAGTTCTATTAAAACTATCAGCCTTTGACAGGAAAACCATTGGATTTATAGATTAATTTTGGTGGAGCTGACATTTTTATGACTGGATCTATGGCATGGCATTTCTCTCCATGTATTTAGGGTTTTTATATAAGGCTTTATATTGCAGTATTAAAACACTATTCATACACAGCCGCACACCAATTGAGGGATTTAATCTTAAGTGCCCTGTATTACTTACAGTTTGGATCCTAAGTGTTTCCCAAAGGCTTAGGGATTAACATCTTGGTTACTGTTTGGAGCTGATGAAAGCTGAGGGTTGGAGTCCAGGGGGAGAAACTTAGGTTTTGGTGGCTTGCCAGCAAAAGAAAAAATAAAAGGATTTTAAAGAAGATCTCCCCGTCTCTCTCTCCCTCTCTCCCTCCACCTTTTCTTCTCTCTCCATCCCTTCCTCTCCCTTCCCCTCCCACCCCAACGTGTGCACTCAAGTGTGTATGTGTGTGTGTGTGCCTATGCCTGTGTGTGTGTGCGCGTGTGTGTGCATGTGTGTGTATGTGTGTGTGTGTGCGTGCGTGAATGTGTGTGCATGTGTATGTGTGTGTGTGTGTGTGTGTGTTATCACACTCATGCATGCATGTCAAAGAGTGTGTAGGTGTTAGCCCTCACCTTTCCACCTTGAGTTAAGGTCTCTTGTTGGTTGCTTTGGAATTAGTCTTTTATGATAGGTTTGTTTCACTGAGTGTATTAGTTAGGGTGTTACTGCTGTGAACAGGCACCATGACCAAGGCAACTCGAAGACAACACTCAATTGGGTTTAGCTTACAGGCTCAGAGTTCAGTCCATTATCATCAAGGTAGGAAGCCTGACAGAATCTGGGCAGACAAGGGGCTGGAGGAGCTGAGAGTCCCACCTCTTGTTCTGAAAGGAGCAGACTGGCTTCCAGGCAGCTAGGATAAGTGTTTTAAAGCAGACACCCACCATGACACACTTCCTCCCACAAGGACACACCTCCTAATAGTGCCCCTCCCTGTGCCAAGCATATGCAAACTATTACACTGAGCCTTTCGCCTCAACTCTTAGACCTACAATTGCCTCTGCCTACAAGATGTCCTTGGGTGTAAAGTACACTACAAGGATGTCATCATCCTTGGGAGTCATCCGTGTCATAGCTTGCGACAGAGTTGGTCTTCTTTTTAAAAGTGAGTAGCACTCCACTGCGAGGATGCTCTGTCTATCTGGCTTCCCACTCTCGGCTATGGTTGCTGCTGTGATGGTGATGTTCACATGCCTCTTCTCAACCCTGATCTCAATCCCACTGGACACTCAGAGTTGGTGGGACTGCTGGCTGGCTGGTAAGAGGAGCCCCCAGGCTGTTACCCATGGTGACAGCATCATTTCACATTCTGACTAACAGGTCCCAAAGCTCCTTCATGTCCTTGCCGTGTGTGTGTGTGTGTGTGTGTGTGTGTGTGTGTGTGTGTGTGTGTGTGTGTGTGTGTGTGTGTCATGTGTGTGTGTGTGTGTGTGTGTGCATGTGTGTGCATGTGTGTGCATGTGTGTGTGAGTGTGTGAGTGTGTGAGTGTGTGAGTGTGTGTGTGTGTGTGTGTATGCTCACTCACATGCATGCATTACATTAGCCACCATAACAGATATAAGGCAATCTCCACTGTGGTTTTTATTTATATTTTTTTGTTTATACCTTTTACCCAGGTTTTAAGCACACCTTATCTTTATACCCTGCCGTAATTCTTTGTATTAAGGTGCCACGCATATTGCATTTGAGGGACTAGGAAAGAGAAGAATTAAGGGAAACACAAATTTTAAATGGGAGGACCAACTTTGAGACTGAGCATACTGGCATATCGGACTCTGAATCATTGCCTAGTAAACTATTTCTGTGCGTAGTGCATTGGTGTGTTCCCTCTCATTGAAGGCTTCTCAGGGAGGATATGCTGCTGTTCTTAGAGCTATCCTGTGTCCTTGTATGGGGAGTGAGCGCAGACAGCAGACATGGTTTCTATGGTTCCATGTACAGAGCACTGTCGGGTCCCTTGTTTTGTGGACACAGATGGAGACAGACACACCGCAGAACAGAGGGTGAGGTGGCTTGGAGGGATATTTGAGTCTTAGGAACAGAGTCTTGTCAGATGACTCACACACGGGCCGAAGCGGCGCTAAGCGGGGAACTGCAGTACCTACTTGGATCCTTGGACAAAAGCCTGCATTTGGGGGGCACTGTCAGAGGCAAAGGTCAGTGAGATCTCATGTCATCCCTGGAGGAAAGCGGACAGCCAGCGGGGAATTGGGAGTCTCCATAACCAGCGGGGAAATGCTCCCCGCTTCTCTCCAGACAACTGGGTTATCTCTCAAAACACTGAGGGCAACCCCATATTTTTAAAATTTATTCTTCTCTCATGTTTTGCATCCTGACTGCAGCCAAGTGTCCCTCCTCTCTACCAAGTCCTCACCTCTATCCTCCCAACTCCTCCAAGGGTAGTCCTCCCATGAATAGCAACCAAACATGGCAGATCAAGCTTTCAGTAAGACCAGGTCCCTCCCTTCATATTAAGGCTCCATGAGGCAACCTGGTGTGAGGAAAAGGGTCCCAAAAGCAGGGACTCACTTCTTACCCAAAAGCAGGCAAAAAAAAGTCAGAGACAGCTCCTGCTCCCACTGTTAGGAGTCCCACAAGAAAACCAAGCCACACAACAGTAACAACGAGCCCCTTGGTGGTCGGTTCAGTTCCTGTGAGCCCATATAAGCCTGGGTTAGTTGGTTCTGCGGGTTTTCTGGTAGTGTCTTTAACTCCTCTGGCTTCTATAACCCTTCCTCCCCTCTTCTGCAGGATTCCCTGAGTTGCACCAAATGTTTGGGTGTGAATCTCTATCTCTGTTTCAAACTGTTGCTGGATGGAGCCTCTCTAGTGACAGGGTCTCTGGGTTGTTCAACCTGAGACAGTGTCAGGGGTGGGCTCCCTCTCCTGGCATAAGTCTTAAGCTGTACCAGTCATTGGTTGTCCACTCCCATCGTTTCTGAGCCATCTTTGCAGTCCATCTTCTAGACAGGGTAAATTGTAAGTCTAAGGTTTGAGACACAAACCCAGCCACAAAACCTTCAAGAAATCTATTGTAAAAGACTAAACCCAGAATATCACAGGGCAGGGGAAGATGGCTCCAACACCACAGACTGAGCCAGCCGAGAGTCACATAACTGGCTGAATGGCCTCTGGTAAATCTTTGCTGCCAAAGAAACTTGTCCAAAATGGAAGGCTTAAAGAGCTACTGTGTTTGGCTCATGCGTGAGGCATCAGAATGCAGGTCTGGATGAGCTATTTCACCCGTGTTCCTGCTGAGATCCATGGGCTTGTGTACTCAGCTATTGGCTCTCTCTCAGGCCCATGCTAAAGTCACTGCAGGGGAATTTCTTACATGATGCAGAAGAACAAACTGGGGACCACTGCTCCAGTCAGACCACCAGAACATTTGAGCACAGGACTCAGAGTCATACTGACCTTGGACCTGGGTCCCAACCAGCCGTCCAGGTACTTATGCCACAGATGGTCGTGGTCCCCACTCTTCTAAGCTCTCTAAACATCCCTCTTCTCTTAATGCAGGAGTGGCACAGATATGAATGGTACCAACAGTGCTGTGGCCACCACTTTCTACATCTTCTTCCCTCTTTTCTGTGTAGCTGCCTCTCCTGTGGATCTCAGTCCTACCCCAGTCTCTGTGATTCATGTGTTCCTGCCAGTGGTTTTTCTGGTTTTGCCCTAAACACATCAACCCCTTAAGTTCTGAAGACCTCGGGTTGATGCTGTCTTTTTCTCTCAGTTTACAGTCACATCTGCCATGGGACCGCCCAAGCCACATACTGGTGGCACAATGACTTGAGTTTAATGTCCCCAAATCTCCAGTGTGACCATCCTCACCACAACTTTGCCCTTATGCTTTACCTCTTGTAGCTAGACAGCTCTCTATGTGGGACACACAACAAATTCTGAGCCTGGCAGTCAGAGACCCTAGGATCAGCTGCTGCCTGTCTCTGCTGCAGGAGTTCCCAGCGGATCCTACGGTACAGTGATGCAGACACCCCTGCTTTAGGCGGGTGACTCCCCCTCCTCTATGTCCTCACCTTCAGGGACTCTCTTACATACACCCTCACCTCTGAGGCCAGCTCTTGCCTCAAACCACAGTGTCCCCTAAACTCTTAATATCACAGGATGTCATGTCACTCATTGCTTGGCTTAAAATGATTAGGTCTCTTCTCTAATATTTGTGCCAGCTTCTGAGCTCCTTGAGGGCAGAGGCCAATGACATTGTGACAGAATGAATTTTACGAACCAGAATTCAGCCCCCAGATTCCCAGCCTGTGGTCTCTGATGGATGACAGTTTAGATGACCTGGGCAGGAAAGGGTGTGATGTATTCCATAAACAGACAGAAGAAAGCACTGTTTTTCATTTATACAAAGTGTCTGCATATTAGAACTAATTGAGAGATTTATTATCATAATTGTTACTGTCACAGAAGGTTTTCCAGCCACGTCACCAGTTTTCAAGGGACACAGCTTGAACTAATACTGTCTTTTCTCTGCATGGCACAGAATAATGTCCCAGTCTTCCATGCAACAGTAATTTGCCTGCTAGGCCGGCCTGCATGGATTCCCTCTGACCTTGGCTGATGGAAGCTAAGTCTTTGCGTTCTTAGTTCAGTTCACTGAAGCCTTTCGTGTTTGCATGTGGGGTACTTCCTCGGCATACTGAAGATGTTGCAATCAGAACCAAAACCCAAGGCTTCTGACTGGGAGACACACTTGCATCAAGCATGGGAAAGAGAATGCCTTTGTCTATTTCTATAAAGTGGATGTGACTATGAGCTGAGGAGGACCCCAGCTTTAGAGCTTGGCTGTCATCTCCTGGCTAAGAGTCCTCTCAAGTCAGCACACCTCTGACGTTTAGAGTCAGCTCCATCCTTGAGGACTGGGGGCATTCAGAGAGGCTTGATCAAGTGACTCAAGTGTGGAAGGATTTATTTGTCCCACAGTTCCAGGTTGCAGTCCATCATGGCAGGGAACCACAGCAACAGGGCCTTATGTGAACTGGGACCTGTGTAACTGGGACTTGTGTGAACTGGTCCCCTTAGACAGTCAAGACCAAAAAGTAGTGAATCAAGAGTCAATGCTAGGGCCCTGCTTGTGAGTTGTGTGTCGTAAGTCCAGGCTGTCTCAGGGACTGTATAGGTTCCTCTCACAATTAAAGTGAGTCTTTTAACAGCTATCAACATAATCGAGACCATCTCTCAAAGACATTCTAAGAGGTTAATGTAATCAAACATTCTAATCAATTGTTAATCTAAACAATTGCTTACCTCAGAGAGTCAAGTTGACCACTAATACCGTTTCAAAGGAAGAATGTGCAGTGTTTTACAAAAGACTGGCAAGGGTGGGGGGCATTTGAAACGATCCAAGCTCATTGTATGTGTGAGTGAAAATGCCGTGCTAATACCCTTTTTTCTGAATCATTATATGCAAATAAAAGTGTTTACATACATAAAAATCTATAATGAGAACCTTCTGCACACTGGGCATGGAGCTAGATGTCAAGAATTCTACTCAGACACCCTCCCAAACATTACAGCCCAAAGGCAGACCAGATCAGCTCCAATCAAACAACAGCACACAGTGGATGCATGAGGAAAGAGCATGGGCTCCTAACTGTACAGCAAAGGAACTTTGACTCCCTTTTAAGACTGAGGCTGGTCCAGAGCTGGTGTGTCACCTTCTTGTCATGTGTCCTTGTGGTTTGGACACCAAGGAGACTTGTTTTACATACAGGAAGAATGTCTTGCATTTGCAAAGTTACAGTGTGATTCAGGACCATCACAATTGTCTGACATGCTTTTAAATTGATATGACCTCATGATTCTTAATCAACCTGCAAGGATAGAAACACGTTCTGCGATGTGAATTAATGTTAGCTTCATGGCTTTACAAAGTCTTTCACATGGGACTGCCTGTGAAAGCCACCCCAAGCAGTAAGTGGAGGATGTCTGACTTCCAGGAGATTCCCTCATTCTTGTACCCCAGCCAGGAGCTACTGCTATTCTACCATAGGCATCAATGTGGCTACTTTAGCCTTTATATAAATAGTTATTAATTGGCATTAACATTTTCTGGGAAGGTGACAACAAATGTTTATTCACCATAGATTGGACACTGACAACAGACCAAAGGAGTCATTTCACCCATCTAGTTTGATGAACGGGGGAGTTTATTGGGTTCTTACAGGATGGCTTGGGGATTACCTACAAGACTGTGGGTGGCCACTAGACAGCTTCATTCCTGAAGAGTCCCACCTCAGCGTGAACACTGGCTTCTTGAAAGCCATAATGATGGAGTACCCACTTCAATTGACCCATGTCCCCTGTGTGTTCTTGCACCTAAGACCACACAAATAGGAGACAGTACTACATGGAACTGGGAGGAGATACACACACAGAGGCTGGGGTCTCAGATGAAGACTTAATCACCTTCATGGCCCCTCCTTCTGAGAGGGAAAGTCAACAGATGTGGCCTTTCTGAGAGTCTCTTGCAAGTACTCACGACTACTCTAAGAGCAATGGCTGCTGTGCCCAGAGGACAGCATTCTGGGACACGGAGAATCTGAATTCTTTCATGCTATCTTCTTTTAGGCTTCTTATATATAACATAATATCTTTGAGAATATCAACATCACCATTATATTCTTAAATATGGAAAGGTTTTCCTGTTTCAATGTTATATACTATTTGGTTGTCCTAGTTTCCCCCAAGTTGATTATTTGTACCAAGTGGTTGAGGTGTTTATAATTTGAGGCTTCTGTGAATGGAATAATTCGAAGCTGCTTTACACCACAACATTCTTTTCTTGGGTAATTTCTGTATTTCTGGGTTATTTTCAACAGAGTAAAATATTCAGACTACATAACACACATACAAAGATATGATAGACTCCCGTGTGCTGCCGCCACCATGCACAAAAATTACTGTAGATCTCTGTCACTCTGTCCCAGGGAGAGGAGACTGTAGGACATAGGCTCTGGAGGTCATTTTTGATCTCACAGCTTCCTGTCTGTGACGAAGTTGCAGACACAAAGCTCAAAGTGAAAATTTGACCTTTCCAGGACCTACGCTGTGCTCACTGGCTTCTGAGAGCCATGTAGAGTTGGCAAATGCTTCATTTCATGTCTTTGAAGCTGGATTCTGCTTCTCTTAGTCAAGTCTAAAACATAATTGACAGAAAGTCCTATCATAAAATATGAAAAGAGACTCCAAATTCAGGCTCCCATGACTAGTGATCAGTTGAAGGGAGGCCATGGAGACAGAAGGAGTTTGATACATGAACAAGGGTAATTCCAAAGAATGGTCACCAAAGGGTCCCTTCCACAGTTCTGCCGGGAAGACCTCCTCCATATCACCAGCTAAACTTGATGCATACCACAACCATACTATAAACACCCAGGCAAGCAGAGTTTAGCTGCTCTGTCTGTCTGTCTGTCTGTACACTCCCTCATTACTATTATGACCTGAGAATTTAATCAGATAGCCTGTCCTCATTGTACCACCCACTGAGGCTGAATGACATTCAGAGTCCTCCTGTGAGGGCAGAAATTGGGTCTGTCACTACCTCTGGATCTTTGGAGTAGCATCCTATAAGTGAGTGACAATCATATGTCTTAGTGTAGTTTCCTCTGGTGCTAAAATTCCCTGACAAAACAAGCTGAAGGGATGAAGGATTTATTTGGCTGACAGTTTACAGTCCACTGTAGTGGAAAACGCCTGATGAGACTAACCGGAAACAGCCAGTCAGGTCACATCCAAAGTTGAAAGCAGACAATAATTAACCTGTGCATTCTCACACAGTTCAGCATCTCTTTCCTAAGGAATAATGTTGCCCACAGTTGGTGGGGTCTTCCCATCTCAATAAGTGTAATCAAGATCATCTCCTATACACATACCCAGAGGCCAAGCTGATCTAAGCAATACCTCACTGAGACTCCCATCTCTGTGTGTCAAGTTGATGAGTCTCCATCTCTGTGTGTCAAGTTGATCAAACTTACCATCATGTGTACACACACACACACACACACACACACACACACACACACACACACCATGGTTTTGCTTCTGTTCTCTCTAGATTAATCTACTCCATCCCTTCCAGGCTTACATCATCAGTTCCTCACAACCAGCAGGCATACATCTGCCCCAGGACCATGAGGCTTACTGTATCTACCTTCAATGGGCTCCCTGCCCTTTAAGGTCTGTGTGTCAACTTCCTTTCATCTCAGGTCATTCCTCAATGACACTTCCAAGGAAGCCTCCTGGGCTATAACAGAAAGGCTTCTAAGCATAAGCTTGAACTTTTGTCAGTTCTTTTTGAAAGGGTTGTATGTGGCACAAAAACCCGACCTGATGCTACCCATTCAGCTATCTTTGCTTCTATTAAGATGCTAGTTTTAGCTCCTACAGAACTCTCGGAACAGGATAGGAGTGACATTCTACAACCCATGCCAGAAACTCAGCCAATGGAGCACCAAGTGTGAACTCTGACCTTCCAAATGGTAAACTCAGTGTACCATCTTTGCATCATAAGTAGTGGAGTCAGGCATTTCATTATAGCAAACTGTTGACCATACACACACACACACACACACACACACACACACACACACACACACACACACGAGCACAAGCCTGTACAGAGAGCCATTTGCATTAAGACTCATGACTTCTTGAGATTTTCATTGCATCTGGAGAAGAGAGAGAGAGAGAGAGAGAGAGAGAGAGAGAGAGAGAGAGAGAGAGAGAGGCTTCTAAATGCCTCTGAATTTTTCCAATGATGAACATCCACACACCACCGTAACCAAATGTTCACCAGGCTCCTGGCACTGGTTATAATGAGATTTTCACCACTAAACAGAAATATGCTAAGCTCCCAGCAGGCACCAGACCCTGGCTGGCCATCACAATAATTGAGATGTGTCCAGAAGGATCGCAAAGCTGGTGTAAAAAAAAAAGACAGCTGAACAGATGGCAACAAAGTGAGAGCAGTATTAAAAGAGGCACAAAAGGAGAGAACCCGGCCCATAACTCTGTCAGGACTCCATGGACTTCTCCAATCTGCCTCTGGTTATGGGAACTGAGGCTTTTTGAGATGTCGAGTTCCAGAAGGAAATGGAAGAAAGCCTAAGTTTGGGAAGCCAGTCCCTATTGTGTCATAGGCTAAGAGATACATGTGGAAAGGGAACCTATGTTAAAAGACATTTTCCAAGAAGCAGTGAAAATTAGCAATACTGTCTACTGGAGGAGGGGTGCTTAACTGGGAGACACAAAGGCGTCGATATGCATGGTCAGAACAAGACAGAGGAGGAAGATGGACCTGAAGGAACCCTATGCTTCAGTACTGTCAGGGTGAAGCTGGAGACTTTGGCAGAGTCCAGGCAAGGGGCTGGGCTTTGCTATGTCCATGCTGACTAGCCAGGTACTGTGCTGCCCAGCAAAGGGGACAACTTGGCCAGAGTATCTATCTGTAGCTGAGGCCATTCTAGACATGCTGGTGATGAAGGCTCGCAGCACTGAGAATAAGCCAGCCATTTCACCCCTAACAATGCCTGCTTGTAAGGTTCTGTGTGCCAAGTTCTGAGCCTTGGAAATGGTCCTGCAGGCTGTGGAGAGCAAGGCAAGGCCTATGAGTGTGCAACAGATATGCACCTTATAAGAGGGATGACTAAAGATCAACTGGTCCATGGAGGAAGAAAGCAACAAGATAGGTTAGGAGGCTGGTGCTCCCTTGTAGGAAAAGAGGCCCTTCACTAAGTCAGAGAACACAGTACCTTGCCTCATATCAAGCTCTTCAGTGACTGGTATTTTTAGCTGTACACTAAAGTGTGTGTTAATGAGGACCAGAGAGGCTTAGTCTCTTGCCTGACATCACATAGTTGTGAAGGTGTAAATGAAGATGACTGGGGACATTCTGAGCTGGTATTTCTGAATCAGCACCCGGGACAGCTCCCAGAACCAAGTCACGAGGCAGACCCAGCACCTCTGTCCTCAGTAGGAAAGGGGACCCCAGCAGGACACCTGCATTTCCTTAGCAGACACAGGGCCAAAGATGGCTGACAACCAATGACGAGCATGACAGCATTAGCAACAGAAATATTCAAATGCAATTAAAACCTGCAAATGTAATAATCAAATGTAAATGAGCGGCAGCCAACCATTCCCGCTGCATGTACAATTAGCACATACGGTAATTTCACAGGAGGCCTAACTCGCTCCGCTCCATTGCCCCTGACAAATTGTTGACCCACCCCCCTTTTGCCACTGACAATTTCCTGTCTGTATCGTCCACTCACTCTGTGGGCGCACATCTAATTGAGTGGACTTTCTTATAGCAAGGATGTGTTGAGTTGCATCTCAGAGCAGCAGCAAGCTGCATAGCCTGCTAAGTCAGTGGGGGAGGGACAGAGAACACAGTGTCTTATCTTCATCTCCCTTGCTGAATAGGACCTTGCTCACAAATCATGTGTATGTGCATGCATGCATGCATGCTAATATTTGTAGGTGTGGCCATGCATGAAGGTCAGAGGTCAACCTAAAGTGTTATTTTTTTAGGAGCTGACCCTCTTGATTTTTGAAGCAGTGTCTCTCACTGATCTGGAGTTCACTAATTCGGCTCAGCTGGCTGGCCATCCAGCCTCAGGGATCTACGTGTCACCATTTTGCCACAGCTGGAATTAGAAGCATGACCCACCACACCTCACATGTTGACCTGGGTTCTAGAACTGAACTTGGGTGCTCATGCTTGTGCAAATAAGCACCTTACTGTGTGAGCCACCACTCCAGCCCTGGACCATCCTTCTTTTGAATAAATATGAGGCAGGAAGCCACTGGGTGCCGGGCCTTAGGTATGTAGGTTTATATTCCTATTTGATGGGTTGAAGCAGCGTTTGTAAAAATGACAGACTCCTGAAACCAACGGAGAAAGACGCCTCAGATAAGAACTGGTTCTACTGAAGAACAGAAAGGAAACCGAGTAACTGAAAGTAATAATAAACAGAGCACAGTCCTAGGATGAGCCCAGAGCTGAGCACCAACGAGGGACAGAAGGAAGAAGAGTGAGCACAAGGGTGAGGGAAGAGAATTCCCCCAACCCAAACCACAGGGGACATGAGCAGAAATACAGGAACATTCTCATCTCAGACGGTCGGGGGTGGGGGATGGGGTGCTGATCCTAAAGGAGTGTGGCTATCTTCCCAGAAGTTTGAAAGACACCTAAACATGTGGCTTAAGAAGCTCAGAAAAATCCCACTTTGGGGTAACCTCTGTGACATCATCCATATCTTTATTAGACTCTTAAAAGCTAAAGATGAAAGAAAAATGGTTTCAAAATCAGACAGAAACGATGTTTTCTTTATGTGTGTGTTCATCACTTTGGTGTTGCTGTGTGAAAACTCCTGACAAAGCTACTTAAAGAAGAAGGGATTTATTTTGGCCCATGGTGGAAGGTGCAGTCCATCATGGTGGGGAAGTCATGCCGGCAGGTGCATGAAGCAGTTAGTCACACATTGTGTCTGCAGTCAGGAAGCTGAGAGAGATGCATGCTACTGCTTGGGTTTTCTTCTTTTCCTTCAGGCTTGGACTCCAGATCTTGGATGACACCACACAGGTACAGGATGGGTCTTCTTTCCTCAGTTAGCCTAGTCTAGAATTGTCTCCTAGGTGATGCTATCTCCTGCCTTGTTGACCATAGTAACCATTACCATGGGGATGCCAGTTAGAATGTTGGTAGATTTACCACCTGAAGGAGGTATATAGAATGAGAAAGCAATGTCACATTTAGATGCTGTAAAGAACAGTCATCCAAGAGCACAGTCGGGTGACATCCCATTCTTCAGGAACAAGGGGGAGATGAAGACAAGGCTGTAGGAAAGCAAGAGTCTGTTATTAATAGCTTTCCTTTAAAAGGAGAAGAGAAAGAGTGGAAACAAAACATACAACAGGTGATGCCTTCTCCTGGAGTCTCATAAATCATATTTGTGTTGGAACAAAACTCATAACATCACCCAATATTAAAGGTAATGATGTTTAAAGTGGTAACGATAAACGGAGGTGGATGAAAAGATGTGGCATTGCCTTTTCCTGAAAGCCGTGAAGCCATGACAGCAGCAAATGGTAAATAGATATCAGTGTATTCTATGCTGTACAGAGAAGACACCAGAAACTATGAGGGGAAGTAATCTCTCAAGAGTCACAGATCAAGACAGAGCATTTAGAAATGTTCAAGTAAACCAATGAGAGTCAAGAATAGAGGCAAAGGAAAAAGGGATCCTACTCCATCCCAGCTCCAAACAGTTCTCCCTGTTCCCCTGCCTCAGGCCAGACACCATCTTCCTTCCCTCTCAGCACCAGTTCAAGACTGGCTCACAAACCAGCATGTAAAACAAGCCTTGGGCTTCATCATTCATCTATTCCTCTGCCTTCAACGCCTCTGCTCCTGGATCTCACTTCCGTTAAACCTGAAACACGGGCGCGTTATATAGATTCTTTTAGTTGTTTTTATGTAAAGTGTCCTGTCCTCAGACTCAGGTTTTCAGCCACATAATTCTGGTGCCCAGAAGCCTCCACTACTCATTTACTTCTAACTCCAAATGTTTCCTAAACCAGAGGATGTCAGCCAAGCCCCCAAACAGCCAAGTGTGAAATACAGTCCTGGGCTGAGCAGTCTGCCAAGAAGCAGGTGTCTGTGGCACCAGAGGGAACCACACATCCATGCCAAGCCTCCTGATATAGCTGTTCAAAGAGTTAAGGTGTTCCTAGACAGCCTGGCTCAGAGAGACAGAGATGGTGGCCGCCTCAGGTGCTGTTTAGTCCTTCGGGTCTGAGTGAGGGGTATTCCCTGAGCCACTAAGCACAAGTTGTAATGCATGAGAAAACAAAACACTTAGGATGGAAAGAGTGATGTTTCTACTTCTAAGACATAAGTTTCTGGTGTCACTGTGTTGACTGAAACTTTGCTTGTGTTGCCCCAAATACTTTGGGATTGTACACAAATCCTTAGGCCATTAAGGTCCTGTGAGAGTTTTAATTTTTTCTGCCCCCTTGACTGTTCACTCCACATCCCTAACAACATTGCAGTTGTCATTCTCATTCATGGCGTACCCTCATTTGTGGAATACCCTCATTCATGGCACACCCTCATTCATGGCGTACCCTCATTTGTGGCACACCCTCATTCATGGCGTACCCGTTTACAATGTGCTGGCACACCTGTGTGCTTTTAGTGCACTTTTCTTTGATCTAATTGTGTGGGACATATCTCATCCTTCTGTTGAGACTTATATTTTCTTTTGTGAAATGCTCATCCAAGCTTTCTGTATGTGTGAATGTGTGCATGTGCATGTGAGTGTGCATGTGCCTCTGTGTGTGTGTGTGTGTGTGAGAGAGAGAGAGAGAGAGAGATTGTGAGTGTGTGTATGAGTGTGTATTATACTTATATATGAATCCATATATAATTGTGTGCATGGTGTGTGTGACTGTGGTGTGATGTGTGTATGAGTATGTGTATTTGCTGTGTGTGAAACTGTATATGTGAATGTGCTGTGTGTGTGTGTGCTGTGTGTGTGTGTGTGTATGTGTACAGGTGTATGCATGAGTGTGTGTATATAATTCTTGAGTTATGGAAGACCTTTATACATTCCTAAAAAACGTTAGGTGTATATTCAGGAATGTTTTATTTCAGTTTATGACTTTCATTTTTTTCTTATTAATGATGCTTTGTTCACACAAAATTATTAATGTATTATAAGTGTGTGAGTGTGGGTGTGGAGATGCACACATGTCTTGGTGCCCCTGCAGAGGTCAGAAGACCCTTACAGTGGTGAGTCCTACAGCTTGTGTGACAAGTGCTTTCACCCACAGAGCCTAGAAGAAACACTTTCCAGCTTTCTTATTTTCCCAGATTCCTATTGTCTATAAACTGTTACTTACACACGTCTCAAAAAAAACCTCTTTAGTGTTTGCCACACTTTACTGTTGACCAGTTGCGTTTTCAAATCACGTCCCCGGAAAACTGTCAGAAATGGCTCTTCTCTTTCAATACATGGGTCCTTTGCTGGAGTCTAGGAAAAGGCGTGAAATTCACACCTCAGAATACACCTGGGGAAGGGAGGAGGCTGGGCTACTTGTGTCTCCTGAGAGCAGAAGGTGATCCTGGGAACACTCCCGCTCTTGTTTCTACCATCCTGTTGTCTGTGTGTGGACTTCTGCAAAACAGTTCTCAGAAAATGCAGGTGCCAGAAATGGCAAGGACCCCAGAGTCGGCACAGTACTGCTCTAGGAGGTCCTGACCTTTCTTTGCCTCGAGTCACATGAGAAGGACACTGAGATGTTCCTCAATTCCTTGGAGTTACAGCAGGCTTGGTGGCATTTGCTGCTCTTGTTCTGACTTAAAGTCACAAGTGTCACTGCATCCTCCAGCCACCTGACTCCAACTTTACAGGTTCCATTTTTCCATGATAAGACAATCTTTGATATATAATCATCTAATTGGTGTAGACGAGTGGTTCTGAACCTTCCTGATGCTACTCCTATAATACAGTTCCTCATGTGGTGATTGCCCAATGATAAAATTATTTTTGTTGTTTCTTCATAACTGTAATTTGCTACTGTTATGTATCATAATGTAAATATATGATATGCGACCCCTCTGTGGGGTTGAAAATCACTGGTATAGGCTGTATTTTTTTTAATTTTCAATTTAATATATTCCCTTGTGTTTTCTTTGCTAATCCAGTTCTGGACTTGCTGTTAGCATGCAGCTCCACGATATGGAAAAGGGGACATGCATTTGTTCTATTGAATTGATAGGTTCAATATTTGCTACTAATCAAAGATGTGCATCTTAGCATGCATGTACAGAAAACTCATTTCCTCACATTGATTTGCTTCTTTGAGCTACTTTTCTAGATGTTTCTTTCCTGCAGGAAAGGAGTAAGTATGTGATCATTTTCAATATCTTGATGTACGTGCTCTCCTCTAATGAACAAATGCAGTGAATCATGCCGGTGCTCTTCTAAGTACCTAGCGACAACAGCATCAGCATCACCGGCATTTGGAAGCAATTTATGTTTGGATTTTGACAAAATATCTTCCGAGCTGGCTCTCACACTCTCCCCAGAGAAATTAGGTTTTGAAGCAGTGCAGTTGTGGAACATGACTTGCACATTGAACGTATGATATGGGGTTAAAATACTCACCTGTTCCGAGTCACACAACAGTCTCTAAAGGATGGATGAGGGGGAAAGGGCTAGGTCTGCTTTCAAAGAAAAGTCTTAATTAACGGCCTGGAAGGCTGCGGTGGCAGTTGGCTGATTACATTCACAGATGGGACTCAACTGAGAAGTGGTGCGAACTCTGGGAAGAGACGAAAAAAAAAAATCTTCAGAGAACTGCCGGGATCGCCGGAGAACACTGTGGGAACTTGTGCTGTGGTCAGCGGAGGGCTCAATCTGCAATGTGGGTCTCCCTAAGGAAGCTGGCTCAGAGGAGCTCTAGTTATGTATCGACACTGGCCAGAGCTCTTGTCCTCCACCAGCAATTCCCCTTGATCCCCTTGGGTTCCAGCTATGGCAGCTGGTATGAGATATGATGGCCGAAGGCATGCATAGTGTTGGCCTTCATGGACAAGTGTCCACACCCACACTTGGAGATGCCAAAGATAAACATAGACGATGTCCGGCGCCTTCCCCCATTGCTTTCTCCCTTACTTCGTCTTGAGACAGGGTCTCTCACTGAGCCTGGAGCTCGCTGATTGGCTAGGCTGACTGGCTACACAGCCCCAGCAACCTTCCTGTCTTCCCCCATCACCCGGTGTGGGATTAAGGCTGCCACATTAGACTTTTCATGGGTGCTGAGATCTGAACTCAGATCCTAAGGCTTATGCAGCAAGCACTCAGCTCACTGAGCCATCTCTGCAGACCCCCAGTTCCTTCAAAAAAATATCCTGCGCTGTATACATTTGTACGCATTCATAGGTGTGAGTGCATGTGTGTGGAGTGCATGCTTGCATGTGTACATGTGCATGGGGAGGGCAGAGGTTGCTGTCTGATGTCTTTCTCCATCACTCTCCACCATTTTATTTTGAAGTAGGGTCTCCCATGAACTCACAACGAGACTAGATGGCCAGTGAGCTCCAGGGAGCCCTCCATCACTGCCTCCCCAGTGCAGATTACAGATGCATGCTAGCATGCCAAGCTTTTCACTTGGGAGCTAGAGCCCCAAAGTTAGGTTTTCATGGCCAGTACTTAACCTACCGATCCAGCTCTTCTACTTCTCTTAACTCCTTGTCAACCTCCAGCTTGTCTTGCCTGAACACTGACCACAGAGTGAAGGAGTTCTGCTCCAGTTTGGCATACTTTCATACTTCATAGAAGGCGGTTCCTCTCCAGTAATGGTCCCAGGCATCTATGGCATTTGTTTTATTTAAATCTGTCACTAATGAGCTGTCACACAACAAGCATCAAATGGGTCGTGTTTGAATGCTAAAGCAGCTCTAGGAGAAGACAATGTAAACAAACTTTAGCAGAGATATGCCCTCTCCCAGGATCCTTCAGGCCCTGAGGGTCCTATCTGCTGACTCATGTCCACCTGCAAGCATAGCTTTGGAGAGACTGTGGCTGCCAGCACCAAGCTCTATCTATCCATGTCTGCAGTCACTGTATGGAGACTGCTCCCAAAACCTGGCAGAATGGATAACAGAGGGAGTAGGGCTTTGTAGGAGAAGCCTAGAAAGGGTCTCTGTGAGCCGAATCCCATTGAGGGTGGTTTACACTGAGTCTGGCTAGTGAGGTGAACACAGATCTCAAATCCCAGCAGTCTCAGAAGCCTCAGGAAAAGTGCGGAGCTGTGATGATTTGTATATACTTGGCCCAGAGAGTGGCACTATTTGGAGGTGTGGCCTTGTTGGAGTAGGCGTGTCACTGTGGGTGTGGGCTTTAATACTCTACTCCTAGATGACTAGAAGCCAGTCTTCCACTAATGGCCTTCAGATAAAGATGTTGAACTCTCAGTTCTGCCTGCACCATGCCTGCCTGGACAATGCTATGTTCCTGTCTTGATGATATGGACTGAACCTCTGAACCTGTAAGCCAGTCCCAATTAAACGTTGTCTTTTATAAGACTTGCATTGGTCATGGTATCACAGCTCACAGCAGTAAAACCCTAACTAAGACAGGAGCCTTTGAAACAGGAGCGGATTCTGCAGGCCGCCCATGCCCCCAACTCTGCAGGTGACCTTGTACAGCCTGCTGTCATTGTCACTGAGGCTCCAAAGCATTTGTTCCCACTGAACAAAAGCAGGAGCATGTCAGGCTCATCCTAATAGGCGCCATTCAATCAAGCTCCATCCTCTTTTAAAAAGTGGGCAGTGCTCTCCTGGATGACCTGAGCTCAGATTCCAGAGTCCACATTAGGTGGTTCACAATTGCCCATTAATCATCTCTAGACATACCTGATGCTTTTGACGTCTGTGAGCATCCACACATACACAAATGGCGACACACTCACTCACACAACTGCACACAATTTAAAAAAAAAAGCCTTTAAAAAAAGTATATGAAAATTATACTGTGGTGTTTTGAATATGCTTGGCTCAGGGAGTGGCACTACTAGAAGGTGTGGCCTTGTTGGAATAGGTGTGGCCCTGTTGGAGGAAGTGTGTCACTGTGGGGATAGGCTCTGAGAACCTCCTCCTAGTTGCCAGGAAGACAGTCTTCTGTTTGCCTTCAGAACAAGATGTAGAACTTCCAGCTTCTTCTCCAGCACCACTCCTGTGCATATGATGCTGCCATGCTTCTTAACGTGATGATAACGGACTGAACCTCTGAACTTGTAAGCCAGCCCCAACCGAATGTTGTCCTTTATAAAAGTTGCCTTGGTCGTGGTGTCTCTTCACAACAATGGAAACCCTAAGACTCATGCAGGCTTGTCAAAATGCACGCACTTCCTTGGGGAATTCAGCTGGAGGCCCCTCCATCAGTTCTCCACCCTGTCACACCAGTGTTTATTCTGGATGCTTCCCTGGGATGCAGCTTGATAACCAGGTTCGATGTTCTCAGAGATGCAAGGGAAGTCAGATGAAAAGCACTTCATGCAGCAGCTTCTTTAGAGAGAGGAAATCCAAAGGGCTGAAATAAGGCAGGCAGGTGCCTTCTTGCTTTTTCACAGAACCATAATTGTCTGTTTTTCCTGTTTAGGCATCACAAATCCTGGCATGTTCTAGCATCTTCTTGGCTGGTTTTTCTGTCATTTGTTGCTATTACAATCATCTTCCTGGGAAGGAAATACCTCCAGACTTATGAAGTGTGCACCAAGGCACAGGAGCAAACAGGGCCTGTTTTGTCCTTGGTACTATCTAAACACCATGGCCCATCCTTTCCCCCAGCAACAATCCACCTTCAGTGAGCACAAAGCCACTGGGTCTTCCTAGTTTCCCACTTAATCAACTGGATCAGAGGAGGCTCCATGAGCAAATGCTGAATGCCACTTGCCCACTGGTCCTCATGTTAGAAGTGGGTCTGGGAACCCAAGAAAATGACCACACAATCCAAAGTATTTTCAGCCAGCCAACCTTTGCTTCAGCTGACAGGCACACCCCATGGGGTATTGCTGGATTAGTTCTAATACCAAAGTGCCCTGTGCCTCAGTCTGAGTGGTCAGAATTTGATTTCTCTCTCTCTCTCTCTCTCTCTCTCTCTCTCTCTCTCTCTCTCTCTCTCTCTCTCTCTCTCTCTCCCCTCTCTCTCTCCCCTCTCTCTCATATGTATGGGTGTTTTGTCTTCTTTACCACATTTGTGCCTAGTGCCCTTGGAGGCCAGGAGAGGACATCTGATCCCCTAAAACTGAATGGTTGTGAGCTGCTGTGTGGGTACTAAGAATTGAACCTAGGTCCTCTAGAAAAGTAGCCAGTGCTCGTAACCACTGAGCCATCTCTCTGGGCCCTGGCATCACATTCTTACCCAGTTCTCTAATTCAAAACAGGGCAGCAGATTAACAAGGGCAACTCTTGGGCAGATGTGACCATGAATACTATACATTCTCTGATCTCAAGAGCTCTATCAACCCTGGAAGGATTTGGATTTCTGCCAAACAGCTTCTTTCCAATCACTTAAAATGAAGTTTGTTTTATTTAGCCTTTTGATAGAAATGCCAGTCCATTTCTGGATCCCACAGAACAGGCGTAGCTGATGCAGGAGAGTGAGGAACTGTGCCGTCAACAGTTGGTTCTCTCAGCTTTGGTTTCTGGAAACAAACCTGGGGGCATTCAGAAACCCACATCTATTTGGTTTTGATGTTTCTATGGGTCTGTTTGTTTTAAAGACAGGAAAGGTTTAACTTCTCAACTTAGGAAGACTTGCAAGAAAGCTTGAACTTGGTGCAGACTGGGACCACATAAGTACCTTGCTTTCACTGGATCACCCATTGTGTGTGTGCAACAGGGTGTCCCCTCCCCATTTTCAATGCCAGATAGGGATGGACACACAAGATAGCAAATTATCCCCAGACCAAGAGAGTTTACACAGGGCCCCCTTGCTCTTAAATGTTCTCAGCAGTGTCCAAGCCTCACTTTAAACTATAGCAGCTGTGATGGCCTTTGGTGGGTCCTCTAAGTCAGACAGATGAAGTTCAGGGTTCATCATGTGTGAATGCTCTAGGACTTACTATCTCCATTGTAACATGTGACTATTCTCTCTATTCTCCAGCCTGCTCTGCTGTGGTGTGAAATTAATAGGACATGTTTGCACCAAAAGATTTCAGAGAATTGGTGTCAAGAGCTGCATATCATCGCTGATCCTCGCATGGCATTTGTGTGTACTCTGTTAAGGGTTCAGATTGGTGTGTGTGGATTTAAGAGCCTTCAGACTTATTCTTACTTTCATGTTGAAGAATAATTATAGTAATATGTTCAGAAGATTTTTAAGATTTATTTTTAAGTATGTGCAGAGAGAGAGAGAGAGAGAGAGAGAGAGAGAGAGAGAGAGAGAGAGAGAGAGAAACATAGATGCACGAATACAGATGCTTGACATCAGATTCTCTGGAGCTAGATTTGTGGTGTGTGTGTGTGTGTGTGTGTGTGTGTGTGTTTGTGTGTGTGTGTGTGTGTGTGTGTGTGTTGATCAAACTGTATTATCCACTACAACAGGTAAAAAAATTGAACTCCAGAAAATATTCATATTTTTTTCACATGAGAAATTAAAAACAAAAACCTATATATCGCCTACTTACACTTCCTCACAAGAGAGGAAAAGGATTCCAGACCGAACCAGGCTGGACAGAGCACATTATGACCAGAGCAGGGAATATTTCCGAGCTTTTATTTCTTCATATTAAATAGAAAGATACATGAAGCAAAAATTACTACAATGACTAAAGAAGGGACAAATATTCAGTGAGATAATATTTGTCACACTCTTCTTACCACATAGCTTTTTATGCCCCTTTATTTTGGTTCACAACTCTTCCTTTCTCCCTGCTATCTTCCTATCTCCCTGTCCTCCCTACTTAAATCTTTCTAACTCAGTTTTCCCACTCTCTCCTTTCATATTTCTCACAATCTATCCACTCTTACTTAAGCCATCCCCTTCCTCCATCGTGGATCTTGGCTTTGAATCTCTGGGTGTACAACTTAAAATTCATGTAGAGGCTGGGTATCTAGAATGAACACACTCTTAAGCAAAGAAAAGCAAACTGAAATCACGTTGGGACCCATTCTGCACGGCTATGGCTTACCTCTAAAATGACTTGGACCCCTGTGTTGGGTAGTCCTATTTGAGGAGACTGAAGAAATTGTCAGCATATGAGGTAGCTAGAAAAAGGAAGTCCCTAGAGGAGGCCTTGGAAGGGAATAATTGGTCCCCAATTCCTACCTCAAAAGCTGCAGCTGCAGTGGGGCACACCTGTAATCCCTGCACTTGGGAGACAGAGGCAGGTGGATCTCTGAGTTCCAGTCCTGACTGGTCTATAGAGCAAGTCCAAGGACAGCCAAGGCTACACAGAGAGATCCTGTCTCAAAATAGCGGTCTGTAAACATTTCCCCCATTTGTGTCCTGCTGGAAAGAATGGAGCTGCTCTACCAAGGCTGATTGGTCATACAGGACTGGGACCATTCCAAACTGTAAGCCTAAATACATCTCTCTTCCTTTTTAGTTTTGTCAGAATTAAAATCATTTCTGAGTCAAAGAATGGTATCAAAAAAATGAAAAGATGACCAACAACATAGGAGGAGTTACTTGCCAACTATGTGGTTTGAGTGAGATATTTCCCTTAGGTTCCAGCATTTATTTATCTCTGTGTTTTCCAGTGAGTTTGGGTATCACCTAGAAATTTCAGTCACGATTGTCTTGACTGGGTAGGCAATCTGAATGGCATTGCCCTATCAATATGGACTCTTTTGATTGTGAATGGCCCTGTTCATTTATGCTCTGATTTCTATCTATGGTATTTTTTAGTTTTCAAAGTAAAAATCTTATGCTTCCTAAAATTTAATATTCCATTAAATTCTATTTAGGATGGATCATGTAAATTTACCTTCTTCTGCAAACACAGCGACATTGGTCTTTATTGGTTGCACTGTCCTTGCATTCTTAGCATGAGCCCTATGTGTCTAGGATGTATATTTTATACGTTGCTAGATTCTGATTTAAGTTTTGATTTTTTTAAAAGTCTTCTTTGGATGTCTGTTAAAATTAACCAATGATGCTATACTTTTAGTTTATTTTTAAAATGTGTGTATGCTATATTTATAGTATTCTCCCTTCCCATGTTTCCCTGCTTATTTTTAAATTTGGGACCTCTTTATATTCTAAATTTTTATCTAAATATATATTGGATATATAAACTATCACATACACATATATGAATAAATATGTACATACATATATATGTGTATGTATATTACTCTAACAAAGGGTTCCTGCAGGGAAACCACAGCTAAATCATACGGGTCTGTCCTCTGCCTCTGACTCCTATTCCTAGGACACTTTGCTTGAGAACATGGTACCAAGTGGCTATACATTGAACCATGAGAAGTTGTGAACTTAAATAAGCAATGCTGTCCCTTAAGTTGTATCACGTGGAGCTTGGATAGCATGGAAGGGCTTGGAAAACACAGTCGTGGGGTTCCAAGCCAGGGCTTTTGAGTCTACAGATTTGGAATAAGACCTGATGTTTGGTGATTTTTTGAACAGGTCCCCAGGGGGTTCTGAGGTAGGGATGGAGGTGTCATCCTTTAAGAACGTCCTAGTCCTCATGCCTCTCAGCTCAATCCCAAACACGGAGACAGAACGAAAACTGAGTAACGTGTGTCTTTAATCAAGAAGCTTGCAAATCTTTATGAACTTCCAGGGCTTGATGCCGAGGAGCTCTGTGCCCCACAGCACCTTGTCTGACATCTTTGGAATCCTCCTGTCTTCACATGATTTTGTGATAAGTCCATAACTATTGAATTTTGATAGCACTTATGTAACTCACTTTGGAGATATTCCTTATCTTTGTTGACTGTTTCAATCCACGCACATGGCCCAGGCTCCGTGTGCCTAAGTGTTCTTGGCGTCTGTCACACATTGCTTATTTTCTGCAGAGACGGCATAGATGTTTTTGTTACGTTCCTGTCTAGTATAACTGTCACTCCGGTATGTTTTCTTTTGAAAACCGATGTTTTGTTGTTAGAAAAATGATTGATCTTTTTATGTAGTGAGCTTGTGTACTGCAGCCTTGCTGTCACAGTTCAGGGAAGGGGGAGTGTGTGTGTGTGTGTGTGTGCGCGCGCGCGCGTAATCTCTATTTTCACATGGCATCACTGTCTCTATTAGAATCCAAATAAACAAATGTCTCTGAGATAGGTGAGTTTAGAGAAACCATGCACCTAATATTTGTTGCACTCTTATGCACATTAATAATAATCATGCTACCTGAAAACAGCAACCATTCTATTTCTAATCTGAATGCCTTTTTGTTGGTTTGGTGCTGTGGCTGACTTCTTACAGGGTTGCTGAATAATGTTGAAAGTAAACATTTTAGGAGGAAAGCGTTCTGTCTCTCGTCACAAAGCATGAGATGAGATATGAGCTTCTTTGGACATATTTATATTATTGATGGTGTTCCCCTCTGCTCCTACATAAATAAGGGAAGAAAAGATGTAATAGCATCTCAAACCAGAAAATGAGGGGCACATGAAACACTCTCAAGAACAGAAACATTTGGCCATAAGACAGAAAGTGATTTGAAATGATTTAATTCATATGATTATTCTCTAATGACAAAGATGAACGTAGGAACTATTTGAAATTCACACTGTGTATGAATACACTTCTAAGTAGTTAGAGGAGAAATAAATGACAAAGGAAGCCAGGAAATGTTCCCACATTAAGGTTGGAACAGAAATTAACCAAGTAGAAAAATGTACAATTAATTAAGAAATGAATAGAACTAAAAGTTGGTTCCGCGAAGTATTCATAAAATCATCAGCCATCAGTTAGAGGCTGGGCAAAAGAAGAGTGAACAATGCTCCAATTATCAACCCTGAAATGAGCCAAACAGCATTGCTGCCTGAAATAGCAGGACCATAAGGACATAATGTGAAGTATTCTATGCCCCCAAGTTAGAGAAATTAAACAAATTAGGTAAATTTATAGAAATATTTAAACCACTAAAGTTTGCACAAGGAGGAACAGAAAATCAGAACAGATTCAATAAGGAAAACGTGTACTACTAACAAACTTGCAGTAATGTAAAAGCAGCCCTGTAGGCAGCCACATTGTTGCGAGTTCACTGGGAGCTTCCCTGTCATATGTAGAAGACACAGTCTTGAAGCACCACGTGTCCTGGTCCTCAGGCTCTTACCTGACTACTGATACCACCAGTTAGCATGCCAGTGTGGACAGAGGAACTCTCAAAGGCCACACTCCTGGATGAAGGGCTATAGGCCATTGATAACAGCTAGGCGGGAAGGAACTGGTCTTCCAGAGGGATAAAAGAGAGAGAGAATGAGAGAATGAGAGAATGAGAGAATGAGAGAATGAGAGAATGAGAGAATGAGAGAATGAGAGAATGAGAATCTTGACCAGCTTTCCCTTCCATTCTTTTATTCTGACTGGGACCCAGGCCTCAGAATGGGACCACCCACATTCAAATATGTCCTCTCTCCTCAGTTAATCCTCCCTGGTAATGCCCTCATGAACACCCCCACAGTTGTACCTCCTCATCTCCTAGGTGAATTTAAACACTGGAGGTGAGAACAGCCAATATCCATCACAAAGGCAACTAGTGGGGACAAACTCGAGGCTCTGTTGAGGGATCTGTATGTGTTGTGAGGAACAGAAACTCCATCAAATCACTGGATCTGCAGATGGTTTCAGACCAGGAAAGTAGGGCAGCGGGGAAAAAAAGCCCAGACTGGCCTAAAATCATAGGTGTCAGGACAGTGGGGTGGGGGTTCTAACATGAAGCAGAAGTTTAAGCTCTTCCAAGATGAGCTAAGATGATGGGATGGGAAGCAAAGATATGAACACAGGGTAGAGGGGGGATTTCAGGTAAAATTCCAGCAGCTACAGCAATCCCAAGACTGGAACAGAAAGGAGGAAGAAATGAAAAGAAGAAATAGATTAAACTATCACAGCAGGAGCAGGATAAAGGCTGTCTGGGAACCCGCAGGCTGATCTGGGAGGCTCCCAAGCCTCCTGGGGAAATCTCCACCTTGCTCAGTGTGCTCAGGGAAGTTCCTGGAGTGCCTGAATGGGGAATTGCTCTGTTGGATTAAAGCCACGTGAAATTGCCACTTCTGTGTCAAAATCAGAGGAGCACAGGCAATTTCAAACCGCTCAACCCCATTTGTAGCCAACAGTACATTTTTCCACTCTTGCTAACACGGGAGGGGGGGGTTCTATTTACAATGCCAGAACAGAACACATTATTTTTAACAAGAAGATGTCAAGCAAGCCTCAAATTACATTCAAAAATCAAAGTAGTGACATGTCAGAACCAAGTGAGGTCATTAGTTTGAAAAGTCGCATTAAATACACATTGCTAAGGGGGTGCTGTGGGCCTGAGGTAGAGCTGATGGGAGCGCTGTTATGTCACCACAACCCCCCAAACACCCTCAACTCCAGTGTTTTGTTCTGAGGGTGGAAATGGTTCAAACACTTCCATTTAAACCATAGCCCTTTGGCCTTTTGTGTTTACATTGCCCTACTTTTGATATTATAACATAATTTCACTGCACCTTTAAAACTTGGACACTTGGGGCTGGGGATTTAGCTCAGTGGTAGAGCGCTTACCTAGGAAGCGCAAGGCCCTGGGTTGGTCCCCACTCCAAAAAAAAGAAAAAAAAAAAAAAAAAAAAAAAAAACTTGGACACTTGGATTGATGAGGAATAGACCGAATTTTTTCCATATAAAATGCGATAGGAAATCTGTTCTTGATCATTTTCGTTCATTTTTCAGTACTAGACTTGAACCCAGGGCCTCGCTGAGGCTAGGTAAGCCCTCTACCTCAGCTTCATCCCTTGCTTCGCTTGTTGCCTTTGAGATAGGGTTTCACTTGGGCTGACCCTGACGGATGCTGCAGCCCACGAAGATCTTCAGTTTGCCATCCACTTGCATTGGCCCTCCATTTTGGATTCAAAGCCTGTGCCACCAAGCTCGTCTTGGGATGGTGTCTTCACAGAGGATGGGTAGTTTTCACAGCAGGTCTCAGGTGTGACACAGAGGTGTTAATATCCTGGGTGAGACAGCTTTTCCTCTCTTTTCTTTCTTGCCTATGCTATGCCAACTGCGTGAAGGCTCAGAATCACGGTATAATATGTAATAGGACAACGTGTAAGCCCTGGGACTACTGAGACACGAGAAAATCTGCATTTGTAGACAAGCAGTAGGCAAAGGTTCCCAGCTAGCAGTAGACAGTGAGAGCCACATACTTTCAGTCACTTTAGCCTCTTTATAAGATTTCTGGGTTCTTTATGAGGATTCCCCCAACCTTATGTTGTCTCCTTGACATACAGGAGACCGAACATGGCTGCCCAGCTCCATTTGACTTCCTGAGATAGGAGACGGGAGCCAGCTTCCTGTGAAGAAGTAACGGCAGCCATCACGTCTGAGTAGTTCGAGGACTTTGTGGCTCAAGTCAAATTTAAACAGTAAAAGTGTTTGTTATTGGGAAGGTTATTAAAAATGTTATTAAAGATGTCTGTGTATGGAGCACAATGCCGGCTTGATAAGCTCCTTCTATGGGTACAATGGGAGCTGACAGGGAGCCTGACATCCCATTATTGGATTTCTGTCGGAGACAAGACTATTTTTAGGCCCTTCCTTACAGGACTTTAGATAGCCAAGAGTCACCGGAGCCGAGGGTAATGGGTGAGGCCTCTCTATCTGTACCGTTAGAGGTGGTGCTGGGTAAGGAGTGATCTAAGGCAATGCCCAGTTCTTTACACTTGCAGGCAATACACAGTAATGATACAGAGCAGGGTGAGCTTTGAAGACCCACAATTGTCCTAGCTTCCTGATTGACATCCTCAGAGCCACCTCCAGGTACTCAGTGGCTTCTGTCTCAGGAAGAAAACCATGGAAAGACATGCAGCAAATGCCATGAATGCTACAGATGGCTGGCAGAAGTCTAAAGCTTCCAGGTTTCCTGCAGTGCCTTCCTGAATCTTCCACGCTTTCCCTTGTTACTAACAATGCTCTTTCTGTGGCATGGTCACTGGATCTCAGCCCTGGGCATGGGAGATGTAGGCTTGATGACTCATAGAGTATACAGGACAACTGGACTTATGTTTTATCCTTTTATCTTTGCCCTGGAGACTCCTTTCTGGCTCCTTTCTAGGTTGTTATGTCTCTTGATTGGCTGACCTTGGTCATAAGCAACACCAGGTTGGTAGTGGAGAGCATGTCACATGTCTTAGGAATTCTGATCTAGGGCCTAGGACTTTCCAGCCTCTCTTGACCTTGGGGTTTGTCTACTAGAAATGTGATGGTGGTAGTGGATATGTCCATAGCTGATGGTGCTGAGTGTGGAGGGATGGTCTGTGTCCATGAGTGTGGCTGAGATGCAGAGACAGACTGGGTCTGACAGATGCAGGGGAATGTCCATGTGCTGCCACCATAGAACATCCAGCTTTAGACCTGAGTCTTAGAGGGCTTATTCAACTGTGATGTAGACTTACCAGCAGCTTAAGAAATGGGGGTTGCACAACAAGCCCCCATTCCATGTGCCAGGTACTAGCCTGGAAGACGGCAGCCATCTGCAGACAGGTCCCAGAACTAGTTGTGGGGGAGCAGGTGGAATGCTGCCAAGCAAGGCGTGTGCTCACTAATAGGTCACTCTGCCTCCCGGACTGAGTGAGAAGGGGGAGATTAGAGAGGTAGCTCACACTGGTGCAAGTCTATGGCTCCTGATAAGGGGGAAGAAGCACGGGGTGGTGGGGTCTCATAGGCAGCAGCAGAACAGAATGCTCTGCCTCTGACACACACCTTTCTTCCCCATCCTTCTCTCTCCACAGCTCTCAGTGCCATGGACCACATAACTGGCTGGTCTGCCTCACACCTCCAGTCACTTTGGGAGTTTGTAATCTGCTCCCTCCTGAGAGCGTATGATTCTTTGAAACCAGGCCAGATACAAGGACCCAGTGTTGAATGATGCAGGTCCCTGTGCTCAGAGGGTCCACCATGTGGTTGGGGAAAAAGATCAGGAGAATGGTCACAAGACTGTAAACAAAGGACCCTAGAGCCCTGGACATGACTGGGAGTTCTGCAGGTGGATTCTCACAGCTCAACCCTCAGCTCTGCCACTTTCTGGCTGGATCGTCTCAGGATTGCTTAGGCTCTTGGAGCTTTAAGATCCTATCAGGTTTTAAAACCAATGTAAGGAATGCAAGTCCTTTGGGCTCAATGGTTTCCGGGTCTTTAGTCCATTATGATTGGGAAGGCATGGTGGAGCCATGGCATGGCAGCCAGACCAGGGAGAGAAAGCCTGGAACTGGAGGAGGGGTTACCTTTGAAGGCCACCCTTCCCTTCAAAGCAGATGTTCTCTGTATCTCAAAGGTTTTGTGTCCTCCCTGGTTGGGGAACAAGCGTTCAGACACACAAGCCTGTGGAGGACATTGTACACTCAAACCACAGCAGTGCTTCATCATGAGCCTCACCCATAGGCTGTTTAGAAGAACAAAGTGATTTCATACTGTTTCTGGGAAGGTGGATGGTGCCTCATCTGCATTATCATTATCATAGGACATAAAGTGGTCACACAACTCAGCCTCTGAGGGGCAGGGAAGGCGTCTTCCAGAGCAAGCGTTAGTCCAAGCCTGTGGCTCCCAGCCTCGGCCTCATGAGCGTGTTCAGAAATGGGGGAGGGGTTGGAATGGGGGACTTGTCTTGCATGTTCCATGACTTTCACCCATGCAAGGCTACATCTGCCAAATGGGACTGAATCGTCCCAGTCAAACTCCACAGGTTAAAATAAAATCCTTCTTTAATTTGTTATGCTGACCAATGTTAGTCACATAGTCATGTATAGCTTACCACACTAAAACTTCTGTGCAAGCCATTTCTATCTGGTTTCTGTGCCAAGAAATATGCATGCTGTTCATTGTTCAAGACACTCAGAAGAGACAATTTCTGCTTCTAACACATAAGTGACAGACATTTGAAATGATAGACATGTGAATACTATGATTTGATCATTATACATTGTCAAAATATCATACTATAGCCTGTGAGTTAAGTGATCTTGTGTTTCAGTCAAAAAGTCCTGCGTTTCCTAAGCAGCTGTCTATTTCCTTGTCAACCATGAGTCAGGTTATGGTCACGTTTCTCTTTCTGGGGAGGCTTCATGCATTTTAGGTCCATTTTAGGCAAGGAGAAAGGATCTTTAAGCATGAATTAGGGGGTGGTATTCTCTACCTCAATTTTCTTAGACTGTTTTTTTTACATCTTATAAATTATTTTATAAGTATTTTGCCTGGATGTTTAGCCATGTGCATGCAGTTTCTGCAGACACCAGAAGAGAGCACCAGTTGCCCTGGAACTGAAGTTACAAACAGTTGTTAATGGCCACCTGGTTGCTGGGAACTGAGCCCAGGACCTCTGGAAGAACAGCTGGTTCTCTTAACTGTTGAGCCATCTCTCCAGCCCCCATTTTCTTAAGTTACTTGTTTGTTCTTTGTCATGAACTTTGGAGATAGATAGATAGATAGATAGATAGATAGATAGATAGATAGATGCATAGAGAAATAGATAGATGCATAGATAGATGCATAGATAGATATAGATATAGATATAGATATAGATAGTTTTGTTGTGTTGTAAATTTCAGAAGTCATTTGATCCTTTTAGGAACAAAATGTGAAATCAGTGTATCTAAAAGTAATAATAATTAAATAGGAGGTATGCCACTGGCTTAATTGGTAAAATCACTCATTGTGTAAACAAGAGAACCTACATTCTATCCCCAGAAACAATGTAAAAAAGCCAGGTGTGGTGATACATACTCATAATCTCAGCACCGGGGAGTGAGGAGTGGCAATCCTCAGGACCTCCTGGATGTCCGTCTAGCCTAATCACTGAGCTTCAAGATAATAGGAAGCCTCTCAGAACCCAAGGTAGATAGTACCTGAGAGGCAACATCTAAGGGTAACCTCAAGTTTTCCTGTGCGTGTGCACACATGTGCACATGAACTTGCACACACGTGTAGACACACATAGACACGCACAATAACAAGCCTTGTATTCTTCACACTGGCCCACTCAGCAGCCAGGCTAGGATCAATAATGTCCCCATACCTCCCAGCCATCTTTGTACTTGGAGGAGAATCTAATTATCCAAACTTCCCCTCAGAAGGTCTGTGTCAGTGTGTGAGAGCACACTCTCTCCCATCCGACATCCCCATCATTTCCATGACAATGTGCAGCATTGTGGTGAGGGCATAATTGTTATTCTAGTGCAAGGAGGAGCAAGAAGGACAGAGCCACCGAATAGCACAAAAGCAAAGGGTGATGGGAGGGCACTCTCTGTTCCCAGCAATAACTTTGAGTGTCCTTGGGAAAGCAGGGTCTATGGCCTGGAGCGAAATATGGATCTGTAGCAAGAACAACCCAGCTTGAATTATTGCTTGAATGATGTTCTCTTTGCGTTTCGGTTGTCTCCTTCAGGATTCATCCCAGTATGCAAGCTTCTCTGTGAAACCTAACATTGCTTCCCCAAAGGATTCTGGCAGGATGTTTAATAAGATCCCTTTTGACAGCCATGCAGTGACCGGAGAGCATGGGATATGGGACACACTGGCTATTGATGTGATGTTCCATGGCCCATCATCTACCAGAATGCAAACTGAGCTTCCACAGAAGACATGTTACAGGGATCCTTTTAAGGCCTTCCACACAGTAGCAAAGTCTCATGCACACGCGCACGCGCGCACACACACACACAGGCACATGCATACAATCAAATGGCTCATTTAGTTCTGCTTGGTGTGAGCGTGTCCCCAAAACACTTGTGTTGGAGTTTTACTTCTCAGTCATATGTGAATGGCATTTATAAGGTCAGCCATTGGGAAGTAATTAAAGGTTACATGAGGCTGTGGACACAGCCCTTGTGATGCCATCAGTGGCTTTATAAGAAGAGAGAGAGTGACAGCTATCAGATCAGATAGCTCTGCATTGGTATAGGGTGATCTGTCATGCCTGATGCTATGAGACCGCCCCTTGAGGTCCTTGTGCATTGTCACATATGTGCAGGTTCTTCTATCCTGGAGTTTAAAAATGAGTTCAAGTTTTTGTTTGCTTCAAAGACAAACAAATAGTAAAAAAATTAAAATTAAATTCCACACTAAGACCTAAAGTCTTTAAAATGCCAAGGTGTTTCATGTTCTATATCCAGCTGGGCCTCGCTGAGCTATTCTCATTTGTGGTTATATAGAACATCCTCAGGGGCATGGTGGTTCATAAAGGGCTGGCCTTGGTGTTAGTCATCAGTGGGACTTGGCTGTAACCACTGGCTAGTGACTATTGGGTTAGGATCTGGGCAGATTCCAAGAGCCAGGAGAGTAAAAAATCGTCACTTACCTTAAATGCCTGGACTTGGGTGTCATAGAGCATCACCGTGCTCAAGGGTTCCGGGAATGAATTCCCTGCAGAGAGCAATAGCATGTACAGAGGGTACGGGGGATTGCTGGGGAGAAGGATGTGTCTTTAGAACTATGGACTATGAATAGCTTGTAATAGCGTGTGTCAGTCAGCTTCCCATTGCTATGACAAAATACCTGAGTTAATCAACCTTAAAGGAAGAAAGGTTTGTATTGGCTCAGACTTTCAGAGACTGTGGTTTCAAGTTTGTCTTAATAACAGCATCCGTCCTTTAGGCTGTACTTCCTAAAGACCCATCACCTGCCAATCATGCCACAGGCCTGTCACCAAGCTTCCAAAACACAGGGCTTTGGGGGACCTCCCAGATACATGCTGTAACAACATGGGATTAAAGCATGAGCTAAAACCATGAGCATCCAGCCAGTTAAGAGTCTGTTTGCCTGACAGTCTGGGGATTAATGTTGAGACTCAAACTTTCCTTATCGTAAGGAATGACCCCACAGTGCAGAGGCAGAATGAGATCGGAAAGCAGCTGGCCTCCTCCCCCCACAGCATGGTGCTGTAGGCAACATCAGCATCCCTCTGGGCTCCAATCTGCCTTGCTGTAAAATGGAGTGCTAGTCCCGAGGACACTAGAGATGTTTCCACCCTGTAACCTGTGTCCTTCTGTGTTCCTAGGTACTCCTTCCAGGATGAGGAAGACATGTTCATGGTGGTGGACCTGCTGCTGGGCGGGGACCTGCGCTACCACCTACAGCAGAACGTGCACTTCACAGAGGGAGCCGTGAAGCTCTACGTCTGTGAGCTGGCCCTGGCGCTGGAGTACCTGCAGAGGTACCACATCATCCACAGGTAACACTGCCAGTAGGAGACAGGGACGGTGACAAGTGGAAAGTGTGGTGGGTCGTGGCAGAAAAGGATGTGTCCTGGTGTTGCTGAGAACCTACAGTGCTGAACAGCTTTGAGATTGTCTTTACATTCTCAGCAGAGGGCAGGCTACCATGTGGCCTGAATGGAGGTGGACCATGACCACTGCCTGTCCATTTTGTATTATTGGTAGAGTACAGGGCTAGCATTTGGTCTTAGCTTCTCTCTCCAAAGGTGTTTGGGGTGACTTCAAACAATATGACTGAGCCTGGAGGGAGAGATTGTGACATCAGGGGTTGTCTGGGATACCATAGACTCTAGCTCTGCGTCTTTAAACCTCTCCTGCCCCACATTAACTCCCAGCAGGATGCACAAAAGAGGCACCTGTCAGATATCCATGAACATCCAGCTAGGAGAGAACAGGTTCCAGAAACATCAGATCAGCAGGGGTGGAACATGGCCCTACTTGTGAACTGGGAGCGATGAGTCCACTCTTGTCCTTTGAAATCGGCGCCATGCTCAGTGATGTGCTTTGCACTGGCTTCCTCTGTTGGTCTGGGCTGTAGGTAAATGACAATTCTGCTCTGTGGGTACCTTAATCTTCAGGCCGGTGCCTAGCAGCACCACAGTAAGGAAGTGAGTTTGTTTGCCGGAGCAGCAGTTCCAGGAGGAGCCCAGGAAAGTAATGGAAGTCATGATATCATTTTATGGAGCAGAGGGAAGAACTAGAGGGGGAGGGGCTTTACCTGTGGTCACCTGTGCTCACACTATGTCCCTATGATCCTCTTCTAACTTAGAAAGTTCTAGAAAAACCTGGGAAGGGCAAGGTCTTGGACTTCTTGGTCACGAAGGCAGATTAAACACACCTCCCACGCCATTGCATCCACACACAGAAGCCCGACCCCTACCGTCACTCCCATACACCTCCCTACATTTTCTCCCTTTTAAAGTCCCAACTGAATGATGGGAAAGAATGTTGTTGTTGTTGTTGTTGTTTTAAAGTTCATAACAATGGAGAAAACTGAAGGTGACCATCACAAGACAAGAGGGAGCCAGGAAGATGTGGAGTGGTGCAGAGGACATAGGACAGCATATACAAAATTTGAGGTGTATTTCTCAGGGAGTCAAAATTCTAGACACTACAGAATGCCCAAAAGCCCCAGCCATCCCCAGAAATCCCTATGGAAGGAAGGGTGGGGAGAAAAACAAATAGGCTAAAATGAGAGGCAGGGGCTGGTAACCTTCTGGAAGGGCTGGGGTTATCTTGATGTCCCACAGTGTCTCCCACGCCAGGCCAGTCAGCAAACAGAAGAGAGGAGTACGTTGCATGGAAGACTGTGCTCATGCACACGGTCCTAGCCAGGTGCCATCCTCCCATACACAGGGCAGCAAGCTCACCTAGATGACTGACTAAATGCTGAGAAAATTCTGCCAGTCAGCCAGGTGCTGCTGGGCACTCAACCTCTAAGCAGGCAACCCCAGTGACGTCAGTGGAAATGGATTCAGTCGAGAGGAGAGATTGTGACATCAGAGGTTTCCTGGGATACCTTAGACTGTCTCTTAGGGTCCCCACCCAATTCCTTATTAGTTCTCAGCTGGTTCATAACAAGGAAGGACTATCAGATGTTGGGGAAGTCTTCCCAAGTTACAATCTGAACATCAAACGGGAGGCAAGCAAGATGGCTGACTAGATAAAGGTGCCCGCAGCTATGCCTGACAATGAGCTGATTCTCAGGACCCACGTGGCATAAGAAGAAAACCAATTCCACAGGTTGACTTTTCACACACACGAGAGAGAGAGAGAGAGAGAGAGAGAGAGAGAGAGAGAGAGAGAGAGAGAGAGAGAGGAGGGAGGGAGGAGGAGGAGGGAGGGAGGGAGAGAGGGAGGGAGGAGAGAGAATAAATATAATTTAAAAGAAAATTAAGCAACGATCAAATAGGAGGAAAGTTAGGAATAAACAGTGAGTCCAAGAACATCAAAATAACTATTACCAATATCCTAGATAATAGATTTTTTTCCCATGTGTACTTTTTTAAAATTCAGAGGTATTTAGTAGATTCTGGAATTGAGTTGGTGAGAAAATAAATTCACTTTTTAAAAGTCAGTGATAAAAGAGTACGACAGTTATTCACTCTAGGGACAGCCTAGGATCCCCATTCACAGGCACTGTCGCTTACTGCATGCTCATTCTGCATTTGATCCCTCACCAGAATTAACTGAAACGTGAGCTAGCCAAACTATAGCACACCTTTGAGGGCTGGTAGAACAGCCCAGTGGGTAGGATACCTGCTACAGGGCCTGATGACCTGAGTTCAATCACCAGGACCCCCTAGGGAAAAGGAGAGAATCAACTCCTGGAAGCTGTCTGAGAGAGAGAGAGAGAGAGAGAGAGAGAGAGAGAGAGAGAGAGAGAGAGAGAGAGAGAGAAGCACACACACCTGTGTATGCATGCATAGACGTGTAAATAAATGTATTTTTAAAATGCCAGATTCTGTGGCAATCTTAATCCTGCAGAAGCAGGCAAATCTCTGAGTGCACGGCCAGCCTGGTTAACATGGTTAAGAAGTTCTTGGCCAGGCAATTCCACAAAGTGAGACACAGCCCCAATTATTAATGCTAATACCAGTAAAAATATTAATTCCAATAAATACTAATTAAAACCATTACTAGCACTAATTAAGACTAAACTAACATTACTTCATCAAGAAAGCAGGCATGATGAGTGTGTCGGAAGGACTGAGAGGAAACTCCTCAGATGTTCATTTTCAGTAGTAGGAGGCAGCTGTCGCCTGAAGTGAGCAGGCTGGAGGCAGAGCTTGTATCCACTGCAAACAGCTCATTGCTGCAGTTAGAGTCTGAGCTAGAGAAGGGTTAGGGGGTGGGGCAGTGGAAGGAACTGTTGCTGTGTTGTTACAAAGTCTGAGAACCTTTTGTCTCCTTTAATGTTTTCAAGTGTATTTTGATACAGTAGCAAAACCGGAGTTGGGCGAAGGGTGAAGGGATGTCCGGAGAGTTCTAAGAGGAGTTGGAGAAGAGGACTAGCAGAGCTCTGGAGATTATCACTGGGAACTGAGGCTCAAGACTTTCACCATGACTTTAGAATGTGGGGCCCTCTGTCTCTTGGGTCTGTGTTGGAGCACCCTACTTTTGGTAAAGGCTGCTGGGGTGAGCTTACCTCTGTTGGCTAGGCAGCCATCTCTGATGGTAAGAAGAGGATTTATTTGTTTTGTCTTTTGGAGGCAGAATCTCCGTGTATAGTCCAAGCTAGCCTTTTACTCAGGATCCTCCTGCCTCAGACTCCTGAGTGCTGACACTGCAGGCTTACACCACCACCTCTGGCACACGGAAAGAACTCCTTCCTACAGGCAGTGTTCAGGAATTCTCAGAGCCAATCCTTGTGCTCCCTGTGTAGAGAGTAAATGATCTCTTTCCCAGACTGGCTCAGAGTCTCTGGACATTGCTAGACATATAGACCCTGGAGTCCCAGATTGGGACAGGGCCAGGTAAGACAGAGAATAGACCAGCCCTAGTGAACTACTTGAAGACCCCCCCCCACTATTCCCAAAGTGGGCAGCACCCACTACTTTGAGCACCCATAGGGGCTCTGCTCACACTTTATAGAACACTAGGGACAGAAGATAGACAAAATGTTAAGTTCCCAGGTGCAGGCAATCAGTGTCATCGCAGTACAGGTCATGGAGTACAGTAGGTATTTAATAAGTGTACACACTTTGAGTTAATGACCTAAGGAACTGAAATAATTTGCTCAGCCAGGGGATTCTCTCCCTGGCAGGCTCTTCAGTAAACCAATACTAGGATCACATCCAGTCACTCGGTCTGCATTGAACAACACTGTCTGTGTAGTGTGAGTTGGAAATGGATTCACTCATATGTCCGTCGCCTCCTCCTTCTATCCTGAGACGTCCCTGAGTGCCCTCTGAGGCTCAGGGTGGTCTCGGCTGGCTCACAAGTGTTCTGTTGAAGCCAGCTCACAATCCCAAAGACTCCAGACAACAAGGGCAAGATCTGGGCCTGTGGATCAAGGACGCTTGGGAGAAGGGAGGGTGCCTTCAGCATGCTTTACCTAGGTGGAAGAGAGGATGTTTGCTGGTGTGAAGCAATCCAGAGAAATGTTCTCTGAAAACATTGAGTGTGTGTTTGCTGGCGGCGGCAGAAATCACGCAAACCTCTGCAGAGACATTTGGCCATGCAAGAGTCAAGCACCTTTTACATATGCATAAGCTTTGATCACCTTTTACGCATTCGTTATTGACCAGCAAATTTCACTTATCAGAATGGACTCTGAAGGCTCTAGCCCTGCTTGCTTCTAACATTTCAAGCCTAGGGCTATTTGTTACAGCACCACTTATAATAACCAATAATTTGGAAATAACCTGAGGGGAAACGTTGCCTAGTGCTGCGCCCACTCTTTTAAGAGGCCGTGAGGCTAGGATGCTCCGGTGGGTGCTGCAAATTCTTTCTACACAACTCAGAGAAGATTATAGCATATAAACTGCACGGCTATGTAAGGAGAAGCCTGCCTGTTAGTAGAAAGCAGCAAGAGGCTGCTTCCTGGTGCGTCGGGGTAGGAGGCAGATTTTGTGTGGTTTCCCTTTATTTTGAATTTCACTTTAATGAGTTGCCGTCTCTCCAGTGGAGCGGAGTAAAATGAGTTTTCTTGCTACAGGAGAAGCACAGTCTTTAGGCAGACAGCAGAGTTGCATGAGACAGCCTTGGTTTAGACAGCTGTAAATGCTCCACCTCTCTGTGTCTCCATTTTGCTGTCTTTGGAATGGGCTCCTTAGAGGGCAGAATGCGATATTTAATGCAGGCCGCATGCTGCATTGAACAGAGATGGTCCCGAGCCCCTCAATAAGGTCAGTGATAAACATAGGAGAATCCTCCCATTAGTGGCTCCAGCTGTCAGGGAAACCACATTGGGAGTGTACCTCACGCTGATCAGAATGGTGGTCACTAAGTAAACAAAAACAATCACTTGGCATAAAACCGGGGTCAGGAAAGAAAGAGGGAGAAAGTGAGAAAACCTCAATACACTGTCAATGTAAATTAGACCAGACACTACGGATAACAGTGTGGAGGCTCCTCAAAGACTAAAATTAGATCTGCCATATGGCCCAGCTATACCACACCTGGGCACACCACAAAGGTACTTAAACTCCCATATTTATTGATACACTTTTCATGGTAGCCAAGAAATGAAGCCAGCCTAGAGTCCTATCAACTGAAGGCTGGGTAGAGAAAATGTGGTATATTATACACAATGGAATTTTACTCAGGTATAGAATAAAACTGTCATTCACAGGAAAATGATCCAACTGTAAATTATCATGCAGAGTGAATCAAGCCAGACTCGGGAAGACAAGTGCGATAGGTTCTGCACAGATTTATACAGATACAAAACAGCACATATGTATGCGTAGCATGGACTATCAAGCAAAAGTATCTAGAAGAACGGGGACCAGAGAGAGGGAGAAGAGAAAAAGGAGGAGCAGGGATGGGAAGATAATATTATGCTTAAAAATATTCTTACAAAACCCACTGTGATGTGCTATGAATAATCTGTAGGAAACATATACAGTAATTAATCAATTTTATTAATCAATTACACAGTAATTAATGAACATTAGATAAAGCTGTCACAACCTGATTTATAACCTTAGCAGCTCCATCTCTTCTCCCTCAATTGTATTGAAACTAAGTAGCCAAGAAGCATGACAGTTAAGACCTCCCCCTGGTTATCCCCAATTATCTGTCCTTTAGTGTCATAGCAATTACATATATATATATATGTGTGTATGTATATATATATGTAAATGTGTGTGTATGTGTGTGTATGTATATATATAATACATATAATGCACATATATGTAGTCCTGTGGGCAGTCATTGAGGATGAAGATTCTAATTATATTTCAAGGGTAACATATTTCAAAGTTGCAGGGCTGTGATTCCTTTGTTCCAGGCCAGCATTCTGAAGATTTATGGCTTCGTGCAAACTGAGAAGTGAGATACACGAGAATCCAATTTATCCTTAGAAGGGTTGTCCCATCCCTTGGGTACAAATTGCATCTGCAATTGGGTAGAGAGTGTTTATGTTAGATAATAAATTTTCGAAATAGGGCAGGTCTCAACTTGATGACAAAGGACATGGGGTGAAATCTGGGAGCAGAGAACAGATCTCTTCAAAAGCCCAATGAATCAGAGGCTAATTCACAGAAGATGTTCCGAAGGAAGAACGAGGTGGCAGGAAAGCGGGTCAGCATTTTCTGAAATGTCAGCATGCTGCAAGAACACGAAGGGTTTTAAAGCATTATTTCTGTGATTGCCCCACAGCTGAGGCTCTTGCTGGGTGGAATCTTCTGCATCTTCACCCAGACACTCAACACGACGTGATGGGAAAATCCCCAAGATTGGGTGTTAAGACAGAAACAATCAGACCCCCGAACCCCCAAAAATGTTCACTTGAAAAATACAGGTATTTTTTTTTGAAAAATACAGTTTTTAAAGGACACTTCCACAGTCTTTTTAAAATATTAGCCATATTGAAGTTCTTACTACCACATTCTGGGATACACATGTCTGTATATGCACATGTATACATGCTTGTGGTTGCATGTATTCTTACATATATTACAATCTGATGCAGCCTCTAACTCCCCCATGCTAAAAGTGGGGGAATGTAAGGATGAGATGAATGTGGATTGGAAGAGATGGCAGGAGGGGGAGCCTAGGTTCCTGGCAGTCTAAAGCGTGGGCTGTTTGCACACATACCACTTGCCTGGGCTGGTGGGAAAACCAGCCTTGGAACTATGAGGAACTATGACTAGTGTGGTTGGTAGCAGTTGTTTTCCAAAGGAAGACATGGTTCAATACGGCGTTAACAGGTCATGGACAAATGAATATTTTACCTGTACTTACTTCAAGCCACCTTGTGAGGAACCTGGGACTCAAGGTCATCAAGTGTGGGCTTCGGCTTGTAACAACTGTCACCAGGGCTGTAGAAGTCATTTTCCAAGTAAGACGAAGACTGAGATGACGGAAATGGAAGCTGGGAAATATCTCCATGGTTAAAGTTTGGTGGTTCCTGTGATGGAGCTTGGCCTAATCTCCCTGTGCTGGACTTGGCATCCTGTGAAGTGCAGGAGAAGTTGAGGTGTTCACACACTTATCTAGTCAATCATGTCTTTGTCCAGCCATACATCCACTCATCTATATCTCCCCCTGTCTACCCATTTATCCCACCTATGTATTAGTCCATCCACGGATCCACCTATGCATCCGCCCATTTTTTTTCCAAATCAACTGGTAAACAAAGAGGGAAACAAGATAGGCATGCAATATCAATCTTGTCATCCACACACATGAACATACATGTCCACCCAATCATTCATGTGTCCACACACGCAAACAAAGAATATGAGTTTGCCCTTCTTGGTCCTGTGATTGTGGTCCTCTGGGATAGGACTGAATTCAGGTTCTTGGTGGTGTGTCTCTTTGGAGATTCAAGACAAACATTGTACTTTAGTTGCACACTGGACCTTGGCACTAGGGCCATGGCCATAATTGCCTGTAAAACTTACCTTTAGATTTTGATGCTAAGACAAAATGATGTGCTTGCCAGGATTGTGAAATATGTCCCAGTAACACTCTTCTCTCTGGCAAAGAATTATGGGAGTAGAAGCAATCCCAAGCCTCCCTATTGTGACTTATCCCTTTGTCTCTATATTAATTGATGCAATTGCTAATTGTGCCACATGTTAGCTGCACGTTTTTTGTGGGTGAGATCTGTTCCTTTGAAGTGTTCATCCTGTTAGTTAACATAGAAGAATTCAATTTTCATAACTAATTAGATAATTCTCCTTACTATGGAGCTAAACTGCCTCTTGGTATATTCACATTCAAGGAGACATTTCCCGAGAGGAGTATCTCTTCTTTCTGTATGCCTGTGGAGCAAGTAGGGGGGTGTTCTCATTCTCTCTCTCTCTCTCTCTCTCTCTCTCTCTCTCTCTCTCTCTCTCTCTCTCCCCCACACACACACATGAGTTAACAGCAGACCAACTCAGCCCTTACTGTGCATATCTTCCTGATTCAAAACTGAACTTGAACACTTTGGTTCCTAAAATGTACTCACAGATTCCCTGGTGTCCATCAGATAAAGCTAGAAAGCCTGGACCTGTCTCTCAAAGGATGTGGGGTGACTTCTTAGCTCCCTTCTTGCCTCCTGGTCAGTCCCACTAAACTACCATGAAAAATTTTGCTGTGACTGATGAATTCAAGATAGTAGGAACATGACTGAAGCCAGCTTAATAACAGAGCTTTTTATTAAAGAAAGAAGAAAAGGAGGAGGGAAGGGAGAGAGGGAGGGAGGGAGGGAGAGAGGGACAGAGAGAGAGAGAGAGATGATCTAAAACACTGACCCTTCTAAGAAACAAAGATAAAATGAGAATATAGCACCAAGAACAAGGCATAAAATCATACACAGCCAGCTTTAATTTGTAATGTAAACGACACTCTTAAAAAGCAATTTTAAAATTAGCCCTCCAGGTGCTCCAAGAGTTACAGAAGGATTGCCCTTATAAACATAAGCGTCATAGCTTCGTCTAGCAGGACCATAGTTTGGTGGCTTCTTGCCACTGCTAGGCTTCTGTGAAGATGACTGAGTGTTGTTACTGACTCAGGAAAAGGGTAAAATTAGAAACCCATGCTCACTCCTGTTATCTGAGGGCTTGGGAGTCTGGAGTGGGAGCATTGTGATTTCGAGCCCAGCCTGGGCTACGTAGTGAGACCCTGTCTCAGAAAACAAGAAACAACCGAAACATTCCAAATCTGAGTACAGTATCTACTGTTGTGGATTGCTTTCATACGGCCATGAATCCAAAAGGCTGTAAGTAGAGCATAGGGCAATATAAATATCAGGGATTTGGCAACATAGATATTACCATATATGTGCCAAAAGTGGGACAGATTTTATAGCCAAAAAATATGAAACAGAACAAAGGTGAGAGTGTTCCTCTGCCTTACCTCCACTACCATCACTGAAGATATCATTTCCTTAGATAATCTTCTCTTGAGAATTTACCCTCACTCCAAGGCTAGTCTCAGCTGTCTGAATATATATTTTGTCTGTGAACCACCCTAGCAGGGAACAAGCTCAATGTTAGAGATGAGGGTCCTGTTGTCCAGTGAGTAGCCAGTGCTGTCTATCCACAGGGCAAAGCAATGGAAGGTGCACTACTCCCATGAGCACCCTCCTCTAGTGCCCAACCACCTTGGGATACTAAACATCCATGCAATTGTCTTCACTGCTTCATCACAGTCACCGTGAGGAATAAAAGTCAAATCTGAGTCAGAATATGAAGAGTTTGTAAAGCCACCATGTCTGATAGTTTGCACGAGAGAGATAGAGAGCAAGAGTGAAAGAGTTGAGGAGATCTCTGGAACCCCTCAGAGGGTCTCCCAGTGAGCCATCAGCAACGTTGCTATCAGCCTCATACTGCCCTGTGCCCAGCTGGACCACCACAACTACCACAGCACAATGAGATCTCTTCCATCAAACTCATACATCTACCCCAGAGAAGACCGATTGGTTCTTCTGGAGTCACATGCTCATCAGAGCAAATACTAAACTAACCCCCCCTCAAGACATACCCCAAGTGAATTCCTATGAACTCCAAACAGAAACCACTGACCCTAGAGGGCTGAGCCCGTGGAAGCCTCTAGGACCACAGTGCAAAGGGTTTCTTAAAAGGCACAGAAGAAGTGGGCAAGAAACCACAGGAAGCATGAAAACCCAGCCACCACCACCATGCACCTTTAAATCTTCTTGTGTTGAATGTCATCTCAGCAACTCCAGTCAATTCTTCTTAGAAAGTAAAACACAGATTTTATCAGGAAGTCTCCCCACACAATGTCACCCCTCTCCCCTCTGTGTCTCTACTGAGCTCTGCATACATCTAGAAAGTTCCATATTTATACATCTGGTTCCTACCTCAGACCACAGTTTGAGGTATTCGTGCACTCTACTTTGCCAGCATTAAACACTGCCTAGTACATTGTAAGTTCTAGATATTTCTAGAACTGAGCTAGTTTGGGGAGCAAGAACCTGTGACTTTTCTCTAAGTGACACTCCAAGTGCCAGTTACTTGCATTTTAAGATTTCTTGGTATTTCCTCACTCCTTGTAACTCCCTGCATGGTTACGAAGCCCCACACCCACTGTTCCATAGCAGGAAAGGGACGGGAGCTGCCGGGCTGAAGAGATTTCTCTGTGTGAAAAACCTCAGCTCCAAGCCTGAAAATGTACGTCCCTGTGGTGAGTGGCAGTCGGTGGAATTTATCAACATTTCTTGTGGCAGATTGGAAAGTTAACAGGAATTTATCATCTCCCTGGCTCTTACTCATTTTCCAAAAGGGACTGATTAGTGAGTCAGTGGAATTCGAGCATGTGTTTACCCATCTCTGGGGTGAGCTGCTGAGACTCAAACTGCTGAGGATGGGGACTTTCCGGGGCAGCCTTAGAGGAAGCTGGTTTAGAAGCTGACTCAGGACTTCACCCTCGTTAACTTGTTTGCAGAAGCGTGGGAGGGCAACCGCTGTGGGCAGACTTTTGATGTGTGCCCCACCTAGGTTTGTCTCTATGAGATGCGCATTCAGGAGATTGGGAGATGCCTTCATCAAGTGCTTGACACACAAGCATGAGGAGCAGAGTTCAGATCCTCAGAAGCTACATACAATATCTGTCATCACTTACAATGCCAACGCTGAGGGAGGAAGACAGGAGGATCCCTGGGGCTTATTGGTCAGTCAGTGACCTTCAGGGACAGCAAGGGACCTAGCCTAAAAAAAAAAAAAGATGAGGAAGATGCCCAATATCAATCTCCACACATGTTCACAGATGTGCCTGTGCACACCCACATATATGAACACACCAACATACACATACACCCACACATGTGTACACACACACATACCCGATGTGTGTTCACAGACCACATTCATTTTGAAAGAACCTGAGTCATGTTTCAGTGGAAAGCAAGTGTGACACTGGGAAACAGAGAGTCCTACTGCAGGGACCAGGTCAGGAGAGCCACACTCCAGCCCTTCTCATTGTGGAAACCAACCTCGATCCCCTCCATCCTGATCTACTTTCCCTAACTAACCTCGGAGTTCCTGTGAAGATTAATAAGAGAAAGGACACAGGTGCTGAGACGCAGGTGTGTCCCCACACAGCTCAGCCCATCTGTTCCCTCCACACCCTCTTACCATCCTGGAGTGACAAGGTAGATAGAACACTAAAATACTCATCAGTGGGCTGGAGCAGGGCTCGGCCACTTATTCTCCGTGTTATAGGAGCAAATCTATTGATCTCTGGGGCTCTGGCTTTCTTCCTTGTAGAGTGAGCATAGGACACACCCCAGAAGACAGACCATGAGGTGAGATAACACATGAAGAAAGACAGCAGCTTTGACGACCAAAGTAACATGTTGGGATGAGGAGAAGCACGGGTGGCCAAGTCACTCGGCCCCATGTGGCAGCTGCAGTAGTAGTTGGTGTTTCTGGTCTCCCATGGCCTCTATGATGTAGTAATGTTCCTGTAATAAGCAGGAACATTGGCATCTTATGCAGATGACATGGGTCCACATTCTGACCTTGTCTTTGTTTAAACCAATGCCAGGTTCCATGTCTGCTAGATTTGAAGAGCAAATGTGATTCAACAGTCTTGTTGGTGGCCCTGAAAAATGCTTCAAATCTCATGCCCACTGCACCCCAAGGCTCTATGTGTATGACCGTCATCCTGCCAGACCTATTCAATCCAAACCTCTCCCTCGTGCATCTGTGCACATTGTGGACCTGAAAGCTAAACTGACAATAAGCATGAGAATTGACTGGGAGAGCTTACACCCTCAGTTGTCAGAGCCAGCATTCCATGCTTCCTTTCACACCACATCTAGATTTTACTTTCAGAAGAAAAATAAGTCACCCTTCTTCGCTGGGAAGCACTCCTCTTTTCCCTAGGAATGAAGCAGAAATAGAAATGTCACACAGGGCTCTGGTGAGACCGTGGAGATGGTTCCATCCATGTGGGAGGAGAAGCCATTCACTCTCAAGATCAGGAAGTGGCACAGGCAGCTCAAGAAGAGCTCTTCATGGGGCTTTTGATTTGACAAGAGGAAGGGTAAAGATGCCCAAACTGTGTATCCTCCAAGGGCAAAACTAAAACAGGGGGGAGGGGCAGAGTGACGAGGAAACTGGCTTCGATGATGAAAGATCTAGAGACATCCATCTGGTTGGAAAACACCCCCACACCCTACATAGCTCCCCATCTCAACAGAAGCTGGGAGATCCTACAGGGAGAAGGTGGGAAGGGTTGACTGGGGCAGAGCATGGGGCTATTGAGCTGGCAGCTTCTGCTAGCCCACTGTTGACACAATGGCTTAAAGAAGCACAGTGCGACACAGTACAGCTACAGAACTTGACAGGCTACATGCCAACTTTTTAAGTAGGAAATGTGACCTTGACTAATGTGTTACATAATCTGTGCCACTGAAACATGTAAGTCAAATAGCTTCTACTTCCATCCCCCTTGTGCCCTGGTGACTATTCTACCACCTTGGTATAGTAGTTCCCTGGGGAGTGATACAGTAGGAATATGGTCTGCCCTCTCCAGAACTCATATTGGAGTTTAGTGCCTAAGGTAATAAGGTTGAATGATGATGGACCTTGTACTTGTTTGGGACTTGAGGGCTCCTTTGTGTGGAACAATCGTCACTGTCTCAGAACTTGGTTAATTGTCATATAGTAAGCTCTCACTCTTGTGGGACTGAACAAGTTACAAGCAGATTGGAATGTCACAGAGTGAAGCTGCATCTTTTGCCCTTCCACTCTCCTCCATGTTGTGATGAAGCAGGAGGTCCTCACCAAGTGTATCTACTTGATTCTAGACTTGTAACTTCCAGAACGCTGGGCTGAACAACCTTCTCTCCTGAATAAGTCACCCAGTTTCAGGTATCCTGTTACAACAATGATTTAGGAAGATTCTGCATCCCAGGAGATTTTGGTAGCTACAAACCCAGTCTAGTATACTTTAATCTCAAAGACTTTCAAGTTCTGCATTTAAAGTGTGTGACAGCCCACGGGTGAGGCCTATTTGTATTCCCAGTCATGGAAGAAAATATTCAGGCAAAGAAAGATGGCAGCATGTTCGGACAGAGTATCTGTCTAGGCAGTTGTGTCTGTCCTGTCGCCAGACACAAATGGGTTCATAGATAATCCAAGGGGAACACTGTGAGTAGTTCTCTCTCTTTCTACCACTTTTAATTCGAAAGGCAGCCCAAGATTTGCTGTTGGTTCACACTTGTGGACAGGGTGTTGGCTCAACTGAGAAGTGTCACAAGCACATGGGAAATGCTTCCATTCCTGCATTGCATTTTACTGAGATGGAGATAGCCCCCCACACTGTTTTATTCTGCTGCCCTTCCCAAGGTCTGTAGATCTGTAGAATTGAACTATAGTGAGGGACATGGCTGTCTAAAGCTAATGTTTTACAACCTGACTCTGTCTTAGCTGATTCTGGGGCTATCCCAAGCCATGAAGTTTGCACAAAACCATCATAGAAAAACTCTAGAACTTTCTCAGCCCCACTGTTATGCAGCCTCTTCCTAACTTTGCCTCTTGCTGCTGACAGAGATGTGGTGACTCCATTCCCATGCTAGAGAGTGAGTAAACATGGAGAACACAGTGCCTCTGTCCCCCTGCAGCACAGTGCCTAGATGTTCCTCCAGCCCTGAAAGAGCAGCCTCAAGATACCTACGAATGCCTGCTTCAGTTCAGCCACTGCTGTCCAAGGGCCAAACCTAATGCGTGCTCATCCACCTGCCTCTCCCATTCTTGTTTTTACTTTAGCTGTTTAGGACATCAGGGGACAGGCAGCAGACATGCCACAGGGACAGAATGTCATGCATCTGCTCTACCCGGCAGCTTCCATGTGGCATCAGAAGGCCTGCCTTCCATTCTCTACACCAGCCAGTCAGAACTTAGTAACTTTGCTGTGGGTTCTTGTTGTCTCTTAATAAGGATGCGAGGCAAGGGTGCAGACCAATTTTGCCACAGGTCAGTCTGACCTGGGTAATTCTTCAGTCGACATTTCCCTTTCCCAGGGGACTCCGAGTTGGGCCAAGTTGACCAGGACACTGACCAATCATGGTCAACTTTCATCTGTCTGACATGAGGTAGAGTTGATGAGACAGCTCAGAAGAGCCTATAAGGTCTAGTCATGGAGAGTCTGTGTCAGTCTTGTGTTTGCTCCCTTCCATGATCCCTCTGATGTTGGTGTGAAGATGACATAAAAGCAAATGGACACTGTAGGCTCATCAGGCATGGCAGCATGAGATAGTCATGCTACTGATGAACCAATAAATGATTAAGGGCAAGAGTATCCTCATAAAACTTTACACAAGTAAACTTGAGCCCAGAACACAGTTGCTGGACTCTGCCCAGAGATGTTTCTAGCACTTTGGAAAGTCGGTTCAGGGACTTCAGAGAGCCTGTGCCCTACTTCCCCCAACCTTCTTGCTAACATTTACTGTATGGTCCATTGGTGGTTTGTATAGCTTAAGCCAACTTTCAGAACTGTTTGGAATAGAGGCAAAAGTCAGCATAAATATTTTCAGGTAAATCTTGTCTGACCCTCACAGGATTCTGTTCTGGTTCATGGAACTTGTACAACACAGCCAACCCCATGCAGAGGATATGGGTACCTAGGCTTTCATTTGGAGGATGGGAGAGAAAGGACCCACAAGCAGGACAGCCAAAAGAATAGGTGGTGTGGAGGACAAAGGTTAGACATGAATTTTAATGGCTTCTGAACTGTTTAGTAAGAGTACAACTTCATGAAGTGCTCTATGGCCCATATCCTAGTTCCATTCTGTTGCTGTGATAAAATACTATGACCAGAAGCAACTTACAGAGAGAAGGGTTTATTTGGCCTATATTTCCAGGTTGTAGTGTATCACGAGGGAAATGAGGACAAGAACTTAAGTAGGAACTCAAAGCAGAACTCATGGAAGAATGATGCTTGTTGGATCACTCACTCCAAGACTCATGCTCAAAGAACTTTCTTTGCTAACTGATATAGAAGGGCCCAGCCCATGCCCACTTGTCTAGGACTGGTGCCACCCATGGTGGGCTGAGCCCTTCTACATTAATTAGCAATCAAGACAACCCCCTACAACATGCCCATGAGACAATCTGAACAACTGAAGTTTCCTCTTCCAAGTTGACTCTAAGTAGGGCTAAGTTAACAGGGATACATAGGACACCCTGGCACTCCCCCTGGTCCTGTCTTCATCTGACTAAGTCATGGGTTGGTTATTCTTGCTAAAGCTGATCACGCTTTCTTTAGGAGCCCTGCAGTATCTAGTACCTCAGGACTCCTAGTCCCTCCCTGCCCCTAGCTCTTTCTTGCTTATGAGATATTGTCATTGCTATTTGAACTGCCATCATCCCAAGAAAAGTGTCATTAATATTTCATCTTATATGGGACTCAATGCTTCCAAATGTTTGGAAAGGAGATGGCTGTGCTCCTGTCTTTTCTGGATCAGTGAGCTGTTTAATAAGATTTCAGCTTCATTGCTGCCCTTACAATCATGGCTATACCCACGTGCATTGAGCCCAAGGCATCAGCATGAGGAAGTGGAGACTCTTGGACTAAAGTTCCTCTTTTCCCTCTCTACCACTCATTCACAATCAGATTGCTTTATGCAATTTCTTCTGTGCTAGCACTGGAAACACTTTTTTAAAAAAACCTGTGGGCCCAGGAAAGTTTTTAGATTGCTATGACCACAGCCAAGACCTTAAGAAGCAGAAGACACAGAGCTTGGTAGGAAGCCTCATCTAGTCCACATCTGAGGTCAGTAAAGATTGTCTTTTTGAACTATAATTCAATTATCTCACTCACACAATTGAAAGCTATGATTGGGGTCAGACTGGAGTGGAAGAAACTCTAGAGTTCTGGTTCTCCTATGGGGAGGCATCCCTGACAGCAAAGAAAGACGAAGAAGCCCAGCTTTTGACCATTCATGTGCATAACCGGAGGATCTGTGTTAGCCAAGCCTGAACAGGATAACCCTAAACATGCCTGGAGGTGATGTCCGTGTCTCCATTGTGAATCTTCCTTGTTTATCGGTTGGCCAACTCCACCAGGACATCTCCCAGTCCCAAACAATACATGTTTAGCATGGATGCCACCCTCTGTCCTTTTCCTCTGGCTGGGTCTCATTCAAGCTCTCTATCTCTGAGAAGGGAGCACCACCAAGTGGTTTTCAGGACTTGAACTGCCATGGCTGTACGCTTTCTTGACGTCTCCTGTCCTATGGGGCCTCTGCTATCCACCCCATCCTTTCCTACCAATGTCCCCCTTGAACCTGGTTATGTCCTTCTCCCTCCACATAACGGTCATCTTTCTGCAACTCAAGAGTGTCAGCACCTGCCTGAGTTCTTCCTGGTTTCTATAGTCATGATTACCAAATGGACTCTGTCCGCCATGATCTCTGCCCTATTTTCAGTGGCCCAGTGACTGACTTAGGGTTTTTATTGCTGTGAAGAGACACCATGACCATGGCAACATATATGAAGGAAAACATTTAATTGAGGCTTGTTTACAGTTCATCATCAGCATGACAGGAAGCCTGGCGGCAGGCAGGCAGACATGGTGCTGTGGAGGTGGTTCTACATCTGGATCAGTAGACAATAGGAAGAGAGAATGACACTGGCTTGAGAATCTGAAACCCCAAAGTCTAACCCCTGGGACACAATTCCTCCAAGGCCACACCGCTAATAATGCCACTCCCTGTGAGTCTATGAGGCCATTTTCATTCAAACCACCACACTGACCATACTGTAACCTTCTCAAATTATCATCTGTCTGAGACCTCAAACTATTACCTCATATGGAAATAAATCTTTGCTGATGTAATTCAGGTGGAATTAAACAAGTTCCTGCTAGATAAGGCAAGCCCTGACTTCAGTGAACGGGACATTAAGAATGAGAAAAGGACATGGCAGGACAGAGAAGGAAGAAGGTGTTGTGAAAAGGGTAATGTCTGAGCTCTGGGGGCTATCCAAAACTGATTGAGGCAGGAAGGACTCATGCTTAGAGTCCTCAATAGAAGCATAGGCCTGTAGACACCTGAGACTGAAATCTAGCTATCAGGAACTAAGAGAATAAAGGTCATCTCTTAAAGCCTAAATTTTGGTAACCTGTTACAGAAATCCCAATGAATTCTCTACTAAAATTCTTGCCATATCTGCATATTAATATTTTCTGTTAGTCTTAATAGTTTTTGCTATGATGAATTAGTTCCAAAAATGCAATCAATCTGCTTGTTAGAGAAGCAGCGGCTATGTTTGTTATGAATTCCAGAAGCTAGTTTTAGTTTGTTATGACTGCTACCTTAGGCTGGATGGTTCATAAACAACAGAAATGCATGCATTGCTCTCAGTTCTTCATCATGGGAAGGCCAAGGTCAAGGCCAGGAGAATCAACTTTTTCCTATAGATTGTTTCTCGCTGTGCCCTAAGAGAAAAGGCTCCATCAAACTCTTCAGGAAAATTACTAATTTCTCAGTGAGGGGGAGCCCACAGGTCCCAATCACACACACCACCCTGTACCTCGTTTTATTGCTTCAGGAATTAAGTTTTTGAATGTGAATAGGGGACATTAATATTCAAACTACAAACATATATCAGGTCAATTCAAAATACTAGTCAAGCTGGAGAGATAGCTTAGTGGGTATGGGTGCTTGCCATTAAATCTGATGACCTGAGTTGGACTCCTGGCTTCCTGCATGTAGAAGAAGACAAAGTTGTTACAAACTGTCCTCTGTCCTCTACACATGTAATACAGAGAGAGAGAGCAGGGGGGGGAAGAAACATGGCAGTAGTCATGGATAGATACCATCACTTGCAGGTTGAGCTTCTCCTTTGCTTTGTTAGAAGGAAAGAGGTCTGAGGTCAAAGTGATCAATACCTGAATCAATATTGCTACCTCTTCCATTTAACTAGGATGGACTCTGAACTTCTAGAGGCGAATTTTTCCTTAAACACGATCCAGCAAAGACAAAGGGAAGGGGGTGTGTGCTTCCTGAGGTCATCACCAATTCTGCTGGCCCCCACAGTCCTCCATGAAATTTGGGGGTTAACAGCTACTTCACACCCATGCAAGCCCTGGCCCAGCTACCTCTCCCAGTCTCTCTGCTTACAAAGTCTGGTGGGGCTCATTTGTCTCTTCTCCCATTGAAATATTAGACCTAGGACTTGCTATTTTGGCCCATGGCTACTGAGCTGTATCTCTAGTCCCCTTTGTAATTTTTGTTATGAGACACAGTCTCATCAAATTATCCACGCTGACCTTGAACTTGTAGTTTCCCTTCCTCAACTTCCCTAGTAGCTGTATTATAGGCCTGTGTCACCACGTCCACCCAGCACTCTTTGGTCTTTCTAAAGCACTTGCTTTGCCATGGGACACCTTCATGTCCAGCCACTGTGCATGTCCACACAGGGTCTCTCGGCAGCTCCACCAGCTCCCACTCTCCTTTGGAGGCAGACACAATGATTAACCCACTTTGTAGATGAAGAAATGGAAGTTTGGAAAGACTGTGTAAGACCTAGGGCTACTTAGTTTGGAGTAGAATCCAAAGGTGACTCCCAACACTGACCATCCAAGACTGTGACTTTCATACATTTTAGCAGCATGTCCTTGTGGATAGAATTGACAGCATCTGGGACCTAAAAATAGCAATCCTTATGGTATCTGTTCAATTTGAGAGTGCCATACAGACTGTTCACAAGCCAAGGCTCCTTAGTAAAACATAGCAGAAAGCCCCCCTTTTGTGCTACCACTCTGAGCCCTGTGGTCAGTTATAGGCATGTCTGTATGCTGTCCCCCTGAGCTGCCAATCTGTTTCTCTACCACCCACATGGACTCACACATGAGCCACAAGGTAAATGCCCTCTCCTTCTTGCCAAACTGGGTGCCCTTGCCCCAGGGTTCAAGGGCCTCAAATGCTGAAACACAGCATCCAAAGAAAGCAGGGCTGACCACCACCTCCCCTGTGTTTTAATGAGCAGCTTTTATTAGATCACAACACAACAAGGTGTTGCATGAGGAGGAGGAACAAGCTGTTGACTTGGGTCTCCTGAACTCTAGGGACACCGCCCTCCTTACCTCTCGCCGAGGTCCCACTTCCAAATCCTTTCAGCATGAGACAGGGATGATGAATATTCAAATCATAACACCCCATAAGCAGAGCAGGGCTCTCACTCCCCGCTGGACGTGGAAGACATTGCAGGCTGTCTTGCCTACAAAAATGGAAGGTGGTAATTGGCCTGAAAAGCTGAAGCTCCTGATGCTGCTAACCTACAGCCACCTGGGAAGCCATGCTGTAGTCAACAGGCCCTTCTGGTGGGGCGCATGCCTCAGTTCAGCCATAGAACTAACATTTTGCTTGTGGGCTTGCTGGTGCTGTCCTTGGTCCTGGAGACAAGACCACAGGAGACAACCCGCTCTTAGGCAAGCTAGTCAGTAAGCGTGCTTCTCACACTGGGTGATGGGTGTATGGAAAGAAGGCTGGAAGTGCTAGGGTACTGGGGATCAGCCTAGGCAAAGGGGTGATCCATGTGTATTTGAGCCTAGCCCTCCCAGGTAAGGGTACAGCAAAGTGAAGGCCACTGGTGAAACTCTGCTCAGCTCCGCAAACTGGGACAGATGGAGGAAGATGCAGATAGACAGATCCAGGTCACCAGGGCTAGGAGGTGTGTAGTGGGTTCTGTAAGTTTGCCCATGTCTGACATCATAATTCCAGGTAAAACAGACAATATACATGATGGCCCCACAGGAAAAATTCCTTCTGCCTAGTATTCCTACAACTCCATTCCTGTTTAGATAAACAAAGTCCTGCCAGTGTATTGTAGTTGACCCATCTTCAGTTCAGCCACCTGTCTTGCCTTGGAGCCTCAGGCTGTGTCAGATACCCAAGATCAGTAGTAACCCCACAGTCTGGGTGCGGATGTGCATTCTTCTAGGTTTCAGAGTCCTGATCACACAGGACACTGCTCAGCACTCTCCTCACTAAGTGGCACATGAGATTCCTGGTTTCCTCAGCAGGTGAATAATAAGGAAGGTTTGAGTGGAGAGTGGCTGTTGTATTGTGATGTCACACAGGATGCCAGAGGCAACACTGCTCTGTGATGCAAGGAAGGGGACCTGTTGCTCAATTGGCTGTGAACTAATGAGGGAAAGGAAGAGGGAATAAGTTCTGGCTGCAGCAGTTGGTGGGTAGAAAATGCTGAGTGGGAGGGGGAGAGAGAGAGAGAGAGAGAGAGAGAGAGAGAGAGAGAGAGAGAGAGACAGAGACAGAGACAGAGACAGAGACAGAGACAGAGACAGAGACAGAGACAGACAGAGGACAGACAGGGACAGAGATGACAGACAAAGAAAGGAAGAGGGAGAGAGAGAGACAGACAGAGAGACAGACAGACAGAGAAAGACAGAGAGAGATAAAGACAGAGACAGAAAGACAGACAGAAAGAGAGAGACAAAGAGAGAGAGACAGAGGGACAGAGACAGACAGACAGAGAGGGAGAGAGAGTCAGACAGAGACAGACAGAGAGAGACAGCAACACAGACACACAGAGAAAGACAGAGAAAGAGAGACAGATATATATAGAGAAAGACAGAAAGACACAGAAAGACACAGAGAGAGACAGAGAGGGGGGGTGAGGAAGCCAGTTCTAAATGGGTCTTGGTTCTAATTGGGGAGATCAGGAAAGTGCTAAAAGTTTGGAAGAAAAAGAAATAGACCTGAGCCATGGAATCTGAGCTAGGGGAGAGTCGAGGATGAGGACATGGTGGACCGGACTGAAGGAGAAGGCCATGGGATGCAGAGCCAGTGTGAACAGAGAATTGCACTGAGCATACTGGACTGACATGGTCTGTGCCTGAGTTTGAAAACTTTATATTAATTGCACCACAGCTTCAGCTGCCTGTCAGTGGTTGTAAGGCCCCTGGCAAATACCCACCCACCCTCTCCACTGTTGCTTGCCTGCTGCTGTAGAGGCTTCCTCCTGAAGAGCTCTGTGGAAGCAGACTGACTCAGACACAGACCATCTCAGCTCAGTATGCTCAGTGCAAATAGAAAAAAATGCAACCTGACCTTGGGAATTGGGTCTGTGGAAGCTCTGGGGCTCTGTGATGCCCCAGCCCACAGGAAAGTGGCTCCCTCATTATGCCTAGAGAGACAGACACTTGTCTGCCTCATTCATGGAGAAAGTCATTGGTCTCAGTATGTTCTCGGATTAGTTTGCACCTTCTGAAAGCTTAGAATTGCTAGGGATGTGCTTGGAAGTACTGAGGCAGATACAACTTCCTCAGTCACACAGCTCACCTCCAGCCAGGGCTGGACAGAGCTCTTGGACTGAATTAATTAGTGTCACCAAGTAATGGCTGCTCTTGGCATAGCTAAAGAAGTCATTATCCCCAAGCAGTGCCTGACCATGGATGGAACAAGAGAAGAGTGAGGTCAGCCATGTGAGGCTGCATGCTATGTGCAAGGCACTATACCCTTCCCAGCTTGTGGACACTGAAAGAATTGTTTCCACATGTTAAGCCAGCCATGCGTGTTTCCCACATACATTCAGCATACTTGGTGGCTATCTTTAGTTCAAAGTTTGCATACATGTCTTGGTGTTACTCTTTCATTTTTAAGACTGTACTTACGCAGAGAATGAACCCACCAGGGCTGTTGACCCCAAAGAACCATGAGAGGACTTGTGAAGGGGGAGGGCCAGGGCCAGATGTGCTTTGTAAAGTCACAGGGTCATAGTCTAAAAGACGTGCACTTTGATATGTGAGAGATGATAAATCCAAAGTATCCTGGATTTCAGAGAGAGATTCATTGCCAGAATAAAGAACAGTAAGCATGTATCTAAGTTTCCCACTGAGAGCCATTCACCCAATCAGACAGCACTGATCCAGAGATAGACCTGAGGATGACAGCTGGTTAGCATGTAGAATATACAGAGAACTAAAAAACCAAAACCAAAACCAAAACCAAGCAACCCAATCAAAACCAGGACTATGGATCTGAACAGAACTCTCAACAGAAAAGTAAAATTTAAAAAGACTAAGAAATGTCATTTAAAAGTGTTCTATGTCCTCTGCAATTAGGGAAATGCAAATTATAACCCCTCTGGGCTTTTCAATAGTCTCCATCACTGCCCGAGATCATCAGTGTGGAATATTAAGAAGTCCCAGCAAAGAACAGAGGCAAAAACAGCCTCCTAGCCCTCCTTGGCCATCTATCTGTGCTGTTATTAAAAACAGCCAGCAGGGCCGATGTTCTACAGTGTTCCTGAGCAGGGCTTGAGGTTCATTCCAGGGCAAGCCCGGGTTTGATAGCTTCTCAGGCGTTCGTTCTATTGGTGTGTCATCTTGACTGGCTCAGAAGTGAGAGTCTGTCCACAGCAAATAACATCACGGCTGCGCCCATCGGCTCCATGCTTCTCCTGTCTGTTCTGGACACGCATCTCGTTTTCAGCAGGGTGACGCACCAGAGCTGAGATACAATCACTGTGAAAAATGGACACAGAGGAAATGGACCTGGAAGGGCTGAACAAGAAGCTCTGATAAGAGGCTCAGTCCAGAAAGCACTCTATTATATCCCAAGCTGCCCTACCGGCCTCCCCATGCCACCACCTCTTGAACCATGCTCTTGCCAGAAAATCACATTCAGACAAAATCGAATTCACTTTCTAAAAGCTGGAGGGTCTACCCTGGAGTTCTTCCAAGCACCTGTAGTCCTAGTCCCTGCCTGTTTCAGCTGTCAGTCTGGAAGGCACCCTGAGCAGTGGATCAAGGCTCCTGGAAGCCACATAAGGCAGCCGCTGTTTCTCATTTTCCAGATGAGGAAGCCAAGGCCTAGAGTTGAGTGCCCAGGACCCCATGGCTGGTGTAGTATAGCCCCACAAGCAAAGGCCACTAAGTTGGAGATTTTCAACCCCCCATGTTTGTATTCCAGAATGCAGGCCCATCTCTTCTAGGCCCTCTACTTTGGCCCTCATAACTGCCAGTTTTGTATACCCTGGGGATCCTCTCCCAAGTTCTCAGGGTGCTTGGCAGAGTTTTGTCATTGTATCTTAAAACTGAAGTTCCTTCATACCAGCTACGTACCGACCACAGGCTTCATTTCCTGGGGTCCCCTGCCTGACTTGGCCATGCGGCCTTGCTCATACATGAAGGCTCTCATCTTCCAAGACAGTGCAGGCCCACACTGCGTGTGCCTCAGCAAATTCTGCAATAAGATGACAAGCTGGTGGAGAGGAAGTCCCATGTATTCTGTCCTATGACATAAATGGGGCTGGGCAGTTGGCTCAGTGGATCAAAGCACTCACTGCTCTTCTGAAGGTCCTGAGTTCAGTTTCCAGCAACCATGTGGCAGATTAACTGTTTGAGGCTGTCTTCTGGTGTGCAGACATACATGCAGACAAAGTGTCCATATACATAAAATACATTAAAAAATAAAAGAAAAATAAGCAAACCAAATCAAGGCCACCCATCACCTTGGGCATATTCCATGGGATGGAGGTCCATTGCAGGGTGACACGTCCTCCTCTGGGACTCTGGCTGCCTCATTCCCAAGAGGACAGCCTGCTTCTTGCCTGTCACATGACCCTAACTGTCTCCACCAGACCCTGTCCCAGGTTGCCATTGGTCATTTGTCATGTACTTTCTCTTGGGTCCCTCCTAAGATGCTAGTCCACTGGTCAGATCAGTTTTACTCTGTGTTGGGGAACAGAGTGAGAAGAGACTCCCCCGACACTGGAGCCTCTGCTCCGTGCTAAGAACAGACATAAAAGTAGTGTTCTATGCACCCGTTATTTAATCCATTCAGCAACGGAAACTGAAGTACAGGGATAGCCCACCTGGCAGGAGAGGGGTGGACCCAGGCAGTCTGAGTCCTCAGCTAGACTGCCAGACAGGACAGCCCCTTATCATTGGTCACAATGGTGCCCTGATTTATGGTTCAAGATGCTGGTAGCAGGGGCTTTCTAATGTGGCTCATGGAGGTAAACTGCATACCTACCCACTTATCTTCCAATATGCCAGGGTAGACAGCAAATGACCACGTCATTGGCGGCTTAAAAACTTGGACTCCACTCTCCTAGGTCTGAAACCAAGGCCATGCATTCAGGGCCGCTTCCTCATTGGTGGCTTAAAACTTGACGTGGGCACCCATATTCCATCCATTGCCACTCTCCCCCAGGATAATTTCCCCTTTAGAGGTCTGAAACCAAAAGGCCTCTGGGGTTATGGGTGGATGTTGAGACACTGTTCAGACCTCCTTCTCTTAGCTCTGTTTTTCAATGGGTGGGATCTCATCCCACAGTGGCCTTAAACTCATGTTCCTCCTCCCTTCCTCCTCCTCTTCCTCTTCCTCCTCCTCCTCTCCTCCTCCTCCTCTCCTCCTCCTCACCTCCTCCTCCTCCTCCTCCTACTCTTCCTCCTCCTCCTTATTTCCCTACTGTGCATATGCCTCCATTCCTCCTGCCTCATCATTCATTTTCTTTTGCCAGTGTCATTCATTTTTTCTTGTTACTGTAAAATTTTATTCTTTGAAAATTCCATGCATGTGTTCAATGTCTCTTGACCATACCCACCCCATGCCTTCCTCCCGGCCCTTCCCAGACATATCTCTACCCCAACACTTCATATCCTCTTCTTATTTTTTATAATGCATGGGATCCAACTAATGCTATTCACAGGTGCATGAGTATGCATCTATCCATTGGGTCGTGGAAAATATATACCAGTGTCCACCCACCCAAAGAAAAATAACCCTCCCTCCCTCAGCAGTCATCAACTCCATGTCACTTCTCAGTTGGGGCATAGCATTGGACGCCCCTTTCCCTCCAGGCTAGAATTTTTAACTGGCTTGATAGAGTATCCGTTGTCCAACTGCAGTATTTGTATATATTCATTGGAGAAAATAGTGTGTTTCCTTCATACACTTTCTCATACACGCTAATATCACATTCCTGACACACTTATTTCCCCCTTGAGAGACGCTGCTAGGAACCACTCTGGGGAAGGAGCTAGTGCTTGCTGACCTAATTTTCACACACTGACACCAGAACCTGACTCTCGTTTTAATTTTCTTTGTTATCAGGTTCATCCTTCCCTTAGGGCCCCCTTGTCTTCTCTACACACAACCTCTTTGGTCACGTGGATGGCCTATGAACCCGGTGGCAGGGCCCTGTTTATTTAATGCTCATCAACATTCACAGGCTCAAAAAAGGCTCAATGAAAATCAGAATTGACATATAGATGCTGTGCTGCTCTCCTGTCCCTGGAGGAGATTGCTGGCATCAGCAATAACCCTGCATATCTCCTCAGGTAGAGTTAATATTTGATCAACTCGGGAGCAGTTATTCTTTATTTCCGAGAAAGCTGTCATTAGTCATCTCAGCGCAGCTGTGACATTTACTCTGAATGTGTGGGGTGTATGTCTCTAAAATCTATGGTTTTCCTGCCACAGCAGGTCGGGGACAGAGCTGGCTGTCACAGGCCTACTTTTTCTTTCCCGTGCCATTCAGGTTCTATGTGTGCACACAGGTAGTTGGCACGTTCCCAAATACAAAGATCATAGAGCAGTGTCCTGTCTTTACAAATTGCTCCTTGGTTTGGAAAGGCTGTTTGCTGGCATGGCAACATCAAATAGAACTTTCTAGAAAGCTACTCCTCCTATCCAGATTGTGCTCTTTTTGGGGTTCAGTTTCTAAGAAGTTCAGGAGACCCTCTATGAAGGGCCAGATCATAAACTCTTCAATCCTTCAGAAGGACTGCAGTATCAGATGTTAATCTTGGGGAGTGTGTGTTGTGTGTGTGTGTGTGTGTGTGTGTGTGTGTGTGTGTGAGAGAGAGAGAGAGAGAGAGAGAGAGAGAGAGAGAGAGAGAGAGAAAGAGAGAGAGTATATGCTGTGGGTATCTATATGTCTATGTGGGTCTATGTGCATACATGTGTCTGTGCATCTAAGTGTGAGTGTGTATGCATGTGTATGTATCTGTGTGTATGCATGTGTGTCTCTGTGTATGAATGTGTATGTTTGTGTGTGTGTCTATGTGTGTCTGTGTGTTTATGCCTGCCTGTGAATGTGTGTGGAGGCCAGTTTTGTGTCAAATTTCCTCATTAATCATTTTCTTCCTTGCTTTTATGCAGGGCTTCTCTCCCTTTGCCTCTAGCCTGAGATTGTGGTAGCCTTTGGCTGGCTCAGGATTCACACCTCTCTTTGTGTTTGTTTTGCAGAGACATCAAACCAGACAACATCCTGCTGGACGAGCATGGTGAGTCAAGATCTCCTTCCCCCTTTCCCTAGGGCCCCAGTGCAGCATGGGGCACAGGAGACCAATGAGGGATGAGGGAGTGGATCTTAGGTGCTCCAGAAAACATTTGTACTGTTCCAGTCCTGACAGTGACATGTGTCACATTCTGGGCAATGCCTTGTCATGGTAAGTTGAGTTTAACTATCTGTAGGCATCACCTCTGAAGTCATTGCTGTTTTTAGATCTTGGTTTGAGGATGACAGGGTACGGTGAGGACCAGAGAGGGGAATTACAGTAAAGTCCTAGTCCTATGCAGGGGTGCAGAAGGACTGAGAGCAGGTATGCAAGAAGGGGACGCACCCTCTTACCTCCCCCTTTCTCTAGTGAGACACACCCAAGGTCAGATCATAGAAGCATATAAAGATGAAGAGAGGTGCAAGTGCCTCTTGCAGGGTTCCTTGGGAAGCAGAGCCTCAGGGAGGAGCTGTCCACAGGCTGGTACTGGGCAGCATCCACTGCCATCCCGCTGATGGAGAGGACTTTCTGGGCAGACCTGTTTAAGTTGTAGACAGCTGCCCTGAGGCAGAATCTAGACAGGAACACCAACCACCTCATGGGAGATTATAGCCCTTTCATTTATGAAAATTCCCCTAGAAAGGGAAGCCCAGGACCCAATTGGCTGTGTGGCTCTGGTGTGGTCCCTACAGCCATCCTCACTCTTCCCAAAGCCGCTGCACAGAAGAACCTCGGCAGACAGGTTGTGTGTGGTCCCAACCCTGCAGACCTCACAGTATTGTTTTGTGGGTTGGATACATTACTGAGATCTAGGAGGCATGGGTAGGAGGGCCAAGGGAAGTCCCTACAATGAAGGTGGGATGCTGCTGCAGCAGATGAGGATGCAATAGGAAACAGTGGCAGGAACAGCGAGGGAGAAGAGAGCTTTATCTCCCGGTCCTACATGCAGGGGGTCGGGTCTCTCTGGGCCTCATGTCCCCGTTCAGTGATCTGGAGTTCATCAGGAAGGGCATGGAAGCCACTGAAGAATAAATATGAAGTGTGTTGGAGAGGCACCAGAGCCACCATATGGAAAATGGACCAGTAGTAGCAGACGAACCCCCATGGCACCCCAACATGAGCAGCAAGGGAACCTGTTCATCAGAGCCCAACAGGCCAGCTTGATGTGCTGCTATAACGACACATAGGGATCTGAAAGCTTCATCCATAGATTTCGGAGATGGTCGGCAGATGCAGACACTACCTTCTCCATAGGCCTTCACTCATCCACCTGCCTTTGGCTGTGTCCTGCTCTCAAGAGGACACCAGACAGATTAGAGTAGGATCCACCCCACTGGTCTCATTTTAGTTCTTTAAACATCAAATCTCTGAATCCACTTTGTCTTCAACTACAAGGGCCTGCAGTTTAGCATATGAACTTTAGGGCCAGCCCAGTCTAGGCTAATAGGTGAGCCCAGGTGCTATTGTCTATGTGTTAAAAACAGAAGGTGGATGGTCAAGCCCTGAGGTTTTCCTCTGGCCTCTACACTCATATAAATACATATGGATGCACACTTGTGCATGCATGTTCACATGCACATGCACATGCACACATACACATGCACACACAAAAACACACATTGGTATGTCTCTCTACAGTTTACTACAGACTTTGCATGGCCTCCTAGCATATGGAATTACCTGGATTCTGAAGCCTTGGAAACTCACAATGATGTTCCTCTCATTGGACTCTATGGCACATGTCATATCTTTGATGGACATTGGGGCAGAAATTTAATTTTCTGTATCTTTGATCGTTTATCTCATGAGTAAATGAGTGTTACATTTTCTAAAGCTTTTCTATTGAGCAGGTGCCACTCAGTAGGAAGGCACCAGGGGCAGGACCCTGCAGATTTCTAAGTGGGTCATCACATGGCATGTTCTGACAGCGTCCCCCCATCCCTTCTGAAAACCACATTAGGAAGCGATTTGCAGAACAGGGAACCCTGTGTTGCTATTCATCTCATTAGGTGTCACCTTTGAGACAAGAGAGCTGCATTTCAATGAGACGAAAACATCAGTACATACACACATGAATGTTTTATTGATGGTGCTCAGAGCTGCTCATTCCCCAACTCCAAAGCTCCCAGGCAAGCTTCCCTGCTCTCCCTGGTCTCAGAGTAGGCTTCAGCTCTTAAGGTAGAGCTGAAATTTGGGGTCGGAACCAGCAGCCAAATAGAACAACCATGAGGGGTGGGGAACAGAGCTAAAGAAAAGCAGGGATCTGGCAAGAAAAGGTTATGGTAACCTCGCTTAGTGACTAAGAGTTCCTAGCAGTGGGGACTTGGCAGATATGGACCAAAGAGGAAGGGGCATGCCCATGTTCCATTGCACAATCAAGTTGAATACCATGCTACCAGATCACCATAAAAGTATAATCAAGGAGCAGTCAGCTGTCTCACCGATGTTGTAGATGGAAGTGCTACAGGCTAGGCAGGGCTAACCTTGCTACCAATGCTAAGTCCAGCTGAATGGGAGGCCACTCTAATGACGACTACCTCTAGCACTGAGACTTCCTGACTGTTGGCTGACTTACAGTGGCCTTGGTTGGCTGGCGACCTGGATAACTCAGGCATGCTTCTCTGGCTCTAACTCTGTGGCAGACTCATCCCCATGGTTTTCTCATGGCCATTGCAGAAGCAGGGCCAAGCGGAGCTGAGCCCAGGCATGCCTAGGTCACACTTATACTATCTCAGTGGACATCATTTCTTTAACTAGCTTGGGTTTTATGCCTGCCCCATACACAGAGGCAGCCTACGTCACTTCTTCATAACTCTGGGTTGGGAAGAAGCCAAATCCTACAGAATAGAAGGCACTCCAAGGACCCCACCTCTCTCTATCAGGCAAAGGCTTGCTCTAAGAACAATCTTCTATCACCAGGAGCCAAACAAAGCTTTGATAAGCTTGTGCGTGGACTTTGATTGGCTTTCTTTCTTTCCCGTGGTAAGTCTCTGTGATCTCCATGCCGATAAGTGGCCAGAGCACACAAGCTGTGTGCAGTGCGTAAGATATCAGATCTGTGTGGAAGATCAACAGCCATCCTCCCGCTCCACAGCCCACGCAGAGCCCAAAAGCACAGCTATTTTTAGCAGTGAGCATGGAGGGGGAACAGGGGCAGCCAGAGCCATGGGCAAAGCAGCTGCCTCTGGTTCTTATCTCTCTGAGTTTCCAGTTGTTTCCTCTAAACAGCACCATTGAGCTCTGTCTTGGGCATGAGGTGGATCCTGAGAACCAGCTGAGGTGAGAGGGATACTCGGAAGTGGCACAACCCAGATTCCAATTTGATGACAGGAACAACTGTGGAAGGAGGCGGCTGTGGTTGTCTTTCGTCCTATCACCTATCCTGCTCCTCCAGTCTCTCTGTCTCTGCACCTCTTCTGGGGGTTCTCTGGAAGCACAGCACATGGGTGTGCTAACATGGGCCCCAGAGGCAGGCCTAGAAGGATCCCTGTTACAAACCCATGGGTGAGATGAACACTATCAGCCTCCAGGAGCTCTGCACTGTCTCTGCAAGAAGAACAAAGACAGGAAATAGGATGTTCTGCTAGGCCCATTGCACTAAGTTACTCAGTGACCTCTCTCAAATCCTTTTACTCTAGGCCAGTGCTAATGCACCAGAAATGGAAGTGAACGGGGCAGGATTTCTGGATACAAGGAGAGGAACAAGATGACATGCCAAGTGGTGGGCAGGATGTTAGGATGACAATGGAGGGGAGCACAAGGGTCCATAAGAGAGGCCTAGCCTAGGCTGCACTGGAGGGAAGGGAATGTTCTACCCTTAGTTCATGTGGTCAGACTCTGATCATAGGTGGCATGGTATTTTAAGGTGGGGGCTTTCAAAGGTGATCAGGTTTAGATGACATCATGAGATGGTTTGAATAACAGCAGCCCCTATAATCTCACATATTTGAGTACCTAGTCATCAGGGAGTGGCCCTACTTGAGAAGGATTAGGAGTTGTGGCCTTGATGAAGGAACTGTGTCACTGGGGGTAGTCTTTGAGGTATCAAGAAACCCAGGTCCAGTCCCTCGTTTTTGCCTATGGGTCAGACTGTAACCCTCAAATACTTCTCTAGGACTATGCCTGCCTGCCTGCCACCAAGCCCCCAGCCATAATGATAATGAACTAAGTCTCTAAAGGTGGAAGCAAGCGACCAATCAAATGCTTTCTTTTATGAGAGTCACTATGGTCATCGTGTCTCTTCATAGCAACAGAACACTAAGACAACACTGTATAATGGGACTAGTGTCTATATGAGGGAATCAAGGGACCAGAGTTCTCTGTCTGCCACAGCAAGTAAGGGATATGTGTAAATCAAAAGGAGGAACTGTTTTAGCCTGGTCCTGCTTCTATAACACAATCCCTTAAAATGAATAGTCTAGAAATAATAGAAAGTTACCACACCTCTGGAAATAGGATGCTCAAGATCTAAGACTGGCAGAGGCAGTGTCTAGAAAAGGCTACTCCCAAGGTGGGGCTTGTTCTGCATCCTCCAATAGCAGAAGGATGGAAGGGAGGCATGACTCATTTGTGTCTATCCTTGTTATAATGGCTCTCTGTACACACTGGGGTTGCCTTTGTCCTCATTCACCCTTACCAGCCCTATCTCAAATGCTGACTAATGATTACATTTCAACACATAATTTTGGAAGGTGCTGTGTCTTGAACCTGTAACCCTCCACAGACTCGTGTATTTTGAGCTCATTTTTCCCAGGTGGAGATTTATGAGAGGAATTATGTTTTGAGGGTGGCCTTGAGGTTTTATGGCCTGGCCCTACTTTCTGTTCCCTCTCTGCTTCTGACTGTGGATGCACCGTGACCAGACCTAGCCTCTGGCTCCTTCAAGCATGTCCTCCCCACCACGAGGAAACATCTATTTTATTATTTGGGAAAATATACATCAAGAACTCAATTGTTCACCTCCCAGTCTTCCCATGTCAAATGCCCCCCTCTCCCATGAAATGGGGTCCCCCAGCCCTAAACAAACAATAAACAAAAAGAACAAGAAAAGGAAAAACAAGTCTACCTTGAATTGTCCATATACTTTGGAACATGGTCAAACTTCTGGTGGCAGCCCCTGAAAAAGGATGAGATTCCACCTGCATCTGAGAATGGCTAAGACTGAGGAAACCAGGTGACAACAAATGCAGCGGCTCTCCCGCCTCTACAGGACCATGGATGCCAGAGCCTCCCAAGCTTGTTGATAGGGATTGCACATGTAAACCATTCTGGAAAGCTGTTCTGGACCCAGAAAACCCCATTGAACCCTTCCCTGAGGATGTCCACCAACTAACCTCTCTTCATCTACCCTCTCTCTCTAACATATAAAAAGACACATCTCTCTCTCTCTCATATCTCCTTCTCTCTCTCTCTCTGTCCTGCCAAAGAACTCCAGATTCCCATTCCCCAGAGGAATGGATACAGAAATTGTGGTCCACCTATCCATACATTTTTTAAAATTTTAATGGAATATTTCTTTCAGCTTTCAAAAAACAATTTCGGTTTAATAAAATGTCCATAAGCCAAATTGGTTCTCCTGGAAAATATCATCCCCAGTGAGGTATTCCCCAATCACAGAAAAACACATGGTATGCCCTCATTGGGGATAAGCTTGACAAGCCCAAGGGCTTTCCCTTCCCTGGTGCCCAAGAACACATGATTCTCAAGACAGATGATGCAAAGTTGGAGCCCTGGGTCAGTCCATCTTTAAAGTCTTTAGGAACAAGAATATCCTTGGCAGCTCTGGTAGAGAGGCATTGTTGTTGTGATGACAGAAGGAACACCTTTCAACTCTTTCAATGTGGCTTTCATCTAATTCCCCAAAGCCACCTGTTCTAGACAAGATGGATTTGCAAAAAGAAGCATTGACCTCTGCAGGACAGCTGGATGTGTCTCCTGAGAGACACATCTATATACAGTCCCTTTCAGCATGCATTTAATGCCTTCATCAATCTTGAACTGAGTTTGGATGGCTGATAGGAATAGAGAAAGAACTGGGAAGGTTCTGAAGGCCATTCCTTGAGATACGCCCTCTAAACAACAATGCTTCAAGCAACTCCTCCTAGGGATATTTTCCCCCCTTTTAAAGAGGAGGGATCTGACCCATTTGGTCATCCTTCATCTTGAGCTGTCAATGAATATCCTAGTGGATTGCATCTTGGGAAGCCCTTTTAGCTAAGACTGAACCCCCATGAACGTGATTGTTGGGGAGGGCACATCAAGTGGTGTTTTCTGGATGGGGGGAACCTCCATAAAGAAGGGGATGGGATTTTTAGGGGTTCATTGGCATTTGAGCCTGGGAATTTCAAAGTCATTGTTTTGAAATACTTAAGTTAATAACTCCATTGTGAAAAAATGTAAAATTTTTTAATCCATTCCTCTGTTGCATCTGAGTTCAGTTTCCAGCTTCTAAAAAAAAAAATAAGGCTGCTAGGAAGATAGTGGAGAATGTGTCTTTGTTGTATGTTGGAGCATCTTTTGGGTATATACCCAAGAGAGGTATAGCTGGGTCCTCAGGTAGTATAATGTCTAATTTTCTGAGGAACCTCCAGACTGATTTCCAGAGTGGTTTTACCAGTTTGCAATCCTACCAACAATGGAGGATAATGATCCTCTTTCTTCACATCCTCGCCAGCATCTTCTGTCACCTGACTTTTTTATCTTAGCCATTCTGACTGGTGTGAGGTGGGATCTCAGGGTTGTTTTGATTTGCATTTCCCTGATGACTAAGGATGTTAAATATTTCTTTAGGTGCTTTTTGGCCATTCAATAATCCACAGCTGAGAATGTTTTGTTTAGCTCGGTACCCCATTTTTAATAGGGTGATTTGGCTCTCTGAAGTCTAACTTCTTGAGTTCTTTGTATATTTTGGATATTAGCCCTCTATCAGATATAGGATTGGTAAAGATCTTTTCCCAATCTGTTGGCTGCCGTTTTGTCCTAATGAAAGTGTCTTTTGCTTTACAAAAGCTTTGTAGTTTTATGAGATCCCATTTGTCGATTCTTGATCTTAGAGCATTAGCCATTGGTGTTTTGTTCAGGAAATTTTCCCCAGTGCCCATGTGTTCCAGACTCTTCCCCACTTTTTCTTCTATTAGTTTGAGTGTATCTGGTTTGATGTGGAGGTCCTTGATCTACTTGGACTTAATCTTTGTATATGGTGATAAGAATGGATCAATTTGCATTCTTCTACATGCTGACCTCCAGTTGAACCAGCACCATTTGTTGAAAATGCTATCTTTCTTCCATTGGATGGTTTTAGCTCCTTTGCCAAAGATCAAGTGGCTATAGGTGTGTGGGTTCATTTCTGGGTCTTCAATTCTGTTCCACTGATCTACCTAGCTGTCTCTGTACCAATACCATACAGTTTTTATGACTATTGCTCTGTAATACTGCTTGAAGTCAGGGAAGGTGATTCCCCTAGAAGTTCTTTTATTGTTGAGTATAGTTTTCGCTATCCTGGGTTTTTTGTTATTCCAAATGAATATGCAAATTGCTCTTTCTATCTCTATAAAGAATTGAGTAGGAATTTTGATGGGGATTGCATTGAATCTGTAGATTGCTTTTGGCAAAATGGCCATCTTTACTATATTAATCCTGCCAATCCATGAGCATGGGAGATCTTTCCATCTTCTGAGATCTTCCTCAATTTCTTTCTTCAGAGATTTGAAGTTTTTGTCATACAGATCTTTCATTTGCTTGGTTAAACTCACACCAAGATATTTTATGTTATTTGGGACTATTGTGAAGGGTGTCGTTTCCTTAATTTCTTTCTCAGCCTGTTTATCCTTTGAGTAGAGGGGTCGCTTAAGTACACTATCATATCATCTGCAAATAGTGATATTTTGATTTCTTCCCTTCCAATTTGTATTCTTAACCTCCTTTTGCTGTCTGATTGCTCTGGCTAGGACTTCGAGTACTATATTGAATAAGTAGGGAGAGAGTGGGCAGCCTTGTCTAGTCCCTGATTTTAGTGGGATTGCTTCAAGTTTCTCTCCATTTAGTTTGATGTTAGCTACTGGTTTGCTGTATATTGCTTTTATGATGTTTAGATATGAGCCTTGAATTCCTATTCTTTCCAGGACTTTTATCATGAAGAGTGTTGAATTTTGTCAAATGCTTTCTCAGCATCTAATGAAATGACCATGTGGTTTTTATCTTTGAGTTTGTTTATATAGTGGATTACATTCATGGATTTTCATATATTAAACCCTCCCTGTATCCTTGGGATGAAGCCTACTTGATCATGATGGATGATCTTTTGACGTGTTCTTGGATTCGGTTTGCAAGGATTTTATTGAGTATTTTTGCATCAATATTCATAAGGGAAATTGGTCTGAAGTTCTCTTTCTTTGTTGAGTCTTTGTGTGGTTTTATATAAAAGTAATTGTGGCTTCATAGAAAGAATTCAGTAGTGCTCTGTCTTTTTCTACTTTGTGGAATAGTTTGGACAGTTTTGGTATGAGGTGTTCTATGAAGGTCTAATAGAATTCTGCACTGAACCTGTCTGAACCTGGGTTCTTTTTGGTTGGGAGACATTTAATAACTGCTTCTATTTCTTTAAGAGTTAAGGGGTTGTTTAGATGGTTTATTTGTTCCTGATTTAACTTTGGTACCTGGTATCTGTCTAAAAAATTGTCCATTTCCTCCAGATTTTCCAGTTTTGTTGAATATAGGCTTTTGTAGTAGCTTCTGATTTTTTTTTTAATTTCTATAGATTCTGTTATTGTCTCCCTTTTCATTTCTAATTTTGTTAATTTGGATACACTGTCTGTGACCTCTGGTTAGTCTGACTAAGGGTTTATCTATCATGTTGATTTTCTCAAAGAATCAGCTCCTGGTTTTGTTGATTCTTTGTATAGTCCTTTTTGTTTCTACTTGGTTGATTTCAGCTCTGAGTTTGATTATTTCCTGACTTCTTCTCCTCTTGGGTTTATTTATTTCTTTTTGTTCTAGAGCTTTTAGGTGTGCTGTCAAGCTGCTGACATATGATATCTCCTGTTTCTTTTTGCAGGCACTTAGAGCTATGAGTTTTCCTCTTGGTACCGCTTTCATTGTGTCCCATAAGTTTGGGAATATTATATCTTCATTTTAATTAAATTCTAAGAAGTCTTCAATTTCTTTCTTTATTTCTTCCTTGACCAAGTCGTCATTGAGTAGAACATTGTTCAACTTCCATGTATATGTGGGCTTTCTGTCATTATTGTTGTTATTGAAGACCAGTCTTAGTGCATGGTGATCTGATAGGATACATGGGATTATTTCTATCTCCTGTATCTGTTGAGGCCTGTTTTGTGACCGATTATATGGTCAACTTTGGAGAAGGTTCCATGAGGTGCTGAAAAGAAGGTATATCCTTTTATTTCAGGATGGAATGTTCTATAAATATCTGTTAAATCCATTTGGTTCATAACTTCTGTTAGTTTCTCTATGTCTCTGTTTAATTTCTGTTTCCATGATCTTTCCAGTGATGAGAGTGTTGAAATCTCCTACTATTATCATGTGAGGTGCAATGTGTGCTTTGAGCTTTAGTAAGGTTTCTTTTATGAATATAGGTGCCCTTGCATTTGGAGCATAGATATTTAGGATTGAGAGTTCATTTTGAACTCTCATCTTGAGAGTGGATTTTTCCTTTGATGAATATGAAGTGTCCTTCCTTATCTTTTTAAATGACTTTTGGTTGAAAGACAATTTTATTTGATATTAGAATGGCAACTCCAGCTTGTTTCTTTGGGCCATTTGCTTGGAAAATTGTTTTCCAGCCATTTACTCTGAGGTAGTGTCTGTCTTTGTCTCTGATGTGTATTTCCTGCATACAGCAAAATGCTGGATCCTCTTTATGTATCCAGTCTGTTAGTCTGTGTCTTTTTATTGGGGAACTGAGTCCATTGATGTTGAGAGATATTAAGGAATAGTGATTGTCACTTCCTGTTATTTTCATTGTTAGAGGTGGAATTATGTTTGTTTGTCTCTCTTTTGGTTTCATTGCAGAAATTATATTCTTGCTTTCTGAATAGTGTAGTTTCTCTCCTTGTGTTGCAGATGAAAAATCTATTATCCTTTGTAGGGCTGGATTTGTAGAAAGATATTGCATAAATTTGGTTTTGTCATGGAATATCTTGGTTTATCTATCTATGTTAATTGAAAAATTTGCTGGATACAGTATCTTGGGCTGGCATTTGTGTTCTCTTAGGGTCTGTATGACATCTGTCCAAGATCTTCTGGCTTTCATAGGCTCTGGTGAGAAGTTTAATGTAATTCTCAAAGGTCTGCCTTTATATGTCACTTGACCTTTTTCCCTTACTGCTTTTAATATTCTTTCTTTATTTTGTGCGTTTGGTGTTTTAACTATTATGTGATGGGAGGAATATCTCTTCTGGTCCAATCTATTTAGAGTTCTGTAGGCTTCTTGTATGTTTATGGACATCACTTTCTGTAGGTTAGGGAAGTTTTCTTCTATGATTTTGTTGAATATATTTACTGGTCCTTTAAGTTGGGAGTCTTCACTTTCTTCTATACCTATTATCCTTAGGTTTGATCTTCTTCTTGTGTCTTGGATTTCCTGTATGTTTTGGGCTAGGAGCTTTTTTTGTTTTACATTGTCTTTGACAGTTGTGTCGATGATTTCTATGGAATCTTCTGCCCCTGAGATTCTGTCTTCTATCTCTTGTGTTCTGTTGGTGATGTTTGTATCTATGGCTTCTTGTCTCTTCCTTTGGTTTTCTATATCCAGTGTTGTCTCCCTTTGTGCTTTCTTTATTGTTTCTATTTCCATTTTCAATTCGTTCACCTGTTTGGTTATGTTTTCCTGTAATTCTTTCAGGGATTTTTGTGTTTCCTCTCTAAAGGCTTCTACTTATTTACTTGTGCTTTCCTGCATTTCTCTAAGGGAGTTCTTTATGTCTTTCTTAAAGTCCTCCATCATTATCAAAAAATGTGATTTCAAATCTAAATCTTGCTTTTCTGGTGTGTTTGGATATCCAGTATTTTCTTTGGTGGGAGAACTGGGCTCTGATGATGCCAAGTAGTCTTGGTTTCTGTTCCTTAGGTTCCTGCGCTTGCCTCTCGCCATCAAGTTGTCTCTGGTGTTTGCTTGTTTTGCTGTTTCTGAGAGGGACTTGGCCCTGCTGTAGGCCTCTGTGTCAGCTCCTGTAGAACTGTTTTCCTGTTTTCTTTCAGCCTTTCCTGAGAACAGGTGCTCTGCTCTCAGCTGTGGTGGTGCTCCTGGAGACTGTCTTCCAGCTCTAGGCGTGGGCAGGAATCAAAGAATCCTGCTCCCTGATTGCTCGTGTAGGTCCTTGCACCCAGCAGGCACAGTTGTCAGTATGAGATTCCCTCTTGGGTCTGGACTGTGGGCAGAGGGTATTCTCCTCTGACTTCTCAGGAGTATCCACACTTCTGAGGGTCCAGTTCTCTCCCCCCACAGGATTTGGGTGCAGGGAGCTATTTGGCCAGATCAGTTTGGTTCTGGGCACAGACCAGAATCATGGGTCCGGCGGCTGTCTGATCCTATATCCCTGTGTCCAGAGGCACCCTGCAGTTTCCCTTTGGACCAGGGATGTGTGCCAAGTTATGCAGAGGTGGCAGTCTGTCCTGTGGCCTCAGGATGTCTGTACTCCTGGGTGGTTCACTCTCTTCCCCATGGGATTTGGGTGCAGGGAACTGTCCACATATTTCTTTATTGTAGTGTCGTCAGGTATGCCACTCAGATCTCTTTTGCCCACCCCATATTCTTCTTGAACTGTGAACCAAAGTAAAACTTTCCCCCCTAATGTTGTTTCTTGTCAGGCATTTGGTCATGGGAACAAGAAAGAATAACTAAGACACAGGGGCACACTCATTTAAATCATATCAGGAGTCCTTGCCCTAAACCCAGCCATGCTGGTACCTGACCTCAGACTTCCCGAAATATGAGGAGTATATACAGTAAGACACCCAGTTGCTGGCATTCTGTTACAGTAGGACAAATGGACACAGACTTGGGGAAAGCATCCCCTACATGAGTGAGTTTTCTGCTGAACTCAAGTCTATCAATAACAGAACTCATGGGCCAGGCTTTGAAGAAGGAAAGGAAGTCCTCCAGGTAGAGGAGGGAGCAGCAGGAAGTCCTCCAAGTAGAGGAGGGAGCAGCAGGAAGTCTTCCAGGCAGAAGAGGGAGCAGTAGGGAGTACTTCAGACAGAGGAGGGAGCAGCTCCTTCAATGACAGAAGCTGGAGACTGAGATGGCTCTACACATTCTCAAATAAGAGAGGGAAATATGTCAGAATATAGAATGTGCAAGTAAGGCTGGGAGGATTGATCACTGATGATAACACCCTCGTTAGAGCCATGCTAGTAGGGGTCTCCCACAATGACCTTGGAGGTCTGGGTGTTTTGGAAACAGGAAACCTGATGCCCAGTTCATCTGTGCTCTGTGCTATCCAGAACTTCCTAGGAAAACTTGATGAACACTAATTTTCACATCTTAACTCAGCCATCAGAGGGTGCTCAATAGGAAGTCACAAGTCATTATTTAGCGCACACTGGGACAGCAGAAGTAGAAGTCTGCTGTGTGTTGCCCACTGTGCACACGCTATAAGGCATCTGATTCCAGGCTGACCAGGGTTCTTCAGTTAGGGGCCAGAAAGAAGTAACTCAGGTGCAGCTGACTGGACTCCGAAGTGGTGGTGGTGGTGGGATAGCATAGCAGCACAGGGCTCCGTTGCATGTATACATGCAGCTGCTATACTGTGCATCCCAAGTGTCATTCTTGAAGGAGAAAATAGAGGGAGGACAGGTGAGGTGGCTCCTCACTAAAGGCGCTTGAATACACACATCATGACCTGGGTTTGATCCCAGGAAGCCATGTAAGAGCAGAAGCAGAGACTCACGCCACACAGTTGTTTTATGACCTTTATGTGTGCACCGTTGCATGTGTGCCCCTCACCACAGTAGTAGTAGTAGTAGTAGTAGTAGTAGTAGTAGTAGTAGTAGTAGTAGTAAATACTTTTTAAAATAAAATGTAAGACTTACTAACACCCTTCTCCCAGGAGGTTTGAGGACGGCCACATACTCTGAAGTCTACACAGCAGCTGTGCAGTCCCCATGTAGCTCACACTGCAATGCAACTGCGTTTTCTGAACCGTTCCCCTCTTTCCCTGCTTTTGTCCTGGCCCACATACTCCACTCACACCAGGGACCCAAAGTGACAGCCAAAATCCAGTCTGATCAGGTCCAAACCTTTTCAGGGAGAACAAGACCCACTGTTCCCAGAGCCGTGCGGATCCAACACAGCTTACCCACGCTCTGCCTTCTCCCTGTCATTAACGTAAACAAAAACTTTAAAGGAAATCGGCTAGCGACTGATCTAGAACATAATACATAGGCTATGGTGGTTTGTAGAAACAACCAGGGAGCTGGAGGCAAGGGGGAACACCTACCTACACACTGGGAGGAGAGACACATGCCAGGTGTTCTAGAACAAGTTCAGTGGCTCCAGAGGCTTCTCCTGCCAGGGAGCCATGTGCTGGCTGTTGCTGGGGGATGACCTAAGCTTTCTGGTACAAAGTTGTGCCTTAAGAAAGCTGTGTGTGGGGGTTGGGAATTTAGCTCAGTGGTAGAGCGCTTGCCTAGGAAGTGCAAGGCCCTGGGTTTGGTCCCCAGCTCCGAAAAAAAAAAAAGAAAAGAAAAGAAAAGAAAAAAAAAAAAGCAAGCTGTGTGTGAGCTAATGGTTAATCCCGTAGAGGGATTAAAACAATGTTGATTTTTGGCAGAATCACTACAAAGATGTTTGTTTATCAGGCCAGTAAGTATGAGGACATGTTCAACTCTACCTGGGTTTGGCAGAAGCAACTCCATTTTTGATTCTGACAATCTTAACACTCTCGCTCACCCTCTGGCTTCCTTGCTGGTCCCTGGTGGTTCCTTCTGCCAACAGCACCCTTACTTACTCCAGGGGTCAAGCAGGCTGACCCCCCTCCCCTTCAGGCTGTGACCCATCCTCAGTTTAGTTCGATAACTACTTATTACTTCCTCCTCTTGTTGCTATAACAAAATACCTGTTGCCTTCCACACACAGCCCACAGCACACAGGAGGGTGAACCAATCTGCCTGTTGACCTAAGGAATAAGAAAACAAGGAGGGCGCTGTTGCCTGATTTTGGCTGGAAGACAACACCTCCCCACCCCCCAACCCTCCCACCCCGGCATCCAGCTAGGACCTGCCTGGCAAAGTTAGCCTCATCCTTGAGAAACCAGTATAAGTACTGTTTCTCCCCCAGGGGTTGGGGGAGCCGGAGTGCTTGTGATGGAGCCCGCAGCTCTGCTGTACATTTGTGCTGGCAGCTGCGTGCTTTGGGTACTGGGCTGGTGCCTGAGGCCAGTGTTGCTTTTTCTGTCCACCGTGGTTGACTGCTTTGGGCATGCCTCTTACGCACACCCTCCCCCAGGTCTCACTGCACCTGCTCCAGCAGGTGACCTTCATGTACCCACGAAGCAAGCTCTCCTTGTGCTCTCTTATCTGCATCCAAGCGCCTCATTCTAAAACAGCAAAGAAGCCACTTCTACATGGTGTGGAAACTGAGAGAAATGTAACCAACCATGTGCAGGTTTTGTCCCTCAAGTCCTTTGGAGCAAGTTTCTTCACATGCCAAAAACTCCTGCAGCCAGTGCTGACCCCACAGGATTCTCCTCCTCCCTCCCATCTTCCTTCCTTTTACCCGAACCTCACATCCCTGTCCCCTCCCATTCTCTCTCTCTGTCTCTCTCTCTGTCTGTCTCTGTCTCTGTCTCTCTCTGTCTCTCTGTCTCTCTGTCTCTGTCTCTCTGTCTCTGTCTCTCTGTCTCTGTCTCTGTCTCTCTCTCTCTGTCTCTCTGTCTCTCTGTCTCTCTCTCTCTCTCTCTCTCTCTCTCTCTCTCCCTCTCTCCTTCCTTCCCTCCCTTCCTCCCTCTCTTTCTTCCCTTATTTTTCAAGCTTCTATATCATAGGGCCCTCATCCTTTTCAGGTCCCATCTGCTGCCGTAATGTTAGGTTGGATGAAAAGCTAAGCCCTCTCCCTCTAGTCCATCAAGTTCAATGCTAAGAGCCCAGCGACCACAGTAAACCGTAGCCTGAGCTTCTGCCGCACCCTCCCCATCACAACCCCTCACAGCTCTCCTGAGTGTCACCCAGACTGACCATCCATCTCCAGATCAGTATGTGTTAACTATAAATATATAAATATAAATATAAATCCATCCATGTGTCATCCGGCCCAGCAACACAAACATAATCACGCAGATAAAATGCACACAGCGATGAGCTCACACCTAAACCAAATGCAGAAGACACAGAGACTACTTATTAATGGACATATGGCCTGGTGTCTGTTACCTGCGCAGACCACAGCCTCTCACACAGGGAGAGAGCACAGACATCTACAGCTGTTTAACTGCTTTTTCTCTCTGCAGGGCATGTGCACATCACGGACTTCAACATCGCCACAGTCCTGAAAGGAACTGAGAAGGCTTCCTCCATGGCTGGCACAAAGCCCTACATGGGTGAGCATCCTGGATTTCCCTCTCTTATCTTCTCAGTGTACCCTTGTTAACTTCTCACATCCCAGCCAGGGTTCTACTTGTCCTAGCAGGATCCCTGCCTCTGTAGCAAGGGGCATTTCCAATCCTTTCTTCCCTGGTTTTCTAGAATATTGTTTCGCAACAGGTAGGAACAAAACTTTGCTGTCCTCTCTCAAAAGAATCGAGTAATGTCACCAGAATGTCACTTGGCCTTAGTGTTGGTCATTCTGGGTCTCTATTGAGCACATGTTTGTCTGTCCTTGCAAGACTGCAGCTATTTTTCTCTTGGGGATTCTTACGGAAGCACTGTTTCATATTATTTCAGGTTGCATTGTCAAGGACACCTATTGAGTCTTCTCTGATAATCTTCAGTTGCTGTCACTTTCTTTCAAATTTGTTTGTGATTGTTTTCAAAAAAATGATAATTGTATTTTTGAGTGTGTGTGTGTGTGTGTGTGTGTGTGTGTGTGTGTGTGTGTGTAGGTCACAGGACACTGTTTTAAGGTTTTACCACTGTGAACAGACACCGTGACCAAGGCAACTCTTAAAAGGGCATTTAATTGGGGCTGGCTTACATGTTCAGAGGTTCAGTCCATAATCATCAAGGCAGGAACATAGCAGCATCCAGGCAGGCTTGGTACAGGAGGAGCTGAGAGTTCTACATCTTCATCTGAAGGCTGCTAGCAGAATACTGGCTTCCAGGCAGCTAGGATGAGGGTCTTAAAGCCCACACCCACAGTGACACACCTACTCCAACGAAGCCACACCTACTCCAACAGGGCCACAGCTTCTAATCATGCCACTTCCTGGGACGAGTATATACAAACCACCACAGACACCTTTCCAATCAGTTCTTTCTTTCCACTATATGAGTCCCAGGGATTGAACTTGAGTCCTAAGGCTTAGCAACAAGAGTCTTTACCTGTTGAGCCATCTTGACTCCCAGTCCTGGTTTTCTGAAAGAGTGTTGTTTCTATCTGCTTTAAGTCCCCGCTTGCAGTCTATTGGTTTTGTGTGCCTTCTGGTGCAGGCTTTATTTTGCCTTTTTTGGCCCTCTTAATGACGTCAGCAGTTGTCAACTCAAGATATCAAGGGGCCTGACAAGCTTCTCCACCTGGTGGCAGCCTCTCAAGATGGCCAGCAGTCTCTACATGCTGAGTACTACTGCTTGGGGTACGTTCTCGCATTTTCCAAGCTTCTATTGGGCAAAGACAGTCACATGACCAACCCTGGGATGGGGGCTTCATGGAATGGGTACTAGGAGACCTGATTTCCTGTGGAATGTCAATGGCCCAGCCTGCCACAGAGTGTCCAGGCTGCTCTCCATTTTCATTGGCAGGTCTTTCTGTGTGCCTTTATGTAAGATTCCCCGTCTGCTCATTCTGCTACTTTTCTGTTCCTGTCTTTTAAGTGAAATGATCTCTTGAACTACTATTAGAAGATGGCACGATTCAGGAGAGTTCCCCTCACTTCAGATTCAGCCCCCTCTCTGTGGGAGGTGTACTAGAACCTATGCAGGGGCTGGAGGTGACTCAGTGGCAGGGCACTTGCCTGGTATGCCTGAGATTCTGTGTCCGACCCCCAGCACCAAGAGAAAGAGAATGGAGAGAAAATAAGGGAAGGAGGGAGAGAGGGATGAGGGAGGGGGAAGGATGGGGGGAGGGAGAGAGGGAAGGAGATAGAGAGGCATCATCGTGGCTGTGAGTGCCTAGTGTTGACCTCCATCCCATCTCTACCTTGACTTCCTTTTGCCCACCGCTTTCTCTCCTGCTTTATTGTGTGTCTCCCTCTTACTCTTACAGGGTGAATATGAACTGTCCCTCACACGCTCCCATGTTAAAATGGTTGTTCCCCAGCTGGTAGCACTGTTTTGAGAGACTTTGGAACCCTGGGAAGTTGGGGCCTAGCTGGGTTGACTCAGGAGCCTGCCCTGGCAGCCATAACTCAGCAGGGTTCCAGTTGGTGGTCTACAGAGATGACAGCCAGCTGCCCCACCCTCCTTCTGCCATAGATGCTGCAGGTCTTACCACTGCGATACAGCCATGCCTTCCCCACAATGACTGAGCTAAACCAAACCCTGCCTCTCTAGGCAGCATCTGTCAGGCACCTTGTCACCAGGAGGACAGTCATTAATAGTTTTCCTTCAGACATTTTTTTTTAGAAGGGAACACCCACCTCCTTTGTCTCTGCCATACCGAAGCGGGCAACTCTGCTGTTCTCGGTCAGGTGTTGAGGACTGGGGTTTATGCACTGCCAGTCTGGGCCCCTCACTACCTGCTTTGGGGTTCCTCTCTGCTTCTTACTCTATAGACATCACCACATGGTGATCTTACCATGATTGATCGATGCAGTAAAAATTAAAAATGGATCAGTGGCTACTGGTTCCTGAGTGCTCTCACTCCTTGCCAATCCAAGGAAGCCACATGCTCTGACTGTTTCTCTGCCAGCTGCTTTCACACGCCGTCCCCTTGGCGGGTTGTTACCACACCTGACACACACATCGAGTTCTGCAGGCCATTCTAGTGTGGCACCACACCACACTAGCCCCAAGCATTCTAAAACCTAACACGGTTTCCCAGAACTGAGACAGTTCTGAGACTCTCTGCCCGCCAGGAACTTTGGTCACATCCCCTGTAGCTCTAGAAACTTGTAGTTGAACAATTAGATGTATATGTTAAATTCTCAAGCTACAATACATCCACAGAATAAATTCACTGCCAATTAATAAAGATAAAAACTGCCCACCTAGACAAGATAAAATTGACCCAGGATCAGAATCATCCTCCTCTGTCTCCATTTTCCTTTTCTTGCTCCTCCTCCTCCTCCTCCTCCTCCTCCTCCTCCTCCTCTTCCTCTCGCTCACTCTCGCTCTCGCTCTAGCAGTTTGTGCCTGGAATCTCACTAGTCAGAAGACAGAAGCTGAGGCATCGCACGGTCAAAGCTATCCTGGCTATAGAATAAAAACCTATGTGATTTTCTTCCCAGAATTCAACATTTAAGTCACTGAATTAATTAACATTAAACTTAAGTAAGAATTGACAATAAATACTGGCAAAAATAGAAGGCTTCCCTGAGACTCCCCTTTGCCCACTGTCTCTGCCTCCCTTAAGTGAATGAAGCCCCTGGGTCCTGGCTCTTTCCCTTCAGGGAGGGAGAACTGTGAGGGGCCATCTGGTTACACCTCAGCAGCCTCAGCTGTGTACATGATGATTGTGGTCCTACTGTGTGTGCATCATCATTATGTTTCATCCTCATGGTATCCACTGACAGTTCCTTGTTTTACATACAAGGAGTCTGAGGTCCAGAGAGGTCCATTAGTCTGCCTGAGGTCACACAGCGGCTTAGAGAGGGAGATGGGATTTGAAGCATTTTGGATCTGAAACCTAAGCTCCCATCTCTGTACCAAGCTTGGACACTGAGTCATTATTCTAAAAAGCTGATCTTTCTCCAACAAGAGTCAGTTTATCGTCACAGCTGTATGTAAGATTCAGGGTTTCTGGTGTCTTAATTAGAGTCGGGCCTGAATTAATGAGCAAAGGTGCAGGAGAGAAGTTCCCGGGCTTTGGAGGGTGATCTCCAAATGGCTGTGTCTCCAGGGACAGTGGGTCAGGCAAGGGCAGCTGTGGATTTCAGGGTTCTCATTAGAGCTCACCCCAATGGTTTTAAAAGCTCTGAACTCCCAATGCCAAGGGATGGTTTGTTGATTTCCCTCATTGGAGCTGTTTGCTTCCAAAGCCTGGTAGTAAGTTCCCAGAATGCTCTAAGTGTGGTTTCCAGAGCAGGCTGATGACTAAGGTCCTGGAAGGTGATACACAAAGATTTCTCTAGAAGAATATTTGCCCATAACTGAATGTTCATTCATTGACAAAGCACATGGGATTGTCCACTGAATGGAAGAAAACTCTGTAAAATGTATCAGAATAGAAGTCAGAAATGTCCCAGCTGCCACCCAGGGTTCTCCAATTCATTAATATGAGGAGAACAGAAGGAATTCTCCTCAGCAAACGTTTAGGAGTGTGAAGAAGGCATGGTTCTGAGGGAAGCACAAGGTGACAAAAAAAGATAGACCTCCTGATCCTTAGAGCTCAGGCCTAGGGAGAGGGGGCATGCAAGTGTGTGGAGATCGCAGTCAGTCAGAGGCATGAGGAGAAGCAGTTCGTCCAGGGAGGGGGAGATGGCCTCTTCATGGGCACTCTCCTGCAGAAGATGATGCAGAGAGCACGTTTCATTGGATAAAGACAGGGAAAAGAGCGGAGGCTGAGGGAATGGTCTGTTCTAAGGAGCAAGACAGCATTGCAAGCTTCGAGAGCCCATTCTGCTCTAGCTGAAAGAACAGGAAAAAGTCGGAGAGAAAGGAAGCAGACCAAGTGAGTAAGGGCCTGACTCCCAGTATCCAAATAATGCACATCACGTGCCCCTTGAGGCGAGCCTCAGGAGATGCTAACTGGAAAACTTCCAGCTGGTCTTAGCTTCCAACTCTAGGAGATGGGGCAGCTGGTGGTGGGTACAGTGGGCCTCAATTGACGCCTTAGTTAGGCTTCTACTGCCGTGACAAAACATCATAGCCAATGTAACTTATTAAATAAAGCATTTAACTGGGGACTCACAGTTGCAAAGATTAAGAATCCACAGCCATCATGGTAGGGAGCATGCGAGCAGGCAGTAGCTTCGAGCTCACACCTTGATCCACAAGCACAAGGCAGAGAGAGAGAACTAACTGTGAATGACCTGGGCTTTTGAAGCCTCAGTGGCCACCCAGTGACACATCTCCCCCCAGCAAGGACGTATATCTTAAGCCTTCCCAAACAGTTCTACCAATTGGAGACCAAGCATTTAATCATGTGAGCCTATGGGGCCATTTCCATTCAAACCAGCACAGTGGGCATTGGTGGGGATGTCCTGCCAGAACTGAGGAAAGTTCACAGCGTTGTGCCTGGAAGGTGGCCACCATTGATGCACAGAAACTGCCATTGCTGTTCCTTCCTATCATGGCTTCCTGTCCTACCTATGCTAAGTGTTTGAGAGTAGAGACGAACTCACATTTTCCTGTTTGGGGAGCTCACACTTGAGAGGCAGAGGCAGGCTCTAAAGAAATCTCACTCTATCACTAGTAAGGAAATTGGGAGACATAAGGCCACCACACACTTAGTTCTTGTCCCCACCCCTTACTCCTGTCCATTCCTGCCCCCAGGAAAGTTGCGATGAGCAAACGTGGGTATTGTGGGAAGTGACCATGGCCACGAGTGCACTCTCTCAAGAGAAATGACTAACCATGGGGAGAGCAACAGTGGCTACGCTGGGTGCCAGAAGAAACTGTAGAGCCAGCACTCAACTTGGGTCTCCAAGGCCCATCAGCTCCCAGTAACCTCTCTGTGCATCCATTCTTTCACACACTGCAGGGGCTCCTGCATGCCAGGCAGTGCCCTGGAGACTGAAAACACATCGGAAACCAAGCAGCATCCCTGCCCTCTTTGGTTTCACAGTTTGTGGGGGACAGTCACTTGAAAGGTCATCCCTGATAAATGTGTACTCTGAGATATTTCTTTTCTTATTTTTATGTGGGTGGGTGTGTTGGCTGCATGTATGCCCATGTGCCCTGTGCATGCTTGGTGGCCACAGAGGTCAGAAGCATCATCATAGCCCTTGGAACTAGAGTTATAGGTGGCCGTGAGCCATCATGTGGGTGCCGGGAATAGAACCTGGGTTCTCTGGAAGAGCATCAAGTACTCGTAACTCTTCAGGACCAAAGAATATTTTTAAACAGTTTTCAATTTTGATGAAGAAAAGTTTTGCACTTCACCCATGTGGAGCATACACATGAGGTCATAACTAATACTAAGCATGTATTCTTCATATAACATCACGCCATTCTTACTTCTGCTTCCTGGAAATATTCTACCTTGTGCAAGTTCCGAGTTTACGTTGGAGCTGCAGTCCTGCTGGAGTCTATTTCTGAACACAGTGTGAGGTAGGGAGGAGCTTTTCCTGTCTGCTTCCAGTGATCCAAAGCATTGAACTTTGTTTAAAGTGTTCTTCTTACTCTACCCTTTTCAACTTTGTCAGATCTCATCTGGCCTCAGATCATGGATCTGTTTCTACTCCCTGCTTCATTTCACCCATCTATTGCTTATTGACTTTTACTTGTAGCAAAGATGGTGCTTGAAATCCCATAGTTGAGTCGTTGTCAATTCCTTTCTTCTTTTCAAGCTATGGCAACACAGAGTCCTGTACCTTTTCATGTACATTTTTATAGCCATCTTAGTGATTTCTAAGATAACAAACTAATATTTGTACTGTGTCTCTGTCAGGATCATATCAAACCTACATGTCATAGGAGCGAAGTCTCCCAGCCCAGGAGAACAGATGGATGCTGGTCCACAAGATCATCTTGGCTTCCAGCAGCTCTACCATTGATTCATCAGCACACAGACTTAGCGTGTGTTTTGTTCTATGTACACTTTCTATGTATTTTGTGCATTTTGCTGTTTTTCTAAGAATTAGATGTTTTAAAATAATATTTCTAGGAATTCTCTGAGAATCTCATATAGTGTAATTTGATCATATTCATCATCTTCCCAAATTTCCAGACCTCCTTACCCATCCAACGTTGTGTCATTGTGTTCTCTCTCTCTCTCTCTCTCTCTCTCTCTCTCTCTCTCTCTCTCTCTCCCTCTCCCTCCCCCCCCCTTCCGCCTCCCCCTCTCCTCCTCCACCTCTCCCCTCCCCTCTCCCCTCCTCTCCTCTCCTCTCCCTTTTTAATGTCTAGTTTATGTTGGCCAACTACTGTTATGTGTGGGTCCTGCCTTGGAGTATGGTCAATATACCAGAAGTTCTACAGTTAGAGAAAACTGACCCCGCCTTTCCCAGCAGCTGACAAACGTCAGCAGCTCCTCAGCAAGTGTGGGATTTCATGCCTACATCCTTCTTGTTGGGATTTTGTCTGGCTCGAGCTCGTGTGAGTTTTATACATGTTCTCACAATTGCCCTGAGCTTGTGTGTGCTTCTGCCCTACTGTGTCCAGAAAACACTGTTTCCTTGAATTCCCCAACCACTTCTGGCTGTTAGACTCTTTCCAATCTCTCTTCCTGGAATATTCCCCCAACCTTTAAGGAGGAAGCATGTGACATTTATGGCCCATTGGGGTTGGTCACTTCAGTAAGAGTCTCTTATTCTCTGCACATTGACCAGCTATGGGTCTCTGTGTTGGTTGCCACCTAATACAAGAAGAAGCATCTATGATGAAGATTGAGAGATGCATTGATCTGAGGGTGTAGCAATAAATCAACAGGGGTCAGTTTAAAAACTATTTAATATTAAATAATATTAAATCATGTCTATTTGGGAGAATAGTAGTAGTAGCTCTTCCCCCAGGCCTATGACCTATCTAGCCATGTATTTTTGTGCCTATAAGAATGCCAGGTATGGATAAGTTCAGTTGGAGAGAGAGAGAGAGAGAGAGAGAGAGAGAGAGAGAGAGAGAGAGAGAGAGAGATCAGAAGAGGGCGCCAGCTCTCCAGAATGGGAGTTACAGGTGGTTATGAACTGCCAGATGTAAATTTTCCAGTCCTTTAACAGCAGCAGGCACTCTTAGTAACTGAGCCATTTTTCAGCCTTCTCAAGAACTAGATTTTTAATCAGTCAGTCTTCAGTCATTAATGATTAAAGAAATATAGTTGACTCTTGACATTGATTTTTGGATCTTGTGACTGTGACACATTTTCTTAGTTCTGACAGGTCTTCTCCAGTGAATTCCTTGAGATTTCTACCTATGCACTTGTGTTTGCAGATAGGGCTTTACTTTACGCCACTGTTTTGTGTGCTTTCCTGAGTGTGTGTGTTCACAGTGCCCATCAGCTGGGAAACTTTGCCTTGACCCTGCTCTTAGCTGGATGCTGTCTCCTGGTCCACCACTCAATGTCATGTTCACCTGAGGATTTGTACTTCTCTCTATCAACATAAAGAATTACCAAATATTTCAACTGTTTTTCCCCCAATCATAAATGCATGTTGAATTCTGCCAAAGAGCCTTTTTCTTTTTGGTATTTGAGATAATCTGATGGCTTCTTTCCTACAATCTACTGAAGTACATTGCTGAATTTTTGCAAATGCAAACAGGCCCAGCGCTCCCCAAAGGAATCTTGTTAGTCATGACTTATTAGCTTCCTTACACAACGCTGGAATCCACATGCTAATATCTCGTTTACACTACTTGCATCTCATTTATGAGGATTGTTTGCTTGTCTTTACATTTGTTTTTATGACAGCTCCATGCGGTTTGAGTAGCAGAGTACTGATGGCACTCTAAGTTGGAAGGATTGATGCCACTGATTTGTGAATTTGATAAAATTGTCCAGTGAGGATATATGATTAAACCTGATATTATTTCATGTGTAGAAAACTTCACAACTATGAATTCAATGTCTAAGAATAACAGTTATATAAAACACAGTAATTTATTGTTGTACCGATTTTTATCTTAATTGCCTTTCTCTTACTTCTCTATCTTCTATTGCATCCATTTTCCTCTTGTCTTTATTGCTTCCTTAGGTCACCTGTTGGTGTCAGTCCTGGTGCGTAATGTGGATGTTCAGATAAATGACTCGAGACTCTTCTTCCTTGCAGGAGTGTCACACACAGGAAACAAAGTCCAGCTGTAGCTGTGGCCCCATGACTTTTGAAGTATTATGTTCTCATTCTGTTATGACCATTTTAAAAGAATAGGAATTTTCTCTCCTCATCATTTTAATGCTGATGTCCAGCCTAATTCTCTAATGATCCAATACCGTGTGCAGCATGACCATGGGTAGAGTTCGATCAAAAGGCACTGTTCAGCCTTTTCTTCCTCCAATCCCATTTGATCTCCATCCTTTCCTGCTGCCTCTGGGCTGATCATCATTTAGCACTGCCTTCACCTCACTCTCGCTTCAGTATTTAAACCTGAAAAAGCAAGCACACAGAATGTTCCAGTTTCAGGTCACTCAATAGAAACTATTCTGAAATTGGGCTTTAAAAATCTCATAAAAGGGAACTGGAGAGATGGTTAAGATTGTGTAGTGCAATCTTAAAAGCAGCCACATTACACAGACTACAGCCACCTGTAACTCCAGTTCATAGGTTATGACGACCTCTTCTGGCCTCTGAAGACACTGCACCCAGGTGCGTAGACACACCCAGAGACAATATACGTAATTCACAAATAAAAAGAAATCCTTTAAAAAATAATCTCACAAGAGTATATTCCCCAATCTTCCGACTCATCTCTGTTTCTCCTGCTATAAACATATCATTCATCAATCTTATTTTTGCTTCTGATGGCATTTTATAGTCATCAAAATAAAGAATTAATTTTCTATATACCTTCACTTTTTTCCTGTTACCAGTAATTTTTTTTGTGTGTATACGGAGTTTTAGTTTTCTATCTGGAATCATGGACTTTGGAGGATTTCTTAAAATCAATCTTAATGAAAGCCTATTGGCAATAAAAAGTGTAGATAAATGAGTTTTTAAAAAGTGTTTATTGCAAAAATTATTACCCTTTAAAGATAACTTGAACGAATATCCTGTATACTGAGCGCCAGGTTAACAGCTTCTCTTGGGGAATTAACTGTACCGCCCTGCTGTAACAGCTCTGACTTTGGCTGTGATATGCTTCCCATTTTCATTGCTCGGCTCTGTCATATGTCTGTCTTCCTTGAGTTGCATCTGGAACTTTCCCCTGATCATTAGCTGTTGGCTATGCCTGTGATATACGGGAAGCTTAAGTTTTGCTTTCATTGTGTCCATTTATTCAGATGGTCTCTGGGTTTCTTGAGTAGCTGATTTGATGACTCATCATTTTGCGAGCACTCCTTTTTATGTATTTATTTTGTGTGTGTGGGGGGGTGCTCTGTCTTCACAAATATATGAAGCAATGCCTCTTCTCCTAAGCTCTGCATCACCAAGGAATTCCCACGGTCTCTTTTCCGTCCTTGTCCTCTTCTTGAAAACCGTGGAACTATAGAGAGGACCTGGTAAGTGGATGTGAGCTCCACTCTTATCATCTGGGCAAGCCCTGGGCCTCTTGTTGGTGCCCACACATGGCTCAGCTGAGGCTATCTTACCCTCTTCCTCCATCCCTGTCTTCCTCCCGTGGCACACTCAGGGGAGTCACACCCCTGTCTTCTTACTTCTGATTGTTAGCTAATTCAAGAAAGAGTACCATGGGCTAACATAATTATTAATCTTTGTTAATCTGACTAAAATATACCTCTTGGTGCCTACGGGAATGTTTCCAGAAGGGTTTAACAGAGGAGATAAAAAACCCACTCTAAATGTGGATGTCGTCATCCCAAAGAAGGCAAGTTGAACACCAGAACCATCTCTTCTACCTAACTGCAGATGCAACATGTCTAACCATTGCACACCCCTGCCACCATTCCCTCCCCACAATGGTGGGCTGTGCCCTCAAATTGTGAGCCAGATTAAACCCTTCCTTCTAAAATTGATTTTGTCAGGTATATTGTCCCAATAATCAGAAAGGTAGCTAATACAGATACTGTGTTTACCCTTTTCCAGTTAGCCTCTGTCCCTTTATTGTTTCTGCTGCTGTGACAAATATCTTGACAAAGGCAACTTTAAAGAGAGGGGGTTTATTTGTCTCACAATTCCAGGTTATATTGCATCATTATGGACAAGTCAAGGCAGAAATTTCAAGCAACTAGCCACATCCACTAGCAGAGAGAATGAACACATGCATCTTGTTAGCACTTGTTTGAACTTACACAATCTGGGATCCCTGACATAGGGAATGGTGTTGCCCACAGAGGGGCAGGTCTTCTCACCTCAACTAACAACTCAAGATTCAAGTCCCCACAGACATACCCATAGGCACCCTACTCTAGAAATCATTTTCCAGGTAATTTTCAGATTCTATCAGATTGACTATTAAAATTTATCACCACAGGCTAGATGTGACACTCCACTTTGGTGTTACAACAGAGCAGAACTATTTCAGACCTGACAGGGGATGTGTTTACAAAAAGATAAAGGGGGTAATATGTTCTATGGAGGTGTGTGAGGTATTGGAGAAGGGGTGTGCCTCTGCAAGCCCACGTTGAGGTATCCATTCCCCCTGAGGGACCAGCCACACGATGATATAGTATAGAATAGAGTATAGGGCATGGGGAGGAGCGTCAAGAAGGTAATAGAGGCAAAGAAAGGCAGAGAGGAAGTAGAGAAGTAGAGGTTGACCATAAGTACATGGAGAGAACTGGGGAAGGGAATGGGGAGAGAGTGGGGCAGGAAAGCAAGAGCAGGAGAGGAGCAAGAGAGCAAGAGAGGGAAAGCACCTTCTTTTATAGTGTCAGGTATACCTGGCTGTTGCCAGGCAACTGTAGGGCAGAGCTTAGACAGAATGCTAACAATGGGAAAGGGGTTGTAAGTGGGGTAGAGGAATGGAACTGGAGGAGCCCAGAGTAACTTCCATGAGACATCATACTTCAGCTGAATCCTGAAAGATGTCTCAACATTGTTCAATACGGGACACACAAAGCATGGCAGAGACAAGGAACTCTATTCACCAGGACCCTTAGGCAAGAAGGGACTGACTGACAGAAAGCACCTAAGAGAACAGATTTGGCCAGTAATCGAGGAAGATGAACTTGGTGAGGCATGAATAGAGCACACAGCACCTGCTCTGCATGGTACAAGGTGGGGCTCTGCAGCAACACTAAACATCAACTGCCTTGGACAAATAGGGAACCCAGAACCATCTAAGTAGCAATAAGCAGGACGAACATTCCTAATGTAGAAACCTCAACCCCAGATTCAAAATATTGTAAGCACTGACACAATGGCACTTAATACCTGACCTCATGTGACAGGCCATGGAGAAAAGGCAACTACCTGAGAACTTTGTAAAATTACGTCCATGATATGTGCATGAGGCTACTGGGGATTTGAATTAACTTTGTTTTTGAGACCTGGAGATGCATCATTACACATGTGCAAACATCCCAGGGTCTGAAGCAATCTGAAGCCAAAACACATCTGGTTCTGGACCTTTGGGTATTTCATCCAGATGTTAATGAGTGTGTCTGCGGGAGATGGTGGGTAGAAGTCTGGCCCCTGCTTCACACGTTAGCTATTAAATGTGTTGACTCGGTCTCGGCTCTTCTCATTAGAACTGTTGGCTGCGAGCCAGGGGGCTGGAGAGATGGCTCAGCAGTTAAAAGCTCATGAGAATCTTCCTGGGGACCCGAGTTTGCCTTCCATCCACTCTACTGGAAGAATCCGACTCATTTTTCTGAAGTGCCTTTCCAGGACTGTTCATGACTCATTTCTGCCTCTTATCAGAGCTTCTGTAGTTCTTCTTTAGCCAATTAGATTTCCCCTCCCCTTCCTCTTCTCACAGACTGTGAAATCCTAATGGCCTATGGCTGAGAAATGTCTTACACTTTAACAAAAGCTGTTTCCTGTTGCCTTGAATGCTGCTAACATCCCCTGGAAGAAACCAATAGCCCGTGGTGGTAGTTTCATTTTATTGCAAATTAATATGTAAGTAACACCTGAGTTTGTTGTCTAGCTAGGAGCCAAACAAAATTGAATGACCCTTGCGGAATTCAGAGTGCCCAGGCTCACCACTTATCTCTGCTTCCTATAGTTATTGGATCATTTTAATGCCAGGAATTATGACCAAGCCCTTGAACCACCTGGAGACTGTGTATAATGTGTGTCTGGGTAAGCTGAGTTCCCAATCATTGCCCATTCAAAGACGGACAGCGATATTAAAAGCCAGATCACATCTGTTGGGAACCTGCTTTGCACCAGTCCCAAAAGGAAGCATGGCTGTGCTACCTCATTGTGGTTATGGGGGACTGTCATTAATCCATGGGGCCTGAGACTTACTCAGGGGCTAAATGCTTGACCAATGAGCATTTATTGAGCACCTACTGTATGCTCAGTGAACATCATAAATACACTTCCTTTCTCAGCAGTGCTACACAGGAGGGATTGTTATCCCTTTCTGACAGATGGGGAAACTGAGGCCTAGCTCACTCACGGCCATTGTACCTGTAAGTGTGAGACTTGAGCTCAGTGATGACGAGTGACTTTCTTAGCATGTCTGAGCTCTCTGTTCGCTGAATGTACTTAGAACGATCTCTCTGTGCACATGAAGGTAACGTTAAAGGGACAGAGACGATAAAAGAGCAACACAGAAATTAGAGTTGAAGCCAGAGAAGGAGGTTCTAGAAGGAAAGAGTGATGAGACTTGGGGGTGACCTAGTGATCAGGGACAGGCTGAAAGAGGAGGTAGAATCCATGGTGACTCCAGGTTTCTGACCGTGCAGTTGAGCAAACCATCAGCATCACCTGGGATACAGAAAGAACAGCAGGACCAGTGCGAGAGGGAAGAATCTGGATGGGCAGGCGGGTGTGAAGGACTGGGGGACCCATGGCAGAGGTTCATAGGGGTGGGGTGTCCAGAGTCTGAGATACCAAGCTGGAGACACATTACCATGGCAAGGAGTGGGAAGGAGGCCTGTGTTCTGGGCCCCATTGCTAGATAACCCTGAACTCCCAGGCCTTGGCTTCTCCACGAAACACTTAGAGAAAAAGAGAAATTATCTTGAACGTCGCTACCCCACTCCAGCTGAAATTCAGGGACTCTGCCTTCACAATCCAGAAGGCATAATTACCTGGAGAGGCAGACTTGGGCAGCCTGTCAGCTGGCAGGTTACATGTTAAATAGCTTTTCACACTCTGGTGCACATCAAACCCTTCCGCAGCATCCGTGGAGCTGAACAGAAAGTGAGAAAGGGTAATGGAGAAAGTGATTGTATTTTTCTGTTTTTAGTGGAATGAGCACATGAATTTTGCATGGTCAGCCTGGGTGGCAAATCCCAGCAAGTGGATATTTGCATTTCTGGGGGAAGAAAGATAACTTCTCTGAGCAGACTCTGTGTGTCCTTATTCTTCTGGAAGGCCAAGTATGATGGTCTGATGCCCTTTGGCATGGAAACTCACTTCAATTAAAAACCTGCTTTGGAAGAAATGTTTGGCTGCTACTTAGGGCAGTTAGTGGATGGTGATGCTGATCTTGCTAGGTAACAGAAACATGCAGTCAGAGGCTCCATGGTGTCCAAGTCTGCCCCATGTATCCATAGCCGACTCACAGGAGTCTTCAGAGTGGACAGCATGCACCCAGCATTGTGATGAGTTCAAGAGGAAAGCAAAAAGCAAACAGTATGTCTGGTAGTGTGACCAGAGCCCAAAGTTTCTTATGTATTCCTTAAATATACACGCTGCCATATTGTGATAGTTCAGCAGGTAATGAAGATGACCAATAATAACCAACAGGAGGGTAGCATATACAGTGTGGGAACAGTGACCAATGCTTATTAATATGCACATTAATGGCAAGGCCACATGTTTCTGTTTTAGGCTGTACAGAAACCCTAATTTACTCAAATATAACACTGGGTATATCTTCATAGAAGATCTTGGGTTTGGGACTGAGTAAAGGCACTTGTTACCAAGTCTGACTGCTAGAGTTCAATTCCCTAATGGTAGAAGAAGAAAACTGATTCCCACAAGTTGTTCTCTGATCACTAAATATATACTGTGGCACTGTAACACACACACACACACACACACACACACACACACACACACACACACACACACACTAAATAATGTTTCCACCAGGAGCCTAGACATTTAAGTTATTGGTACACTATCACAGTATGGCAGCACTTGTGTTGATGTGAGCCTGGCATGGGAGCATACAATTCATCCATTTCCCATCACCTCACTGTATATCTCACACCATCACAGGAGAATGAGGAAAGTGTGATACGATGCTTTCAGAGAGAAAGAGAAGACACAGTCACACAATTCTCAGACAGTCTATCATTTTGATCTGTTTTGTCACTTGCTATTGTTGTCAGTCTCTTCCTGAACCTGATTTATATATGAGACATTATCCTAGTAGGTGGGTATAGGGGAAGCAAACAGCATATTTTGGTAGTATTCAGGCCTCTACTGACTTCTGTACAGTCTTGAGACTTCAAGCAGATTGCAGAATTGGAGTCACCACTAGACTGGCTCCCTGAATCAATACCCTGCGGTGCCCTACTGAGAGATAAAAACAAAATGGTACCAGAATCCTGTCAAGATACTGCCAATCCATACAATTGAGTTGGGCTCTGTTGAAATTGCCCAAGCGTACTGACACTCAAAAGGCTCTGAGAAGCCAAGCAAGAATGGTCCTTTTTGCTTTGGGCATTGGTTCGCCTTCCCAGAGCTGGCATCCCTGTGGAGAACCACGTATACAGCAGTTGGCGTGTCAGTAAGGTGTCTTGTACCAGTACAATGCCATGGTCTGTATCACACGGCAGAAAGGAGACCCACTCAGCCTCAAGGATAGACCAAAGCAGGAAGCTCTGGGGATGGGCTGGATGTGTAGCTCCTACAGGAGTCAGGGGGCAATAATGACATCCAGCCAAAGGCAGCACATGAGCAAAGACGAAAAATAAGTTAAAAAAAAACCTGAGCCTTTTCCTCTCAGGAGCCATCTTTGAACTGGACCAGCTCCATGGAGACAGGAAGACCTAGTGTGCATAGTGTGTAAAGTACCCACTGTGGATGGGAAGATGGAGGGGAAAGGGCCAGAGCTCCAGTCCCCAGGCAATCCAGTCCTTCCTGGCAGTCTCCAGGACCAGAGGAAAGGGTTTGGCGCCAAAACCCAAGACTCGTTTGATTCCAGCTTTGCCAAGCTGGGTGGGTGATGCTGACAGCTACCTTCCCTCGTAGTTGTTTCTTGTGACTGCAGAACAAATTTTCAGAAGCCAGAATTAAAACCATACAGAAGCTTTTCCTTGAAGTTCTAGAAGCTGGAATTATGATAGCATGGTGTGGTAGAGCCTTGCTTGCACTGAAGGCTCGAGGAGGGGAAGGCTTCCCTCCACTTTGTCCAGCTCAGGTAACCTCAGGTATCCCTGGGCTTATGCTGTCCCTCTCCATGCTCTACCTCCGTCTTCACACAGCCATCCCGTGTCTTAGATCACCCCTCATCTCTCTTACAAATGCATTACTCAAGGGATTAGAACCAAATCTAAACCTATGATGATTTTTATCCTGAGGCCCTCCATTATACCTGCAAAGGCCCCTATTCCAGAATGTGATGGTATTCAAAAGTACTGGGAGTGAGGCTTGGGGACCTGCCATTCAGCCCACTACTCCCCTCTTGCCTCAGCTTCCTCATTACAGAGTGCCTTCTGCACCTGTCCCAATGAGCACCGAAAGGATTCAATTTGTACAGAACCCTTCACGGTGGCTGGCAGCCGCGGTGCTGTCATTCACTAAGCACTGCCTGCCAGGACTTTGTCAGGTTCTCAACTCCCATCTGGCCCCTGCATTGTGATTCTGAGCCACTAAAGCAGCTGTGCAGCGATTATGACATCAACGCTCCTGTTCTGTCATCAGCCACAGGAGTGCAGAGAGGGGAGAATCAGCTTCCCCAAAACTGCAAACATCTGTCATCTCCCATTCACAGCAACCTGGTAGCACCCCTTGCCTGCAGCTTCAACACTGAGTCTCAAGTGCAAGCAGGGCTGTGGGCATGACAGGGACTTAAAAAGCCACTGAGGCACACTTACCACACCCTGTACCCATGGGCACACCCGGGAAGCTGTCACAAGGCCATAATGTCTGGGCCCTGGGACTGCATAGTCAGGCATCATGCAAGCCTTTCTCTCCCAGATCCCCTAGGTCAGGAAGAAGCCAGACAAGTAAACAGATTTCTGTACAGGAAAGTAAATTCCCATGGGTTTTTCTAGATCAATGGCTGCCTCGATGACGGGTTCAAGTAAAGAACAAGTAAGATCATTGACTTTGGAGTCTGGCTGATGTAGGGACAGACAGGAAAGTACACACTAAAACAAAGCTGGAAAGCCAAAACCTACAGTGTTGGAAGAAAGCTAACCCATATGGGGGGAGTTTAGAACAGTCTCCACATCTCTGTTATGTGGTGCTCGGTGGGTGGAGTAATGGCTGAGCATGACAGAGGAAGGAAAGGTTTGTGTAACAATCAGATTGCTATTCATAAGGTTTTCTGTTTGCAGAGTGTCCAGTGTGAACCAGGTGTCCTGCAGGCAGCTGCTGAATTGTCCCAGCCACCTGGTTCTTCTAGTTTCATTTGTGTTACTGTAAGAAGCAACTTTGAGGAAAAAGTGCATATTTGAGCTTACAGTTCTGGGTTACAGTCCATCACTGTGGGGACGTCACAGTGGCAGGAGCTTGAGACAACTGACCATATCACACCCACAGGCAGGAGCAGAGAGAAATGAATGTCTGAAAATGCTCACATCCGTTACTCCGCTCATACAGTTCAGGACTTTTTGCCTAGGGAATGGTGCCACCCACAGTTGGCAGGATCTTCCCACACTAATTAACTTAGTTAAAATAGTCCCTCACAGACATGCCCACAAGCCATCCCAACATAGACAATCCTTCACTGAGACCCCCCTCCCATATGAGAGTTCTGTAAGTTCACAAAGATAATAAATACATCAATTAATAAACCATAATTACTACCCACATTTGTCAAAACAGGTAAAGACACTAAGTGATACGTTAAATCTATTCCAGATAAACCTGCTGTCTTCCTACTTCTAAGATGGCCAGTAGCTGTTTTCTTAAACTCTTAATTCCATCATTCTCCAGAAGTAGAACATGATCCCATACTGAGAGAATGTTGGTCAGACAGGGATTTGGCAAAGGTGGAAGCACTATTTAGTGTTTCCTGTCTCAGCCACATGACTTCCCATATACCCATAATTCTCCCTAAACCTCATCTGTTAAAGGTATTAAATGGTAGCATATCCCAAGAGGTTGTAGTCTCCAGGAAAGGGAAGCTTGTGGGCACGAACACTCTTATTAAAATTCAGAGTAAAAGAAAAACAGTGAGAAGTCAGCAGGGATCTGATCCATGACTGCTTATCCGATTGAAGCTCTAGATTTAATGTAGTCAGATACTAGTAGAAAATCCAGCCAACCTGATCATTCTTGCCTACCCTGGCCCAATTTCTTCTTGATGCCCTCAGTGCCACCTGAAACCCTGACAGCTTCAGTCTAGTGGTTCTCTAGAACAATGGGGGGTGTAAAATTCACATAACATCAAATCAGCCATGTCAACCTGTGCCGTCCCCAGGCAGGTAGCAAACACCTCCACACTATCCCTTTACTTCTATCCCTTTACAAAAATATTGCCTCTGCCATGATCATAAACCCATTGCCCCTAAGACAGCTGCCACCTCCTGCCCTTGCCACCAGGAGTCCACTCTGTTGGCTCTCTGTCTGACTCCATGCCTGGATCATTCCTGAGCTGGGCTGTAGGCACCGAGTGCTCAGCACCTAATAGTTGGCCCATGTTGATTCTGAGAGAGAATGGCAATCCTCCAAACTCATGTGCTCAGGTCTTACTTTCCGCTGTAGGAGTGAGTTATGCTACGGTCTCGCAGTGTGACTCATGGCCAAGTACCTCCCTGGCTATTAGCACGGGAACACACACTCTGCTCCTTCCAATGCCTCTGTAGCTCGCCAGGGGCAGGAGCTGGTGGTAGTAAGATAAGTACCAGTAGGCTTGTCTCCCTGTGCTCAAGTCAAGGTGTGGCTGATGTTCTCTCTGCCTTGTCGTTACAGCCCCTGAAGTCTTTCAGGTGTATGTGGATGGAGGCCCCGGGTACTCATACCCCGTGGACTGGTGGTCCCTGGGTGTCACGGCCTATGAGCTGCTACGAGGCTGGGTAAGTCCTATAGAAGGGAGGACTTCAATCTGCAAAGCTGGTGAGATGCCAGGAAGGGGTGCTAGACCAGGATTTTGGCCACCTCTCAGGGAGCTCTAGCCTAGTCACTCATTCTTTTCATAAGGAAAGAGATCCTTCTTCGTGCCCAGGCCAGGGAAGGAGGCCGCAGAAGGTGAATGACTGGCTCTATGTTGAAGCACCCTGGCCTTTGATTTCCATACACTTTCCTCTGTACTCAGAGTTGCATGCAAGCTCAACTTCCCTGCTGCTGCTGCTTGATTGGGTATCCTCTCTCGTTTCTCTTTTATTTCCAACCATCTTTCCCAAACACATAACTCAGGAATCTCTAACGGCGATACAGGACAGTCAGTGCCTGGTTCTATTTTTGGGCTAGTCTGCACTGAATTGCTGAAAACGATGGAGCCTCACATTTTTATTTAAGCACAAATTCTTTTGACCAGGCTACTTTCAAAGCGTGTTTTCTTTGCACAAGTATAATTGGAATATGTCAACTCGACTCCCCAGCCCATGTTTTCTTCGGCTATGTAATAGAGAAGATGTTTTGTGGAACTGGAATTAGGGGACATTTTTCCCTGGACTGCAGCACTCTCCCTGCTTTTACTGTCTCTGTGGATCCAATACCCAAAACTCAGTTTGCTGACCCCACTGTCTGCAAGTCTAACACAGCTTTGCACCTGTTTGCTTATGTGGATATTCATAACAACGGAGGGCAGCGTGCATGAAATCAGGATCTTGTTTTGGTGGGAGAATCCCTTCTTTAGGAGAGTGGGGAATGAATGAATGATTGAATGAATGAATGATGAAAGTATTCTATACCTGAACTCCTCTGTGAGCACAAAGGTTCTCACTCTAGTTGGGCCAACTATTTTTCTACTCTTGAACTCGGTTATTTCTACGAATTCCTCAAAAGCTTAATTACAGTGCATGGCATTTTTAGAACGCAGAGAAAATGAGAACTTGTTTGCTCCCTTAAGCACTGAATAGAAGAATTGGCACTCCATGGGCTCACTTGTTCTGGCAGTTCCTTTCTGGTTCTGGTGCCACCAGGGAATGCAAGCATTGACCAACCCAAGATGAACCAGGATGCTTGTCCCCCAGAGGCCACAATTTAATGCAGTCCATCATGCAGGTGACCTTGTTGCACAGTGACCCTCAAAAGAGAGAAGGATGGTGGCTATTATTCCTCAAGGGCCAGTGATGGCTTGGTAAAGAAGCCCCAAGGATAGAAAAGATAAGCCTGCTCCTTAAAAATTAAGTTCATGTCTCATTCTTGAGTTTTCTACTCAGAGACCACATTCAAGGGAATAGAGTCACAGGGCCAGTGAGGGCCTGTGATACAGGGGTGATGTAAGTATTGGAAAGATCACCTGTTAGAAACTGGGTGAGCCTTTCTCCCAACCGTCTTTCCATGTCAGCATTGTCCAACAGAGGGTCAGTGAGTTGTGAATTCCTTTGCTTTCTAGGTTTCATGCTGGTTCCACAACCCCTTCCAATACTCAGTTTATTTGTAGACAGTGTGGTCATCCTTTTTCCTGGCCATTTATACCCTGCTATCAGTGACAGCTCTGACAGAACTGAGGTTCCTTGCTTCTTAGAGACAAAGAAAGTAACAGGGGCTTCCCCACTGGGAGGTCTAGGAGCTAAGAGCTGGGGAGCTCCAGAAAAGGCATGTGGGGACATGAGCTACTAGTGTGGCTTGTTAGCCAGTGTCTCAGAAATGCCCTAGTTCTGACAGAAAACAGCTGTCTCTGCCATGAAGAGTTCTCACTGCACAGGGAGAACAAAGAGACCTGGTCTCCCGTGCAAACAAATAGAAACTATTTACAACTGGGCAAGAGGTGCAGGGGACAGACACAGCTTCTCTTGGAAGTCAGAACAGAATGTGAGCTCTTATTCCTGCAAACTTACCTTGGGAAAAAGACAACCCATGTGAGCACCATTCGTGATTGCAGTTTAAACACGGAGCAAGGAGCCGTCAGCCTGGAGCTTTTGGAACAAGAAAGGCAGACTGGAGCGCTGACACGGGGTAAGAAGACTCTACCTCCTGACTGTGTCGGCATAGAAGATACTTAGTGACCTGCAGCATAGACCTGGATGCCACCCTGGCAAAGAGTCACCTTTGGGGTCCAACGGGCTCCTCACTTGCAGAGAGAAGTCACTTCACACAGCTATCCCGAGCGGGAGTTTTCCTTCTTATTCGTGGGAAGCTGCTTCTTTGTAACACAGAAAGAGACTGAGAGGAACCTCACTGGATCATTGGGAACCCCATTTGGTTACCTTAACCAGGGCTCATAAGCAGTTGGAGTGCTCAGATCCTCTGTCAACTTCTGTTGTGTCTCCCCAGCAGGTGTTTGTGGAGATTTAACGACCTAGTGATGTTAATTACCCAGCAAACCTTGGTACCTGGTAGTCAGCACTGTACAAGCCCCATCTATCTAACCTCAGCAAGACTCCCACCCAGAGAGGCCTGCTGTGGTCTCAGAACAGCACCCTTCAAGGGCTTAGCATCCTTTAAACACATGTGGCTGGGCCCGGCCTGGTTACTATCTACCAGACAATAAGGCTGCAGGTTTGCCGGCTGAAATGCTTATCCACATCATGACGCATGCTGAAGAGAGATAATGAATACAGTTACTGTGGAGTAGGGGGGCAAAATGTAACCAGAGAGACCTAGTCGCATGGGCTGAGGGACAGAGCGCAGAAGACAATGTCAGCATGTAAGTAGCTTGTTTCCACGGAAGCTGTGCGTGAAGCTCAGGCATGGAGGACACAGCTGGGAAGAGCAGAGGGGAGTTCGAGATTGACAGCTGAGCCGGCTAATCTGTGAGCCACACTGCTGTTGGCAATAGTGTTAACAGGGCGGAGAAGGGAAGCTGAGCCATCACTGAATCCCACCACGTCATAGGGCGGTCGGGGACCTTCCATGGAGGTCCCTGAGAGCTTTGCTTGGTACATGGTACAATGCCGTACCTCAGATGTATGCAGGGAAGCAACAGAGAAGTGGTAACAAGCGGATGTAAGCCTGGGTATCACCTGCTTCTGGGTGCTGCTACAAGGAGAGACCCTGGTATAAGAGGTCCAACTCCAGTGCTGAGAATATTTGGGGCTGAGGCTGGTAATGAGATGATCTACAATGGGATTCTAGACACTAGCAACAGCACACTGAATGGTACCTACCTCGGAGGCCATGGTGCAAGGAGTTCCCTATCTGTAAAGGATGAGGCTTGGAGACCCAGTCAGGACCATGCTGCCCTCTTAGTTTGACTACCAACAACTTCTCTGTGTGTTCCCTCTCGCCTTTGTCTCCAGCCAGCACCTTTTGGTGACTGTAAGCAAAAATATTGGGGTATAGAGAGGCTAAATCAATGAAGGAAGACGATCTGGAATGCCCCATAGAGAGAGGCTCCCGTGCAGAACCAAGGACTGCTGTGGGCACCACTGGAGCAGGGCTCCACCTAATGGGGAGGCTGCTGACTATCTCAGTGAAGCAGGCAGACCACAGTGCCTGGAGTCAGAGTTGGGTGACAGAGCCCAGGAGGTGATTCTGCTCTTTCCAGGGTCCGTTATCAGGGGGTTCCAGCTTTCTTGTCTTTTCCCAGACTTACTGTCTCTGTGGAGATCAGCACAGTCCTCTGTGGAGGAGGGGTTGAATTCTGAGGCTTTGGAGTCTCAAGTTGCCTGAAGGCTGGTTATTCTGAGTAAAAAGAAAACACAGGCATACATAGGATCCAATGATCTGCCAGCCGCAGTCTAGCAGGTGACATGGCGGGCCCACACCAGTTCTCTCCCGTTTTATGCTTCCATTTCACAGCAAATTGCCTTTTTCTAAAAAAGAAAAAAATGAGTTTCCCGGAATAAAGACATACCTGCACTCTGCAACAAGCCACCCAGTTTCCTGCTGCTGGAAACCACTTTTGCCAGCAGGCCTCACAATCACCGTACCCTGTAAAGGGAGCAGCTTCTGAGTCAGGGCGTCCTAAGGACAATGGAACAATGCACTAGTGGAATCCGTCACTGTGAGCGGATGTATTACAGGCCTTAACACTTGCTGTTTAACTTGGTCGAAGGCCTGTGCCTCCATGCCCACCCAAACAGAGGAGGGCTAAACCTCAGGCTCCTGAGTTAGGAGTACCTCAGCTGTCGTGCCCCAGGGTAACTTTAAATGTACATGCCGCCTACGTCTGAAGGTTAAAGTTCTCATGATTAGTGATGGCATAGTCAACAAAGCACTATGAACATGAGAATGGAGTATGATCCCTAAAATCTGTTAAAGAAATGGATACAGCAGCAAACACTTATAATTCCAGGGCCGGGGAGGCAAAAACTGGAGATTCCCAGAAACTCTCTAGCCAGCCAGTCTAACTCATTTGGTGAGCTCCGGGTTGAGTAAGAGAGTCTGTCTCAAAATAACTAAGTAGAGGATGCATGACACTCAATGTCCACTTCTGGCCTACACACAGATACACACATGACCATGTATATACATGCATGCATATACACTCACAAGCATGGATTCTATAGGTTTCTTCCTAGCATTCATACAGCACCAACACATGGCCAATAGGGTAGTAATCCTGTCTGATCACTCGCAGACCTGTTCAGCCAAGACAGAGAGAGGTGGTGGCTGATCTCCCAGTAGATGGAGTGTATGACCTTGTCACTAGTGGTTGCTCAATGGCAAGTGTCAGTACTCCAGCCTGTGACCATAGCTATGAGTGAGTCCTGCCTCTTCCACTCACAGACGAAATACCTCAGCCTCCTATGGCCAAGAGAGTCCCTCCATGCCCTCTTCTTGCACTGCCCTGCTGAGAGAGAACAGTTCGCAGTATATTTAAAGGAATCTGCATCATTTTCTACCCTCACACAGTCCTTGAACAAGAGGGTGCTGCCTCCACCAAGACCACCTCTCTGATCCTGGCATTGTCCTTCATTGCAGAGGCCATATGAAATCCACTCGGCCACACCCGTCGACGAGATCCTCAACATGTTCAAGGTGGAACGTGTCCACTACTCCTCCACGTGGTGTGAGGGGATGGTGGACCTGCTGAAGAAGGTAAGGGTTGGGCAGCTGTGTGGAAGGCTAGTGCAGCCACACCCAGAAATGAATGTGACCATGGTGACATACACAGACAGCCTGGCCCAGGCTTTTCCCAGTTCATGGCAAGTTCCTATTAGACAGAAATATCCATTGCATGTGGTTGCTGGTGTTAGGAACTACTCCTAGCAGAATGTATGCTGTGGTCCTGACCACTGCATGTATAGAGTTAAGATGTTCCTGCGATGACAGTGACAGTACCAACAAGAAGGGTGTCCCATTCCTCTTTAGCACATGCCAGGTCCTTACCAATCCTGTTGGGCCTCACCCCAGACCTATGATGAAAGTGGGGGTCTCCTCTTGCTCCCAGGAAACAACAGCCAATCTCAGGAGGTCTCCTGGCCACTGGCCATTCCTTTTAGGTGGCAGTCCCAGGGTGAGCCCTGTCCTGTTGTGTTTATACCAGTGGTCTTTGCATGTCATAGACTAGAGTGTTTTAAAAGGCAGTGCAGGAGTTGAGGAGATGGCTCATTATACAGTGCTTGCTTTGCAAGCATGGCAGCCTGAGTTTGGACCCACAACACCCACCTAAAAGTCCGAGTTCAGCAGTATGCCACACTTGGAAGGAAGAGATAGAAGGACTCCTAAGCTTACTGGTCAACCTAGCTAAACCCATGAGCTCCAGGTTCAGTGAGAGACCCTACCACTAAACATAAGAACAATTGAGGAAGACATGGAAACCACTGATCTCCACATACTCATGCACACACATCTACACATATGCATACATATCTACACATATGCACACACATCTACACATATGCATACATATCTACACATATGCATACACATCTACACATTTGCACACATATCTATACATATGTACATACATCTACACATATGCATACACAAACACAAAAAATGCAAAGTATTGGCCTATAGCTATTCTTTTTTAATTAATCAATAACTTTAGTGTGTATGGGTGCTTTTTCTGCACGTATGTATGTATACCACATATGTGGCCTGGTGTCTGTGGAGCCACACATTTTGAGCTACCATGAGATTCCTGGGACCCAAATCTGGGGTCTTGTACAAGGAAAGCCAGTGCTCTTAACCACTGAGACACCAGCCCCATTATAGCTGTTTTTAAACTCTAGCTCCATTAGCAGAAACTGGCCGTCAAGAGAAGTTAAAAGTGGACCACTCAGTTAGGATGCAGAGGTCACCTTGTAACTCCTAGGGGAAAATGCTGTTTAATTCTTGTGAAACCGAGTCATAAGTCCTCTGATGAGGCAGCCAGCCTGTTCTTTCCAATCAAAGCATTCGTGAACATCAGAGAGAGGCTGCTTATCAGAGGGCTAAAAACTCAGTCTCTCCCCAAGAGTAGCTTGCCAGATGACCTTAGAGAAGAGTCAACCTTGTACTCGCTCCCTGTTATAGCAGTACATTTAATATTCCAGAGAGAACCCAGACGGGGTAGGACACTGCCTGGCATAGCATGCAAGGACACCCTAAGTACTGAGTGAGGCAACACGTTCCAAGTCCATGCTCATTCCTATGGGGTGCACCATTCACATTGTGCCTTTGCCCCCTGACTGCAGCTGCTGACCAAGGACCCCGAGATCCGCCTGTCCAGCCTCCGTGACATCCAGAGCATGACCTACCTGGCTGACATGAACTGGGATGCAGTGTTTGACAAGGCACTGATGCCTGGCTTTGTGCCCAATGTGAGTCGTATCACCCCTTCCAGTGGGTCCCCTCCTGGTATTAAGCCTGACCCCTACCACTGACTGGTGAACTCCCTGAAGGTCACCAAAGTAAGTGACCAACAGGCTCACTGTCCACTGAGATCCAGGGCGTGTGGACCAGACTTCCAAGGCATGCTTCTTGTAGTGGAGCCCTGAGCTGTTGAGCATCCCTGGTTTCTCCTGCCCCTCTGCACAGGTGTCAAGGACTGTGTTAGTGCAGATGATGATGGCCGCAGGGAGCCTGCCATCGATTGGGAGCTCATCCTCACTGGACTAGAAGGCACCACAGGTCCTTGGTTTGCTACTGTCACATGAGTCAGGGCTGAGTGCGGGCTCTGCACTGGCATTGTTCTTAGAGCCTCCCATGAGGCTCCTGGAAGCTTCACACCAGCCAGAGAGTGGATCTTGTTAGTATTCTGAGTGAGGTTAAATAATTTTCCCAAGATGACCTGGGACGGGGCCAGCAGAGCTTGAACTCATGCAAGACAGAATCCATGGCCTGCATTTGAGTGGATGAATCAATGGATGACAGGCTACTTGGGGAGACGTGAGCCTGAGTTCAAGCTTTTCCTTGGAAGAGGGAAAATACCGAGGTCAAATGTACACAACAGGGTAGGGATGCTTGGCCAATCTCAGGAAGTCAAGAATGATAGAAGGAGCTAGGGTCCTTCTATCACAGTAGAACCTGACAAACAGAACAGAGATCAATGTGTGTATGGGTGCCACTGAAGGGCGCTGGGAAGCCCCAAATATCCTCCTCCATTTTCTCATGTCAGCCTCATTACCCTCACCTTATAACTGTGGAAAGTGAGTCTTACAAAGGTTTTGTGACTTGTGTTGTAAGAGTCCTACCTAGAGACGCCCATCTTCCTCTCACTCTCTGACTGTATTAACACTCACCAGTTTTGAGACAATGTGACAGCCTGGCCAAATTGGCATGATCAGCAGACCCTAGCTTGTGACTTAGGTTTGAAGCTGGCAGGCCTGTGGTGGTACCCAGACCGTGACACAGCTGAGAAAATACTTCTTCTTAAAGGGACAGACACTGGAAGCTTAGCGGGTCTGTCTCAGTGAATCCTAGTAACTGAGGCTATGCATCTCACACAAGGGCAGACACAGGGCAGAGGTCACATATAATCCAGAGTTAACCAACTGAGGTGAGTGTCCAGAGGCCAGGCTGTCTGTCTTGGATGGAGGCTGCACCTGGCCTTGTTTCTCTTGACTGGGAGCCTCATAGGCCAGGGACATAGAAAACAGGAAGGACCCCAGTACTCTGTAGAAATCATAAGGTAGTTCTTTGGAAGACAGGCATTCCCATTACCCCAAGTCTCTATAAGTGAGGATGCTAGCCCTTGACCAGAGAACAGAACACTGTGATTCCCTGTGTGGCTACAGAGCTACTGATGCCATAGTCACAGGGCTGCATGGCTGATGGGTGGGCCATCAAGATGCCGCCATCAAGGATTAGGAACCCTGATGTGAGGGCCTAGGCCTGTAAGTCAGGGTGGGTAAAGCTACAGGCCTCTAGCAAGACCTGTCTTGAGGGTGGACAGTTCCAGCTGTGGAAAGGAACTGGTAACCAGGAGATGATAACCAGGAACTGGGCAGATGTTGATCAGAAATGTTGTTCAGGTAGAGGGAGGAAGCTCTCTGTGAGTCCATGGCCATGGCGCTAGTGCCACATAGTAAGACACTGTCTCTGCCAAGGCTACCTCAAAAGTTCATTAATTAAACTTTAAATTAAATTATAAAAATACCATAAGAAAAATAATAGCATGTGATTGCATCTATAATGAAGTAATGAGTAAAAATGAAGTACAACTGCATGTATGAACAGTCACAGGATTTAGATTCATGCTTTCCAAACTGGGTTGTGACTCCATTGGGGGTAAAATGACCCTTTTACAGGGATCACCTAGGATTATCAGAAAACACAGATATTTACATTACAATTCATTACAGTAGCAAAATTACAGTTATGATGTAGCAATGAAAATAATTCTATGATTGGGGTTCACTACAGCATGAAGAAGTGTATTAAAGGGCTGAAACATTTGGAAGGCTGAGAACCCCAGAGCTAGATGCAGGGAGTTAACAGGAGTTACCCAGCTGGGACTGGGTCTCTGATCGGATGGTGTGTGTGCTAAGGGTGCATTGATTCTATCATCAGAAAGAACACGAGGCATCCCAGGGTGACAGCTAACGGTCACTGCCACATGTGACAGTGCCTGGGCTATGTGTAGAGGATGCACATCCAGTCACGGACAAAATAACCACGAAACGTGTTTTTCTTTCTACCTCCATTCAGAAGGGGAGACTGAACTGCGACCCCACATTTGAACTTGAAGAGATGATTCTAGAATCCAAGCCGCTTCACAAAAAAAGAAGAAGAGGTTGGCCAAGCATAGGTCCAGAGACAGCACGAAGGACAGCTGTCCCCTGGTGAGCTCTCAGGGGATGGTACTGTGGGAAAGAAGGGAGGTGTGGAGGCTGGTTCCCTCTTATTCAAAGGTGCACTTCAGCCCACAGCCTTCACCTTCCTCCCTCTGTGTCCTTGGGAAAGTAGTGCTAAGGGCCCACTAGATGCCAATCCCATAGATCCTCACACTCCTTGTATAGAACGGTGTTGTACTGGGTATAAAACCCAGGCACATCCTCCATATGCTTCAAATTGCTTTGGGATTACTTCCACTACTTGACACAGCACAGATGCTGTGTGTAACATAGGTGGTGGGCATTGACGTCCAACACTGACCTCACCAGTACAGGCCCAACTACAAAGTTCACAAGAAAGACATGCTGGATGATGACACTTAGCTGGGGCTGAGGGACACAGAGGAGTCTAAGGAGGGTGACTTACATATCACTCCATTCTTGTGCGTTTTGTGTAGCATGCAGTGCACTTCAAATTTGTATGTTTTGCTTTATGGACTCTTCTGGAACTTCTTTGTTTCTCCACATTTTCAGACTGCAGTTGGTTGGATCTGAGGTCACAGAGAGCTGACTTGTCTTAGTCAGGGTTTCTATTCCTGCACAAACATCATGACCAAGAAGCAAGTTGGGGAGGAAAGGGTTTATTCGGCTTACACATTCACATTGCTGTTCATCACCAAAGGAAGTCAGGACTGGAACTCAAGCAGGTCAGGAAGCAAGAGCTGATGCAGACGCCATGGAGGGATGTTTCTAACTGACTTGCTTCCCCTGCCTTGCTCAGCTTGCTTTCTTATAGAACCCAAGACCACCAGCCCAGGGACGGCACCATCCACAATGGGCTGGGTCCTCCCCGCTTGATCACTAGTTGCGAAAATGCCTTACAGCTGGGTCTAATGGAGGCATTTCCTCAACGGAGGCTCCTATTTCTGTGATAACTCCAGCTTGTGTCAAGTTGACACACAAAACCAGCCAGTACAACTGACTATAAAATGCCTCTAGCATATGAATGAACTCTTATACTGCAGATATATGCAAGGATGACTGAAGAGGGAGTGCCTACTCTCCTACCATCCACACGGAGAACCCCAGAACAATACAGGGTACCCCAGTCCCTTTGCACCTTTAGGAAGGATCTATCCTGCAGGAACCTGAAGCAGCTGGTCACATTGTGTTCACAGTCAGGACACACAGAGAGAGGATTGCTGGTGCCCTGCTCATTCTCTCCCTTTTATTCATTTTGGTATCCCAGCCCATGAGATGGTAGCACCCACATTTAGAATGGGCCTTTCCATCTCAATTAATTCAGTTTAGAATCTCCCTCACAGGTAAGCCCACAAGTTTGTCTCCTGGGTTGTTCTAGATCCTGTCATGTTGTCCTAGCCCCATTACTGGCTGGCTGTTCTCACATAGTCAAGCCTCTTAGTGTGGACCAACAACATTAATCAGAACTCTGGGATCTGAGAATCTTGCTTGACTTTTTCTCAGCCAATGAAATAAGCACAGTCTCACCACCTCCACCACCATTTAGAACTCCAAACCCACCCCTGAGCCAATCACATCCTGCTAACTCCCCTACCTCTCATTCTTGTGAAGGGTCTATGTGTGCACACTGACCATTGAACTAATCATTTCATCATGTGTCTCTCGTGACGCTAACCATCACACCATCCCAGTTCTTCTAGCTTTTCTAGGATTGCCCAGCTGACAACTCTATCCTTCCATCTTCCCCTCCAACTTCCTGTGGCCTGTCACTGGGTCTCTAACTCTATGCTCTTTGTGCAAAGACACCTATCCCTGGCTTCAGTCCCCACAACATTCCACCCTACCTCACCTTAACTTGATTATACCTGCAAAGACCTGGTCTCAGATCAGGCCATAGTAAGACACTCTGGCTTAAGGAATGAACATACTCTTTGGGGACAAAACTCAGTCCATAACATACTCAGTCCTTTCCCGTATAATATACAGGTTTTTACATTTTTGCAGTTACCTTAATATAAACTTTATAATATAGGCCTTAATATAAACCTCTGATCCAAAAAAGCTTATTGTGTTGTTCTTGTTTAAAAATAAATGAAACCATCTTGCCAGCCCCTCTAAGCACCACAGTGCAGTAATCCTAGAGGCTCACGGAGCATCATGTGTCATCAACATGTAGCTTCTGGGGTATGTCCCTAAAACATTCTGTTCCTCCAAGGAGGACTTGGCATGAATTTCTTGATCTATACATCTCCTCCTCCATGTCCTGAAGCAGGCCTGAGCATCCCAACATGAGGGAGCCCAGACACAAGCACTTCTGTCTCCTGACACAACTGCCGGGTCCAACCACTGAGCTTATCTCTAAATCCCGAGTGGCCCCATTCCCATTTAAATAAACTAGTCACCCTTAGTGTCCCTCTGACTCATCCCCCTGTCCAGTGCTCTGCCGTTTAGACCCCTCTCTGTACTCTTTGACAGAATGGACACTTGCAGCAGTGTTTGGAGACAGTGCGGAAGGAGTTCATCATATTCAACCGAGAGAAGTAAGTTCAGCTTGCCACACCCACACAGAACCTGGCTCCCAGGACTAAGGCACCCAGCAGAAGTGAAGTCACCCCTGGGCTCTGTCACCTCTGGGTTGAGCCTATCCCACAGGACCAAGCCCTTTAAGAGAAGTATAGTCATCCATAGACTCTGTCACACCTAGGCTGAGCCTGACGCCCAGGACTAAGGGTCCCAGGACAAAGTGGCCCAGCCTCACCAACAGTGAGCGATTGCAGCCCTGGTGCTGGAAGGGAGGACACAGTGAAACAATGCCCAGGCCTTGATGGGAAGGATGTGTCTCGATTTGGAATTAGGATCTGTGTTCTAATGCTCTGCTGCGTGTGTAGAATGATGTGGGAGCCCTCAGGAGCCCTTGAGGCAAAGCCCTTAGCCACTCTGAGCTTCCTTGTCAGCATGGCAAATGAGAAGAATCCTTAGGATGTAGAGTCCGAGGTGCAGAGCCCAGCAGAAGAGGATGTTCAGCAGAGAAGTGATAACTGCCGTTGTTGTTGTTACCTGGGTCAAGGGATGCGGTGTGTGGGAGCCTCTGCCCATGGAGGCAGGTAAGGCATGGGATGGCGCAGGTCTGGGAGTAGCTCTACTTTCCCATCATCAGCCAATGAAACAGTGAGAAAAGGAGCCTGTCGGAAGCTCAGCAGCTGTGGACAGTGCACATCCATGGAGGTGAAGGGGCGGTAGTAGTGAGCACAGGGCATAAGCAAGGCATGGCCTGACTTCCTGGGTCCTTAGCAACAGCAACCAGGGCAGCAGCCACTTCAAAGTATGAGACCTAGCTGGGGAAGATAACTCAGGGGCCCCGAAACAGCAGGAGGAAGTGTCCTGTAAAAATAAAGCTGGCTCTGAACTTTCCCTAAGAAGTCAGGACACAGGTCGGCTACATTTGGGTCTCCATCACAGGAAATTGAAGTATGATGTGCAGAGGGCAGCTGATCCCAGCATGCTCATCTCAGCCAAGCAAGGATACGGAAAATGCAGCCCTCAGAAAGGACGTGAAAGGTGGTCTAGGCCAGGCACCATGGCCAGTTCTTTATAGTCAGTCATCTCCGCCTGCTTCAGCATTAATGCCCAGTACAGGCTGTGTGTGTGTGTGTGTGTGTGTGTGTGTGTGTGTGTGTGTGTGTGTGTGTGTGTGTGTGTTGTGTCTGTATGTTTGTGTCTGTGTCTGTGTCTGTAGGTTTGTGTCTGTGTGTGTTTGTCTGCCTGTGTGTGTGTTTATGTCTCTGTGTGTGTCTGTGTATGTTTGTGTGTCTGTGTGTGTGTCTGTATGTCTGTCTCTGTGTGTGCCTGTGTGTGTCTCTGTGTGTGTGTGTGTATGTCTGCCTCTGTGTGTATCTCTACGTGTGTCTATGTGTATGTGTCTGTGTGTATCTGTGTGTTTGTCTGTGTCTGTCCCCATGTGTCTGTCTGTGTGTGTATTCGTGTCTGTGTGTCTGAGTGTGTGTGTCTCTGTCTCTGTCTCTGTCTCTGTCTCTGTCTCTCTGTGTGTGTGTGTGTGTGTGTGAGAGAGAGAGAGAGAGAGAGAGAGAGAGAGAGAGAGAGAGAGAGAGAGAGAGACTGGAGAGTGAGACTCTTATTTTGGAGTTGAGATTCCACATAGCTTTGGGGTGGGGGAAGGGGTTCAGGACCATATTTCTCTTCAGAATGCAACCCACACTGACTCTTACTAACATTTTAAAAATGTAGAGCTATGAGAAGAAATGTGCTTTCCATGTGAAAAAAAATCTAGTGGTAGTTTTTGGTTATATCCAGTGTTTGGTTTGTTTAGTGTTCGTATTTTTTAAGGGAGAGCTAAATTTGAGTAGACATTGCAGTGTTGCACACTAAGGTTCATATTTCACTTATGTTCACTAAGTATTGACTATGTGCCTGGAATTACAAAAGCATATTAAAATGTAGTGTGATAAATCCTACCAACCAAGCAACCAAAAGCAGTGCCTGGTTGTCTTTTGATATCTACTATAATTTACTACAAGGGACCAAGTCAAAATGGTATCTTTTTAAATACACTTTACATCCTGATTGCAGCCCCTCCCTCCGCTCTTCCAAGTCACTCCCTCACATCCCCTGACCCATCCATTCTTCCTTTTCCCTCAAAGAGAAGATGCCCCACCATGGGTACCAACCTGCCCTAGCACATCAAATAGTAGCAGGATTAAGCACATCATGTCCCACGGTAGGCAGCCCAGCTAGGGGGAAAAGATCCAAAGGCAGGCAACAGAGTCAGGAGACAGCCCCTGAGGACCCACATGAAGACCAAGCTGCACATCTACTACATACATGCAGAGGTCTAGGTCCAGTCCATGCATGCTCTCTGGTTGGTGGTTCAGTCTCTGTGAGCCCATTGGGCCCAGATTAGTTGACTCTTTAGGTCTTCTTGTGGTGTCCTTGACCCCTCCAGCTCCCTCAATCTTTCCCCTGACTCTTCCACAAGACTCCCAAGGCTCAATGGTGGTTTTGATAAATAATCTTAGTTGACAATTTGATGAGATCTAGAATCATTTGGGAGACAGGTCTCTGAGCATGCCTGTTGGGATTATCCATCAGGCATTAATTGGTTCGGAAGACCCTCTCTCTATGGGTAGCAACATTCCTTGTCCTGATTATAGAAGTAGAAAAAGGGAGCATCTAGGTAGTTTGCATTTACCTCTCTCCTTCTTGGCTGTGGATTGACATGACCAGCTCCCTGAAGTTCTGGCCACTGTGACTCCCATGCTGTGATGGACTGCTCCTGGGAACTGTGGGTCAAATAAACCCTTCATCCCTTAAGTTGCTTTTGTCAAAGTGCTTTAAGGCATGGCAACAGGAAAAGGAGCTGAGACCTCACCAACGGGAAAGTGCAATCGGGATATAAAGTGAATTAAAAAAATATATAGTTTTCCATCTCCAACAAGATAACCATGACTTGATTTGGTACATGGCTTTCTGAAACCTCCTAGTCATCAACTCTGCTTTGAGGGCATGTGTGCCTGTCTGCCCCTTTGTATTATCTTTAGAGATGCATGGCAGTCCATGTCACCTTTGTCTGAAATGTTTGGGACCACAGGGTTGGACACATGGGGTCTTTCTGACTTCGGTGAGCCATGACTGAGTTGTAGGGTTTAAAGTGATCACATCTGTCACTTGGGATTCTCACAACACTGATAGTTAAAATGATGGGTTATGGACTATGAGCAGGATTCCCTGAAGCAAGCCTGTAGGACACTGGCAACTTCCCCTGTGAGATCTCCACATTGCTTTCCTGACTAACTGGCTGTTATTTTATTCTCAGGCTTCCTAGAAAGAAGCCATAGATTGCCTGACAGCCCCTGTGGTGAGTTATCACGAAAGCCCCTCTGGAAAAGGGTAACCCACATTCACAGGGAAGAAGCTAATGTGAAAACAGAGAGATACTGCCATAGCCCAGGGGGCACTGAGGGATGCCTGCTGCCAAGGAGAGTGGGGGAAGTCAGGGAGCAGCTCCCAGAGAGTTCCGAACTTGAGACCTCATGAACACAGTGAGAACATAAGATGAACACAGCCATCTGCCTTCCCTCAGGACTATTTGAGGAAAAAGTGAGACGGAGCCCCAGGGGCTGATTAGTGCCGGGGACAGAAAATGATGAGAGAGTATTGCGTGTCAGAAGAAATAGCCCTGTGACAGACACAAGCTTGGCTGCCTCACTGAACCCAGAGAACATAGTGCCAGCAACAGTACCCAGAAAGCACAATGGGAAGGGCACCAATCAGGGAAGGTCAAAAACAGAGTCTGATGTGTGAATCTGGATTCCCCCTCTCCAAAACACTGGGGCCCTGACCTGTGCCCAGTTCCTCTCTGTTCCATCCCTTTCCACTACAGGCAAAGGGAATGGAGGAGAGGCCAGGAAGGCCGCGGGGGGCTCACTTTTAATTGGACACCAAGTAGTTGCACCTGAGGAATTCAGTGGCTCCCAGATACAGTCTTGGGATATAGAGACCTGGGGTTTGGTGAGATTAGCTGGGGCTCCCCAGAGGAGGTGAGAATTTTCCTGAAGAGTTTTGAGTTACCTCCAAACAAGTCTTTGGTTTCTCATCTTGATACCTGCCCTCCATCTCCAACCAGATAACCATGGCTTGATTTGTTACATGGCTTTCTGAAACCTCCTAGTCATGTCAACTCTGCTTTGAGGGCCTGTGTGTGTGTGTCTGCCCCTTTGTATTATCTTTAGAGATACACGACAGTCCATGTCACTTTGGTCTGAAATGTTTGGGACCACGGGATTGGACACATGGGGTCTTTCTGACTTTGGTGAGCCATGGCTGAGCTGCAGAGTTTAAAGTGATTGCATCTGTCACTTGGGATTCTCCAAACACTGGTAGCTAAAACGATGGGTTAGCTGAGAAATTGATCATTTCCTGTCATAGAAATAGACAAACCATCTACGTGGGTAACAGTCAACTCTTCCCACTGTCTATATGCAACTCCTCATTAACTCCTAAGTTATACATGTTTGGGCTGTGGGCTAGGCCTGCAAGTGAGCAGGCCCTTGGGCCCCACTGCAGTGGTCTTAGCTCTGGGCCCTGCTCATAGATACTAGGAGATAATTTCTCACAGTGAGGGTTCCCTACTCGCTCTCTGTCCTGCTCTCTGATCTCTTCAACTGAGATCCTGGAAAAATGAGTAAGATGAGGAGAACAGGGGATGAGCAGATGAATGGATGGAGGTTAGACTGTGCGAGCAGATATTGATGATGGATGGGTAGGTGATAGATTGATACATTATGTATAGATAGATGATTGGTGTGTGCATAATGCATATATGTATGTATGCATGCCTGGGTGGGTTGTAGGGTGAGTGCTCATGTCAGTAGATGGAGTGGAAAATGAATGAATAACTGGAGGGGCAGACTAGATGGGTTAATATGTTGTCAGGGGTGGATGGAACGTGAGTGATGGGTGAAGGATATATTGATGCGCGAATGGAGAATAAATATAGGTAGGTATATAGGTGGGAGATGAAGTAGGATGACAGACAGATATGAGAGTGGATGGACAAACAGATGGTACAGTATTTGAATGTGGCCATAGATACCTTATAAATATGTCTATAAATAATCACATTAAAATTGAATAGACAGGGAATGTTTCTGTGGATTTATAGATGGATGTGGGATATATCTGTGAATGGATGAATGACGAATGGATGGATGGACAGATGGACAGATGGAGAGATGGATGGACGGATTGATGGATGGATACGTTTGTGGGTGGAAAGATGGGGGCTCAGCTGTGGTGGGGAAAGCACAGGCTCAGAGCATCCCAGAAGAAAAGCCCTCCTGTTGCCAGTCCTGGTGGATGGAGAAAGAGCAGGGAACAGGAGCCCCCAAGTCACTGTCCTATGAAACAGTGCTGTGTCGCTGAGAACTCGCTAAGGCCCTTGCACTGGGGCACACTCACACTCACACTCACACCCAGCTGCCATCCGGCTGAGGTGCACGTTCTGAGGCTCTAGTCTTAAGGTCAGTCACAGTGCCCTGAGCATGACAGACACAAGCAGGTGGCCCCCCTTATTTTTTTTAATAAAAGGACTTTCATGTGAATGATAACTATAGTGAGTGGCCACCTGCTCTGCCCTGTTTGACAGAAATGTTATTATAGGTTAGGTCAATTCTACCTGGCACCTGAAGCCTGTGTCTTTCTGAATGAGATGGAACTAGTAATAATCTAGAGATTGATCATGTGTCTTCCTCAATCACTTCCTGAACTTACATTATTGACTGAGTCACCTTCTCGCCACCCCCATTTGTATTTTAAAAGACAAGTTCTTGCTATGTATCCTTGACTTGCCTGAAAGTATATAGCCTGGTCTAACCTCAAAAGTGTGATGCTCCTGCCTCTGCCTTCCAAGAGTTAGAATTACTAATATGTACCACCATCCTATGCTAGTGTGTCTAAGCCTGGAGAGACTTGAGGTCCCAGAAAGGGGGGATGCCTTCAGGAAAGAGGGGGAGCACTCATTCAGAGGCAAGGGGAAGGAGGAATGGGATGGGGAACTGTGGGAGGGGATTACCAGGAGGGGATAATGGCTGGAATGTAAATTAATTTTAAAGAAGAATTATGATTTCCAGACTCACACCAGTGACTTCCCTTACACCTTTCTGATTCCATTGCCTCCCCCATACCACAAGCCTCACTGTGGCTAAAGAAACAGAGTCTCAGAAACTCTAAACAGCTTAACCAAGGTGACTTGAGAGGTGAGAGGCTGGGTTTTGGATGGGTTCTCTGCTGCCCCCTAAATGTCTCTGTTCTTCCTCTGGCCAACAAGTGGCAGCTGTGGTGCAGTGAGTGACCATGAATTTGGAGATCAAAGACAGAGGGAAATGTACACCTTCCACCCTGCAGCAGGTGGTCAGCTGCCAAGAGATGCAGCGTCCAGACTCTAACATCCTTAGCATGGCTTGTCATGGACTGTTTCATCTGTCTGCAGATTGTGAAGATATTTGTTTGTGGTATTTTTTGACCACTGCCTATCTACTCTACACCATAAACTCTATGAGGACAGGGGCTGTCTTGCCTTCCAGCATAGCCCCTTTCCCGGAGGCATGGCTACTGCTCTGTCCATGGGTATAAACAGATAGAATGGTGCATGAGTTCACCAACCAACTCTCCTAGCTGTGACACTGAGCAAATTATGTCTGGGATGCTTTATAAATATCACAGAGATTGACAAGGTTGGAGTTATTATCTCCATTTTATAGTCAGAGAAACTGAGGCTCTGTGCATTAAGTCGCTCACCTGGCATACCCAGGTTGAGCACTGGGGACTCCCAGAGAACCATGCATTCCTGGGGAAGTCAGGTTCCGGTCTCTCACCAGTATGTAGCTGCATGCAGCCCACCCCCACTAACCAAGTCTATGTTTTACTTGTTGCAGACTCAGGAGGCAGCAGGGACATGATGGTCAGCTCTCAGACCTGGATGGCCGAGTAGGAAACCAGACCTCGAGCAAGGTGCAAGACGGTCGAAACAACAACATCCTGACCCATACATGCCCTCGAGGCTGCAGCAGCTAAGCTCGCCTGCCCAGATGGCACCCAGAACCCCTCCTCTGTCCCCTGATGGGCCCCGTCTCACCCCTAAAACATCAGATGCAGAAAGAGCTCTGGTCCCTGTTTCCAGCTGATTTGCTGTGTGACCTTGAGCAAATCACACATTCTCTGTGCCTCAGTTTTCTGCATCTGTGGAAGGGGTTAAACAGATCTCTGCCCCGTCTCCAGTCATGCATTTGTGAGAATCTGGTTGGACTGCAGATATGTAAACTCCCGGGCATTGATCTAGTGTTTATACATGTAAAATGTCTCAATATTTGAAGCATCCTCCCTAGCCCCCTAAACAATTTAAACCATGAAAACATTGCAGTTTGGCCCATTCTAGCTTGTTTGATGGTATTTCCAACATAAATAGCTGACATGTTTGCCCCTCCTGTGAGACTCCCAGGTCCTAAAATAACCAGGAAGAGTCATCCACAGACTTCCTGGCCATCTGGAATGGTGCAGCCTAAAGACCAAACCCAGGGGTTCCTGCTGCAGACATGCGTTTCCCTGACTCATGGAAAGCTGCTCCCACCTTCGGGTTTCAGCCATCACCAGCTCTCACAGCATCCCCACATCCCTGTGCTGGATGGCACGCAGGTGCCTCTGGCCATTCCCCTTCCCACTGAATGTCATGAGGTCCCAGGGAAGACTCATCCTGCAGCAGAACCTCCATCCCCACCATTCTTCCAGGTTTTCCTTCCCAGGAAGAATATAAAATAGTCCAGTCAGCCTGTCATGCAAAGGCTCCCTGACAGGGCAGTCAGAGCTTTCTGTTGATACCTGACGAAGCCTTGGTGCTTAAAGTCTATTGGCGACAGAAGCAGAGTCACCCAAGAAGCAAAGTATGTTATGTCCTGGTCAGGGACTTGCGGACCCTTGAGCTAAGGATGCTGAGGTTAGCAAAGAAAGCCAGTTACTGGTTACCAGCTGCAGCCAAGACTGGAAGACCTCTGCAAGTCATGTGATTGCTCAAAGGTCAACTTCCTCATTTTCAAACAGGAAGGAGAAGGATGGCCTTGCAGAGTTGTTACGGGGCTTGATAAGATCCCACATATCACACAGCGATGACTGACAGCCAGCAGCCATTGGCCATCACTCTTATCCTCTTCTTTTCTCCTCCTCCTCCTCCACCTCCTCCTCCTCCTCCTCCTCCTCCTCCTCCTCCTCCTCCTCCCAGCACCACCACCCCTTCTCCTCCTTTTTTCTTCTCCATCCATCCCTCCTCCTCATCCTCCTCATCCTCCTCCTCCACCTCCTCTTCCTCCTCCTCATATTTATCCTCACCACCATCATGATCACCATCATCCTCTGTTGGAAGTACTTTCTTGTTTTGGCGACATAGCAGGTCCGTTTTCTGTGGGCCAAGGATCCTCCAAGTTTACAGTTTGTTTCTTCTTCTTACCTGGCGCCTCTGAGGCCTGGACATCCCTGCTGAGATCAACTGTCTTCGTTCTGGCATCTGTTTCCATTTCCCACTTTCTCACCACGATTCGCGTCTGTCAGTGTCATTTCTTGAGAGACGTTTTGATGTAGAGAAGGTTTTACACTTTTCAAATAACAGCATTGTACACCACCCCCCTAACCGAGTCCCCCCTCTATGTCTATCTCCTGCCCACTCAACTGTCTCCAAGCCCTGTCTGTCCTTCCTGTCCTCCAGAAACCCCAGCTGCTCTTCTCTACACTGTGACCTGGAAGCATTGCGATTTCTCCTTGGGGTGAGCTTGTGACTGAGAAGTGGTGGTGAAGGGGGAGTAGCAGGTGGGGAAACCTGATTGTTTGGCTCTGTTTAAGTCCATGTTACTTGTTAAGAATAAATAAGCACTCGGATGTTCCTTGTAAACTGCTCTTAATTCAGGGATGGGTGGGGTGGGCCTTCTTCTTATACATAAGGGGCTCCAAATTAATCAGAAGCAGAGATGGGGTAAAGAGATAAGGTAATCACCTTTCTGTCACTACAGCAAAACACCTGAGATAACTAAGAGAAAAGATTTCCTTTGGCTTCTTTCTTTAAGGCCCATGGGGAGAGACAACCTGTGGTAGGAGTGTGTGGTGGACTGACTTGCATTAGGAGCCAGGAATCAAAAAGAGTGACAAGGGGTCAGAGTCCTATTGTGCTCCCCCAGTGAGCTAAAGTTCTCCTTCAAGACTCACCTTTTAAATGTCTCTCTCCCTCTAAATATAATTCTAGCACCAAGCTTTTAGAACACAAACTGTTGGAGACATAAGATTTGAGCTATAGCGGGTAGGATGCTATGCCAGTGACACACTGACTTTCCCCACAGATCAAATTGAGCTTGCCTATTCAAAGTCCTCCCCACTTGACTGTAATTTATATTACAACTATGTATTTGTAAAGAGAGAATCCATCCTTGAGAGTAGAAGTCCAGAACATGGTGCACATAGACAAAACATGCATTCTAATGTCCTCAAGGTGCTACCTGGACTTTACACACTTAGAAGCACCCATGGGCTTCTTGATTTTCTCACCACCTTCCAGTCTTCCTCTCCACTGGGATAAATTTCAGCTTCCATCTGTGCAAGGTACCACATCAGTTTTAAAGGTTATTACCACCTCTTCAGAGTTTCCTGGGACCCATGGCAACACTAATCCATGCCAGGCATGGCTCTTGTGTGGGCTTCCATGAAAATTTTCTGTAGCTTTCACAGAACTTGCTTGGTAAGGAGCAAGCAGCAGCTTTTTAATGAATGAGATAGAGAAACATAACACAAACTGGCTATGTCTACTTGCTTTGGGTGCCACCAGCCAGCCCACTTCAAGTCTCCCCTGCATTTCCCAGGACTTTCTCTCTTCAATGTTATCAGTGACTGACTCTCTTCAAGACTATGTCTCCATAAGACCCAAGTTCCAAATGAACTTTCCCTTCTCTCTCATCCAACCTCCATTTCCAGACTGAATTATTTCAACCCAGCTTTGGCAGAAGAGCAATCAGATTAAACATATTATCCCTCTTTTAGTGTGAGGTCTGCCTGAGTAGACACAAAGAAACATCTGCTCACCCCAGACAGGACACTGACAACACAGTGAAAGAAGGATTCCATCAAAGTCCAGTTTGATGAACCAAGGAGGGCATTAGGGTTTCTTACAGGTGTATGGGACACAAAGGTAGTTAGCTGTACCATGCAAAAGCCTAACACAGCATGAGTTCTGCTGTTTTGGAGTACTCTGCACAATTGTAGCTGCTCAACAGATAGGAGAATCTCCTATCTTTAGCAGTTTTTACTCTTTAACCTCAGGAAAGAAAGGGGTTCTTGAATCTTGTAAGTTTCAGGAGCTTTCTAAGACTTGTGTGTTGTTTACTTCCTGGCACTTAAGGATCCTCCCTCAGGAATACAATGCTTCAGTTCTGAGGAAACTACTAGACAGCAACTTCTTATCCAGATGGTTTCAATTTCAACAAAGTAGATACTAAAAAAAAATGTTATTGCATTTGTGTTGAATATTACAACCTTTCTTGCAGTCAGACGAATATAGTCTAAGAGCTATTTATACAGTATTTATGCTGTGCCTGGAATTGTACTAGTGGAAAATTGTTCTACAGTTTGCCTCAACATGAGCAGAGCTATGTGCAGACTGATGCCAATGTCTCTATAAAGAGCTGGAGCACCCTTGTGTTTTGGCATCTGAGGTCCTGGAACCAATGCCTTGGAAACAGTCCCTTCAGATCCTGGGATGACTCTACATGCTCAAATAGGAGTTTGTGTTTAGATTCACCACAGTGTTTGAGATGCAGACACTAGGACAAGCGATGGCCTTGTCAGGGTTTTCCTGACTTCACTGAGGAAGCTAACGACCTTGTCAGTAAGTTAAACCCCATCTACCTTGTATGACAGTGCATTGGGCCCTTCCTGATTGCCTAAAAACATTCTATTGTTATTTTCCCCAGAATCCTAAGAAATAAAAGGATTCTCTTATTGGACTGCAGGGACTGAGGAGTAAGGAATGAGAAGCCCCAGAGAGCCCAGTGCTGGCCACAGGATTTTATCTCTTATCTTGTTGATATCATGACCCTAGACCATCTGTGGCTTTTATGTGTTTGCCTCCAGGTTTCATTGAGGACACAGCCTTTCCTACTTTTCTCCTCATGGGGTTGGTTTAGGAACCATTAAGCCCCTTCCCAGCATCTACTCAGCATCATACAAAGCATCCCATATAGGTATTCTTGGTGTAGGTCAAGAAAGCATAGTGAACAGATTGGCTAGTGGCCAATCTAAGGGGACCAAGGCCATCTTCACACTCCCACCCTTACCCTATCCTGCAAGCCAGACCACTGCAATGTTCCTTCCATCCTGAGGCCACTTGCCATTGTAAACGGACTCATTCCTCATACCAAGAAAAGTATTGCTTCTGGGAATGTTTCTGCTACTAAGACCTGCATCCAAGCCACTGCCATCAGGGAAAGAATAGCAATGGGGGGCGGGACTTGGGGCCTGGGAAGATTCCCAGAGACCACCTGCCACTGTCTGGCTCAGACAGGCTGTAGACACACAGAGGCCTGCCTGTTGCCACACCACACAGTGCAGACAGTGGAGGTCACCCAGAGGCCCTCCAGCCACATGGCCCACCTGCAGTGGGAGCTACTACAATATACAAGCATGTGGTGGTCAGATGGGAGAGAGAAAAGAAGAGGAACCGTTTGTGCATTATAAAGAGAGATGGAACTGGAGACAGGAAAGTGCAGAGGAATACCCAGTTGTAAGTGGCCAGCCCCACCACCCAAGGCCATGATGAAGTCCCAACCCAACCCTCTCAGGCCCATGTCTAGGTCCGGGTCTATGCAGTGGCAAGGATTGGATATCAATGTCCCGCGCTCATCTTACCCCTAAAGAGCATGGGGGCTTCCCTGGTCTGGGCAGCCACTGGGGACCACATGGATGTCTGGGGACTGAGCAGAACTGGCACCACCCCCTCGCTGGCTATAGCGCACTGTGGAGAGTTAACCTCATGTTTCACTGGCTGCAGCACTTAGACTAGGTCTTACACCTCACTTGGACAGCACAGCTGAGCTGACCCTGGTGGTAAGGGCACAGGTGAGCTGCCCTGAGGATGAGAGTGGGGCAGGGGGTAGGGGGTGCTGGTCCTGCCATTGCTTTGCTGTGAGGTGGCATGGGGCCTGGAAGTGATGCCCTCTCCTCTTTGTCCCTCACTACCTGCAGCAATTGGCGGTGCTGGCTCAGCCCCTCTCCAGCTGTGGCACTTGGGAGAGTGGGCTTTGCGTCTTGACTTGGTGGCCCAGTGGAGCTGGCTCTGGAGGCATGTTTGTGGGTGAGCCAGCCCTGAGGGTTGGCAGAGAGCTGGCTCTGCCTCCTGGGGACGGCAGCATTGGGTGGCCTAGCAGGAGCAGTGCTGGAGCACTCGCTTTCATGGTGCGAATAAGAGCAAGCCAGCAGGCTGGCCAGCTCAGCTGCCGCCCAGGCCCAGATCCAGAGCTCTGAGTTTGCCTACCCTCAAATCGACACCATCTGTGAATTGTTGGAGAGCATGAAAGGGACTGGTCCTGTGGATCCAAAGCTGCAGGATCTCCATGATATGGAGCAACAACGGGATAACCAGGAGGAGTCCTGGTGAGGATCCAATATTAATGGTGTCAGAGAAGTCAGAGACCTCAAATGAGAAAATGTTCAATGCAATGAACATTTGCAAGCAAAGTTGTATGGACAGAGAGGTGTACTGTAGAGTACACTATGATGCACTGTGACAGCTTCCATGATAAGATGGTTTCTATGGTTTGTTTTGTTTTGCTTATTTTGTTCATTTCTTTGTGTCTTTTTATTTTGACGGAAAGGTTGCAAGGGCGGAGGATAAATATAAGGGGACAGGGAGATAAGTGGGACTGGGGTACAGGATGTAAAACTCATAAAGAATCAATAAAAAGTAAAAAAAAAACAGTTTGGAAAATAGCAGCAAAAGAGACATCCAAATGTCTATATTTTATAAAAGCCACGACTTGAAACCTGCTCAGTCAAGTTGAAGCAGGAAACACAGAACCCAAGCCTTAGCAAAGGACTCCATTCTCCTCACCCCTTGCTGGGCTGCTGCTGATTGCTGCTGCTGCTGCTGCTGCTGCTGCTGCTGCTGAAATGTATATAAGAAATACTCTTTCTTCTTCTTCAGAAGATAGGGACCCCACTCCTCCCCCTCCTCCTCTCCTCCTCCTCCTCCTCCTCCTTCTTCTTCTTCCTTCTCTCCTCCTCCTCCTCCTTCTTCCCCCTTCCCCTCCTCCTCCTCCTCTTCCTCCTCCTCCTCCTCCTCCTCCTCCTTCTTCCCCTTCTCCCCTCCTCCTCCTCCTCCTCCTCCTTCTTCTTCTTCCCCTTCTTCCCCCCTTCCCTCCCCTCTCCTCTTCATCCTCCTCCTCTTCTTCCTCTTCCTCTTCTTCCTCCTGATCCTCTTCCTACTCCTGCTCCTTCTTTTGCAAAACCAAAATTGAAGTTCTATTCTCTAAAACAAACAGGGTGGTGTGGGAGCTGAGACCAATTTCCTAATGGTAAGCATTATCAGAGCTTCCACCGAGAGATACATCACCCTGTCTCTGTCTGTCTGTCTGTCTGTCTGTCTGTCCCAACCTGACCGGTGCCATGCTGTGAAACAAAACCCTCAGCCAGTTTTTCCTTCAAGGAAGAAGCCAAGCAACTAAGCACACTCCAACAACACAGCTGAAGTCAAAGAGGCCCCTGTGCTCCCCAGTGTGGCCCATTTCCAATAAAGGTAAAATATAGGTGTGGACTAATACACAAAAATCAATAGCCCCAAACAGGGTGCCAAGTGAGGCTCCCCAAAGACATGGGGCAATTCAGAGAAGAGCAGAGACCTCTAAAAGATTGAATTTGTCTCCTCTGACTACTGCAACCAAAAAGCAATAGAACAAGCTATCTTAGAATGATGGAGGAGTGGGAAGAGCTTTTGGAAACTAAAGGTTATTACCACCAACCTCCAATCCCATAAAAGTCCTGAAGGGATAAGGGAAAGAAATTGCAAAGACCCACCAGAAAAGGGACTAAGCCCAGTCTGACCAGGCAGTGGAGGCTCAAAAGAGCCCTGAGTTTACTGCGAATAGAGAGGTGTGCTGAGTGCTGTGGCACAGTGGTCCTGGCACACACAGAGGAGTCACGGCTAGTGAGACGGACTTAGTCAGGGTCCTCATTTCATAAAGGAGGACACTGACACACCACGACGAGGAATGACATTTGAAACTCCCACAGCTGCCGACTGGTGAGAACCAGCGGCAGACCTGGGTCTTTTCTCAATCTGTCGCCACAGCCATATACATGGCCGCTTCTCCCTGGGTATCCTGGAGCCACTCAGTTCTGTAAATGGTCTTATTCACAGACAAGATGCCACTAAAACTTTTAGTAGCTTAATTTTAGAACCAAACCACATATATCAACTGCAGAATTTCTACCAATGCTTCATAAGCGAGGGAGGTGCAGCTGATAAGGGTTAAAAAAAGAAGAAGAAGAAAGTTTTTTTAAGTGTTGCTCGGCCATTAGAGATTTCTCTGTTGGTTCGTTGGTGTCTAACTTCTTGAATTCTTTATATATTTTGGGCATTAGTCAGATGTAGTGTTGATGAATATCTTTTCCCAATCTGCAGGCTGCCATTTTGTCCTATTGACAGAGTCCTTTGCCTTACAGAAGCTTTTTAGTTTCATGAGGTCCCATTTATTTTTATTAATTGTTGATCTTAGCACCTGTGCATTGGTGTTCTGTTCAGGAAGTTGTCTCCTATACCAATAAAGTGGCTACCTCCTATAGCCACGCAGGACTTCCACTGGAGGGATAAGGACACCAGCCCAACCACTAAACTTAAAACCCAAAATGTCTTCTGCCTACAAGATGTGCAAGGTCAATAATGGAGCAGAGACAGAGGAAGTGTCAACCAATGACAGGCCCAGCCTGAGACCTATTCCATGGGCAAGAATCAATCCCTGACATTATTAATGATGCTCTGCTCTGCTTGCAGACAGGAGCCTATCATGACTGTCCTCTGAGAGGATCCACTCAGCATCGGACAGAAACAGATGCAGAGACCCAGAACCAAACATTAGATGGAGCTGAGGGAACCTTGTGGAAGAGTTGGGGGAAGGATTGAGGAACCCAAAGGGAACAGAGACTCCACAGGAAGACCAACAGAGTCAACGAACCTGGACCCTTGTGGGATCCCAGAGACTGAACCACCAACCAAAGAGCAAGGATGGGCTGGACCTAGGACATATGTTACAGATGTGCAGCTTGGTCTTCATGCAGGTTCTCCAACAACTGGAGCAGAGCTGTCCCTGACTGTGTTGCTTCTCTGTGGATTCTGTTCCCCTAACTAGGCCACCTTGTCTGGCCTCAGTTGCAGAGGATGCAAACCTCTGGTTTGATCAAAGAGACTATGTATTCATTGAATTTGGTGTTGAAGGCAGTAAAGATATTAATGTAAACTTTTTAAAAAAAAATCCAAACTTATTTTTGGTTGTCTTGAAGTGATAACTTAAATAAAGCTTTTAAATAAAGTTGATCTTTTCCCACTGTATTGGTCCAAATGATTCCAGGCACGAAAGAATGGACAGATCAATTTTATTTTGTTTGCAAAAAGAATCTGGCCAACTGTGGCCAAGGTTAACAAAGAAAGGGGCAAAGGTTAATTGACTTAGTATGGGCTTCAATAATTGGAAAGACTAGGAGGATGATTCAGATGTAGATATGTCTAATTTTGACCATCTCTCTGAGAAGATGGATCACATGGACCACATTGCCATGATGCTAATCTAGATTTTTCCAGAAGTATATGAAGCAGATGATGATTCCCAAGACAGTGATGAAAAAAAAATCTCAGATCTGGAGCAAGAAATGTTGTCATTGCCTGGATTTTGAGAAAGAAATGTAAGTTCTGTAGAGTTTTATAATTAAGAAAAATCCCTAAATTGATAGTTGTACTTGTCTCCTTTAATCCATTTCAACTTTATTTTTTTAAAAAAGGCTTTACTAAGGATCGATAATGTACCATTGTATGGGGTGATTTAAGACAGCTAAGGCAATATCTGTATGCATGAACATTTCCCATAATTCCACAAAGCAGCTGAGATCCTAGACAACTGAGAAAGCAGCTCTGATGAATAAATGCATCTCACCTAAGTCATCTTTCTTCCTAACAGTTACTTACGCGGCAGGAAGCTCTCAGCCTAGGGAAAGATAAAGGTCTTTAGACCTTATACTATGGCTCTTGAAGGAGGCAGAAACAAATTGACTGATATCTTAAACTGATGCCTTTCCAGAGGACCATTCAGAATTATTCCACTAAAGTTTATTTTTCAAAAATATGTACTTTACATCATTGTATGTGATCACTTGCCAGTATCCCTGTATATTTTAGCTAAAACTAGTGAGCGTTCTGACTTAAGATGGTTTTTGAAGCCTACACATTTGGTATTATTTAACTCTTAAGCATTTACGGTTGGAGCATGAAAGACTCAAAGGAAACTGTAGGTTGTTGATTTCAGTTTATGTTCATGACAGTGAAGATTTTTTTAAAAGTGGCTACATATACTAATTTTAAATGTCTAATATGCTATTGGATGATTAAGAAAGAGTGAAAAACAGAAAAGAAAAAGATTAATAGAATGGCAAAGTGCCAGTCAACTGTTCTCACCAAGGAATTCTGGAAACCACTTCAATGGAAGGCAGAAAGATTGTTCCCACCTTTGGCCGTGGCCATTCCATCTTATGAGGAGAATTTATCAACACAATGAAGTTCTTGGGGCGGACCTAAATTTGGAGACACTGGAATTAATATAATAAAAGACCCCTCTTTAAAGAATTGAGTACACATGGCAAGGCAAGCTCAAAATTAGGTGCAAAGGGCCTTGGAAGTAGCCTGAGAACCCCCAAGGACTTGAAATGTAGATAGTTTTCTCTTTATAGTCAGCCTCCCTGATGTCAAACCACAGGTGACATCAAGTCAAGAGGACTACGGAAACGGGAGGGAAAGGGACAACCTGTAGAGCACATAGGCTACACTATCCTGCTTCAAAGGAAAGAGTAAATGATGCCCAAGACCATGTACTTACACGTAGTTGTAAAAGCACACCTGGACAGGGGTGTGAAACTAAGGGAACTTCCTCCTTGTCCTCTCCCATCCCATCCAGGACCACTGCAGTGGCTCTGATTCCTTGTCAGCCCAACTGGCCTTAGGATCACCTAGGAGACACCCCTCTGAGCATGTCTGTAAGGTGGGTTCCAGATTGGTTTAACTGAAGATGGACAGCTCGTGCTGAATACAGGCAACACCACCCCTTGTGCTAGGATCTTGGACTTAAAAAAAAGGAAAGAAAACAAGAGAGTGAGCTGAGCAGCAGGGCTCATCTGTTTCCTAGCTGGATAAAATCTGACCAGTACCCTTATGGTCTGATCACCATGCCTGCCCTGGCATGAGAGACTGTACCCTAAATCTGTGAGCTAAATCTTCCTCTAAGTTACTTTGGTCAGGTGTTTGGTCACGCCTAATACCACTGCTTATCTTTGATCATGTTCATGGGGGATCCTTTAAAATGATCAATTAGTCGCATGACACTGGTCCAGTATAGCAGCTTCCTGCCTCAGCTGCCACCTTCGTACACACCGATGGCCAAAAGTTGAGCAGTATGAAAGTAGAATACCCTAACAGTCTCTGGGTGACACAAAGCTGGACTTATCCGTGCCTCAAGACCAGAGGAGACTCGACAACACCTGCTGTCCCACACCTGTTCAAGGAGACTGACTGCATAGCACCTGCCAGCACCAACTTGCTCACAGGGACTGACCAACACCTGCTGTCACATACCTGTTCAGGGATCCTGGGCAGTACCTGTCACATACCTGCTTACGGGGTACCAGCCAGCACCTTATGTCTCATACCTGTTCAGGGAAACTGCAGCCCCTGCTATCACACACCTACCTGCTCACAGGGGTCTGGCCAGCACCTGCTGTCACACACCTGTTAAGCATCTTTCCCAACATGTTCTCACACTCCCTGCTGGCTCTTTCTGGGAACACTTCTCAAATCAATTGTTTGCACAGAACTCCTAGTTCAAGCTCTAGGAGAATATGACTAATTGGGGAAGGGCCAATGGTGTAATGCTAGTAAAAGAACATTGGGAAACAACCCAAACCATCTTAACATCATAAAGCCCATGAAGGAGAATAGATCATATTCTCACTCACACGCCTTCCTGGAGTCCCTGCAGAAGGAGGGCAGAGCTACCTGTGGTCAGACACGTGCTGTTGTTGAAGTGGGTCACTTCTGCCATGCTCCACACTTGCCTCGTCACTGTGTAAATGTAGTGTGTAGTTTTACACTCTACCCACCATTAGCTCCAGAAGGTGACCATGTTACCAGACCCCTCCTAACTTCCCTTGAATCCTTGGACAAAAGATACACAGTTTGTTTTTCTTCAACTTGCCTTAGGACACAATTTCTGGGCACTACTATTTCCCACCTGGAAAAGTGCTCCCTTAATAATATTTTATCTCTGCTCCTCCCACCTGTCCTAAACTCCAATGGCTAGTTCCACCTAGCCCCTGCCAAACATTGCTGACACGTAGTAGTGACCACAGGCCCCAGCTCCTCCTGAGATCTCACATGGCCGCTGCTGCTTCTCCCTCCAAGGCATGGCAAAAACTCTTCCTCTTTTTCCTTGTATCTGCCTTTTTCTACCTGTACCTTCAGCCCAACAATCGCCCCCTCCCAATTTTATTTACTGACAGATTAAGAACCCATTGGGGAACAGGACCTTATCATCAGCACTGCCCAGTACACATACTGAGTATTTTTTAAATTGGATCCCGTTGTAAGGTATGTAGAGGGAGAAAACTTAGTCTTGTGGTATTTAGGGGTGCAGCCTCTGGGAGGTGATCAGGATTAATGTAGTCATTAGGGTGGGTCCTATGAGTGAGTATTGATAGCTTTTCAAGAAGAGAATGGGGCAATGGAGAGAGAGCTCAGCAGTTAAGAGCACTGGCTGCTCTTGCAGAAGATATGGGTTTGATTCCCAACACCCACATGGTGGCTTACAACCACTTGTAACTTCAGTTCTAGGGGATCTGATGGCCCCAACTGACTTCTGCAGGCACCAGGAACATACATGATGCATAGACATACATACAGGATAAAGACCTATAGACATTAAGGAGGAAGGGGAGGATAAACAGGTCCTTGGAAGTCTGAGACATGAGGCCAATCTGGGCTATGTAACAAGTCCCAAGCCTTGGCTATGTTGGAAGGACTGACCCACCATGGATGAGTTGTGCCACCATGAAAGCCATTGTCAGTTGTTTGCCTTTGACCCAAGACCTCCAGAACCAGGAACCAAAGTAAATCTCTACCTCTTACAACCTACCCACTCCATGTCACTGTGTTCTATGCAGCAGCATAAAGTGCTATGGTAGTCATAAAATGTTCCAGTATTCTGCTTCTCAAACACTGGACGCCATCTTCATCCAGAGCCACAAGTGTCAACACAGAGTGGTAGATGGACAGCAGGTACTGGGATTGCCTTTGGAGCCTTGCCAGATCTACAAACATGCTAAGCCCACAGACCCAAGTAGACCCCTCTTCCCTTCTATCTTCCTGAGACTGGGTCACAACAAGGAGCAGTGCTTTGAGCCTTCCTATACTTGTGAAGGGTTTCTTTTATTGTTTTCCTTTTTATCTTCCCTGAGGAAACAGCCTGACATCAATGAGAAGCTGAAGATGACAAGCTCACGGGATGAAAGGCCCCTTTTCTCGCATTTCCCAGCTTTGTTGATGGCTCCTGACTGAGAGCAGCCACAAGATGAGGGAGGAGAATTGGGGTGGTGATGCTGGGAGGCAAAACATAGACCTCACCCTTCAGGTAGTTCCCTGAGTATGAGCTAACAAGACATTCTTCCACCCAAGTGAACCCATCAGAGCCTGTGGGCTCATCATGGTCTCACCTCAAAGCCCTTGGGGACAGATGTGGAAATTATAATACTCTGTCGTTGCAAGATTAAGACACTTGAGATGCAGGGAAGTTAAAGGGCTTTCCTAGGGATATGCAGAGAATCAAAAAGCCTGGGTTAGAACCCCGTGCTGCTTGGTGGTTTGTCACCTTGGCACATGCTGGAGTCATCTGGGTAGAGTACCTCAACTGAGAAAATGTCCCCACCAGAATGGCCTGGAGGCAGGTTCTATGGGGGCACTTTCTTGATTAACGACTGGTGTGGGAGGACCCAGCCCACCATGGGCAGTGACATCCCTGGGGTGCTGGTTCTAGGTTGTATAGGAAGGGAATTTGAGCAAGTCATAACAGTGACCTTACAGCTCCGTGCTTTCTGCTCAAGATTGCTGCCTTGAGCTCCCACTCTGGCTTCCCTTCATGACAGACTGTAGCCTATAAGTCAAATATGTTCTTTATTCTGCAAATATTGCTTCTGGTCAGTGCTTTATTAGTCACAGGAACCTTAACTAAATAGGTTTCTAACTTTTCTGAGTTCTCTTCTATCGAATTATGAACACCTTATGAGTATAAATTCATCCAATCTCTCCATTTTTTTTCAGACAGGTCTTGGGAGGTATGGTGGTTTGAGTCATAAGTCAAAAGTAATTATTTCTCCTATAAGCAGCTTTTGGTCATGGAGTTATATCAGAGCAACAAGTAACTAATGCAGAAGCTAGCCAAGATAATGAAAGGTGAAGGCATTTAAGCCTGAGCCCAGGGAAAGAAAATCGTCATAGACACGGCTGTGGAATGGTACTAGCAGTGGAGGGGGCATGCTGGGATGCAGACTGCTGCTGGAGGCTTCTGATACTGCTGGGGGTCACTGATTGGGGGAAACCACTAGGAAGGGGATGGTGTGTGGGGCACTATTTTTGGGGGGTGTTGTTACTGTTTTGCTTCAAAACAGTTACCCCTGTAACTGGTGCAGTACTGTCACTGTTGATGTGTTTTCTGTCCCTGTGTCTGTGGTCCCCCACACTCTCAGTGGCTGCTCCTGTGGTCACTGCTCTGCTGCTGCTGCCACCACTGTTGCTGTCCTTAAGTGTCACTACTCCATGTTGCTGTCAGTGCTGTTGGTATAGAAGATGCCATGGCCCTGTAACTGCTGCCATTAATGGGTTGGCCGTCACGTTCCCATCCAGGCTCATTTTTGAGTTAGAGACTCACAAACTAAGCTGCACTGAACGTTGCTGTAACTTCTGTCTGTGCAAACAGAAATGCCCTCCCCATTTCCAGAACTCCCACAGAGGCCAGAGATTCCCATCTGCCTCCCAGACAGACATTTCTGAGTATGATCACTAGCTTCCTCTGCCTCCTCCCTGACAAGCCTTTCTGAGACCAGTATGCCTAGGGCCAGTCACACAGATCCCCAAAACGCAGGGGGCAAAGCAGGAACAACCTGCGGTGACTATCCACTTCAGAAACATGCACGAACCAATGTAGCCTTGAAAGATACACTCTCCTCAACCTGCCACACCCACTGTCCTGATAGCTTGGCACTGGGGCAATGAAGAAAGAGCTATCACTTCTGTCTCCGAGACTTATCACATTGTACAGTGGGTCAATATGGACTATGAACTGCAGTTCCCTGTGGACTGGAAGCTCCTTCAGGGCTGAGAACAAATGCTTAGCTTTTAACTTAGTTGTTTGTAATGATTTGTAATGATGACCGTATGCAAGTACAGCATGGTCACTCAGCCTGTGTACGCAGTATGTGATGCAGAAGGCGGCTAGTTACTCCACACGCTTCAACAGGTACTCTTTGTGTTGGAGCCCCACGCAGCTCTCTCCTTGTTACCAGGTAGGGTAGCCTTTGGGTAGGGGAGTGCAGAGCTCTGCATGTGTGGGTCCTGGGCAACTTTTGTCTCCCTAGGCATCTGGTCACAGCCAACAGTAGCAGCAGCAAGTGGAGAACCCCTGTGTCATGGTTCTCCTGCAGGACACAGGTAGTGGAACCCTGATGAACATTACAGATCTGTGGGGGGCTGGGTTTTGAGCACCCTTGGCACTTGCCAATGGCCAGTGTTAAAGCATCCGGGCCTGCAGTGGCTGGGTCCATTGACCCTGAAGTCTTGGCAGCTTTCTAAAATCCTCCCAGTCTCCGCTGACTTTTCACAACCTCAACCCAGAACCCTGCCTCATCTCCTCCCTACCTCCCCTGTGATGGTTAGCATTGCGTTTAAAGTCTAGCCTTAATATGCTTGAGAGACATAAAAACAAAGGAACATAAGCCGCTCACTCGTGGAGGCTGTACCCTGTCAGTCCACTTCCCTTTTTCCCCAGACATTGGAAACCATCCCGAAATCGACTGATCTTGTAAAATCTGCATTCTAGCAAGATAGTAGCTCATAAAACTAACTGCTATCTCTGCTTTTGTGATCAGACTTGCTTGCTTTGCTCAGAAACATGACTAGAACAACTGCAAGACAAAAGACCCTGCCTATATGTAGGCAGAATACATGTACTCCTGTGGGCTTTGCCTTTATAAGACCTGGGCACGCTCTCAGGTACAGTACTGGCCCCACCATGGATGCCAGCACCTACGTAAAAGGACCGCTCTTATTATTCATGGTCATGGTGAGTCTCTGAGCAACACCAGACCCATAGCATCACCGCTCCTCTCATTTCCTATCCTGTTACACTTTCAGACTAATCAGTGGCCTGATGCTGCTGTGGCTGCTTCACAATGGTCATAACTCGGGAGGTAGCTGCCTCCATGCTGCTGCTGCTGCTGCTGGTGGTGGTGGTGGTGGTGATGATGATGATGACGATGATGATGATGGTGGTGGTGGTGGTGATGGCCTCTGGTATTCAGGCCCACCTCTTTTTGCAGCTGTCAGTATAACATCTGCTTCCTTACTTTTGCATTAGACAGAACTGGGGAGCCCTGCAGAGGAGGGGCAGAAAGGATTGGAGAAGCCAGAGGGCTCAGGAACACACCATTAGGACATAGCCCAAAGAATCAATTGATTAGGATACATGGTAGCTCACAGAGATCAGGGAGCCTATAGGAGTCGGACCTAGGACCTCTGCATATATGTTATGGCTGAGTAGCTTGGTGTTCTCATGGGAATCCTAACAATGAGAATGGGGGCTGTCTCTGACTCTTTTGCCTACATGTGGGACTCTTTTCCTCCTACTGGGATGTCTTGTCCAGCCTTGACGTGATGGTATATGCCTGGTATTACTGTAGCTTGTTATGTGGTGTCAGGTCTCTAGGAGGTCTGCTCCTTTGTGAAGGGAAGTTGAAGGTGGGGAGGATCTGGGGAGAAGGGAGGTGAGATAGGGAGAGGGTGTGGGAGGCAAGGGAGGTGAAATGCAATATAAAGTGAGGAATATAAACAAAGCAGCACTAGGGGAGGCAGTGCAGCAGCGTGGCTGGGTGAGCTGCACAGCCAGAAAAAGAGCATTTACTTCCTGAACAGAAAACCTTTCATGCAAATGAAGATTTGTATCTGTGCCAATCACAGCAGCCACTCTGCTAGGTCATGAGGACAGTGCTCCCCTTCTGGCCTGGGTAGGAATATCTGCAGGAAAGTATAGTAAGGCTATGATGTAGTGTCTGTCCAGTGTTCAGGGTGACATGTATAAGGGTATAATTTATATATACCAAGGTACTGGTTGGTATAAGGGTCATCTGGCTGGTGGCTTCACTGAAAATCCTTTTGCTCAAAGCAGCCAGAGCAGTGAAGGAGAGAGAGCCAAACTGTCTGCTAATTGGAGAGCAAAATCACCCTCTTCTCCAACATCTTTGCTTATAAAAATGAGAAGAAACACAATAAGAACAACAACAACAAAAAAAACATTTTACTACTGGCCTGACCTAGGTCCTAGCAGTAACTTTAACAATGTCCAGTACCCACATAGAGCACCCTAGAGGAGTGAGTCTCCTTCTCAGCCCCACTGTGCTGTAGAACACAGCTTGAGCTGGAGCCAGACACACAGTAGGTGCTCAACAAATGTTTATACAGCAAGCTGAGAGGTTGATAATTAAGAATGCTCTCAAGGGTTCATGCATATGACAGCCTGTCTCCTCAGATGAAAACTACTGATTGGAATTATATATTTCAGAACTTCCACAGGATGTCTGGTGTCCCTGTGGGGATGGGATAGGGGCAATCGATGAACCGTTTAAAAATCCCTTTACTTTTGAGGTCTATGTGTCCATACCAACTTCCTATCCACGTAACCCAAACTCAAGGAGTTGCTGCGGTAGAAAACCAGCTTCCAAAGCTGCGCAGAAGGCAACTCACTCCATGGAGTTTCAGTTTACAACTAAGACTTTGTCAGCCACAGAAGCCTGAAGGACTTGGGACCTGAGAAAGATTTCAAGGGCTTCCCCATAGAAGGCAGTTCCCTAGGAGACTCACCTAATACTTCTGCAAGGAAGAGATCTAGTCAGATCTAATGGAGCACTAGGTAGCCAGAAACGGCATAGTGAGGAAACTTCAATATTCAGCAGAGAGCTGTGAGAAATCACAATGGAGAAACTGCATGAGGGCAAGACATCCAGAAAGAACTCCAGGGAGCCTGGAGATCAGTGCTTGCACAAGCCTGGGGGACCTCCAGACTAGGAATCCCCTGTCCTTCAGGACCACAGAGGACTCAGGTAGACCTTGGATTAATGGTTGGGGATGATTGACAGCCCACTGAACACTGTTTCACTCCACGGAAGAAATCTGTTAAAGTGAACTCAACAGAGGAAAGCATTCCCAAGCTCTAAACAGTGCCCTAGAACACATTCTAGCAATGCTAAAGAGAAACATGACATCATCTGTCCCTAGACAGACTGAGGTTGTTAACAGTCAATCAAAGAATAACAGGATTTTTGGTGCAAAATGAAAAGGATAAGAAATCTTTCAAATTCCACCCAGAATTGACATTGTTAACATTTGTTGTTTCGTAAGGAGTTTCTCAGGGTAGCATGGTTGGTGAGTACGTGTGTGTCTTTGGGTACACACACACACACACACACACACACACACACACACACACAAACACACTTATGTATTCGTGAGTCGTGTTAGTTATCACTGAGCATACTCTCTAGAGATAAAACTCACAGCAGTTAACATCTATATCGAAAAGAACAAAGTTCCCAAATCTTTGGCTTTGGGGCCTCCGTAGAAAATTAAAAATCAGTAGAGCAAGTCATACTTCACTGAGGGAAGGAAATAATGATCACAAGAGCAGAAGTTAATGAAATGGAAAAGGAGAGGCAGAAGAAACAATCAACAAAACCAATAAAAAACCAACCCATAGACTCTTTGGAAAAAAAATCAATACACTGAACAAACCTTTACTCAGTGTCTTAATTTTGGTTTCTGTTGCTGTGATAAAGCCTGTGACCAAAATCAACTTGTGGAGGAGAGAGCTTATTTCAGTCTGTGCTTGTATATCACAATATCGCGTCAAAGGAAGTAGGCAGAACTAGAGCAGAAGCCATGAAGAAACACTGCCCTCAGCCTGGCTCTCCATGGCTTGCTCAGCCTCCTTTCTTAGCATTACCAGGACCACCTACCCAAGGATGTAACCATGTCTACTGAGCTAGTCCCTCCCACATCAACCGTCAATCAAGAAAAATGCTCTACACGCCTGACCACAGCCAGTCCGATGGGAGCATTTTCTCAATTGAGGTTCCTTCTTCCCAAGTGACTCCAACTTGTGTCAAATTAACATGAAAAACAGTCAGTTCAGCAGATTCCTAAGGAACCTGATTACTTAGGAGGAAAGTGGGGAAGAGAAAAGGAAGAAAGGGAGAAACTGAGGGAATAGAGAAGAGAGGGGAGGAAGAACAAGGGGGAAGGAGGAGCCCATACTGAGTGGTCATAATTACAGATCCTACAGAAATGAAAAGGATGACAAGGAAATATTTTACCCCAATAAATTCAGCAGCTTATATTAAATGAGCAAATTCCCTGAAGGATGCAAACCACCAACGGTTATTCAAGGAGAAACAGATGAATTCTATATGTGTATCAAAGAAATTAAATTTTTAGCTAGAACCCACTCAATAAAGTCAACAACTGACCCTAAAATCATTGGGGAGTTTAATAGAATATTTAAGGAAGACATAATGCCAACATTTTTAATTCACTTTCAGAAAAGCAAAGTCATGATATACCTCTGCTCATGTGTGAACATGCTCCTGTAGGCTTCAGATCCGAGCACTTGCCAGTCAGTTTGTAGTGCTGTTTTGAGGAGCCAGCAGTAGGCAGCCTCAGAGACCCTCACTGGATCTCCACCATGCTGGCATTCGGCCCCAGACTTCAGGCTCAAAGTATTGAAAGATATATGCTTATGACCCACTCAGTCTGTGGTACTTTGTGATAGCAGCCTAAGATGACTACGATGTTGGTAGGACACACTGACCCATGCAGGCCACCACTGCGAACCATGACATGCAGGGGCCACAGGAGCAGAGAGAGAGCATGGTCTGAAGGCCAAAGAAGAAGCCTTGGAGAAGTTGGCCAGGTAGGACAGGGATGTGTGTGTGTGTGTGTGTGTGTGTGTGTGTGTGTGTGTGTTTGTATGTGTGCATGTGTACATGCACATATGCATGAAAGCATGTATGTATGTATGTATGTATTTATATGTGTGTATATGTGCCCATGTGTGTGTATGCATATATGCATCCAGGAAGTATGAAGCAGGGTCTATGAGAGCCGCTTATCTTTGCAAGGTAGGCTATGGGCAGAGGATGTGTCTTGGTTCTTTGGCTTAGAAGTACTTTGAGGAATCAATCTTAAGAACTTATCACATCGTCAGTGTCTTAGAAAATAAGGAAAACATTTCAATGGGGCTGGCTTAGAGTGTCAGAGGTTCAATCTATTATCATTGTGACTGGAAGCATGGCAGCATGCAGGCAGACGTGGTGCTGGAGAGGAGCTGAGAGTTCTACATCTTGAAATGCAGGCAGCAGAAGGGAACTGGATGTGTTTCACACAAGGCATAACTTGAGCATTAGGACCTCAAAGCCCCACCTCCACATTGACACTCCTAGTCTAACAAGGCCACACCTATTCCAACAAGGCCACCCCTCCTAATAGTGCTACTCCCTATGGTCCAAGCATTCAAACACATGTGTATTTGGGGGCAACCAGTCAGGAACCCAGTCATGCTCTCTCCCTGTGACAACCTAACCGTGTTTTGGAGGGGACTGTGGAAGGACTTTGGATCTTTGGGATAGAAGAGCCATTGGGTGTTAAGAGCTCTGTGGGATGTTCTGTAGGAGCTTGGAAGATAATGTTGAGAACAGTGCAGAAGATGGAGGCCTGGCTTGTGAAATTTCAGAGGGAAGATTAAAGACTCTTATCAGGGATGTTACTATTTGGGTTGTGAAGATTCTGTGGTTTTGGTTAGCTGGGGCTGAAGAATCAGCTGTGATTAACAAGCTACCAGAACTACTAAAGCAAAATCTTTGCATTACTGGGACTATTGATGCTGGTCAGCTGGAACTAGAAATTAGTGGTGATTAGGAAGAGACCAGCATCACTAAGGTGAAATCTTCTGGAAGTGTTTTCTGAGAGCACAAAGAGGCTGTGTTCTAGCGATAGCCAAGGTTATACCTCATGCTACAACTGGACTTGGTGATGTGTAAGAGTCACCCAGGTGGTACTGGTTTTGAAGGCACGAAGGGGTCATGAAGAGCAGCTGAGGCTGGGCACTGAGAGGCCGTGGAAGGCCATTGGTGAAGGTGCAGCCTCAGGTACAATCGATGGCCCAGGACTGAAGGGGTCATTGCAAAGGAGTTGAGGCTTGGCACCATGAAGAGAGCCTGTGAGAGGCTATTGGTGAAGCCTCGTTGCAGCGGAAGACAGCAGTATTTTGGAGACGCCAGTACCATGAGATGACCACCAAGAACAGCAGCAGCAGTGGAGTACAGGCAGCTGAAGCCCAGACGACAAGGTGTGTGCTACAAAGGGCAGAGCTGGAGAAGTGACCCAAGCCCTTGGAGGAGCCCAGAAAGTCATGAGTGGATCCCAAACATTGGACATTTAGAGTTTGATTTTGCTTTTAATTGGACTGTGCCCTGATATTTTTCCCTCTTGAAAGAAGAAAGTATTTTAGTGAAGCCCACAGTTAAGGGACTTTGAACTATAAAAAGACTTTAAATATTAAAAGAGATTGGGTATTTTAAAGGGATTGAAGTTTTAATATGTAAGAATGTTTAAAGACTGTGGGACTTTTAAAGTTATTTAGATCTTAGAGATGAATAAAAAAGTAAGGATTGAGGCTTAATAGTGATATGTTTGTGTGTCAAGTTGACAAGGGATCAGTTGTACTGGCTGGTTTTGTATGTCAGTTTGACACAAGCTGGAGATATCACAGAGAAAGGAGCCTCCCTTGAGGAAATGCCTCCATGAGATCCAGCTGTACGGCATTTTCTCAATTAGTGATCAAGCAGGAGAGCCAATTGTAGGTGGTGCCATCTCTTGAGCTGTTGGACCTGGGTTCTATAAGAAAGGCAAGCTGAGCAAGCTAGGAGAGGCAAGCCAATAAGCAGCCCTCCTCCATGGCCTCTGCATCAGCTCCTGCCTCCAGGTTCCTGCTCTGTGTGAGTTCTTGTCCTGATTTCCTTTGGTGATGAACAGCAATGTGGAAGTGTAAGCTGAACAAACCCTTTCTTCCCCAACTTACCTCTTGGTCATGATATTTTTTGCAGGAATAGAAACCCTAAGACAGGAAGCAATGGTGACAATGATGTCACCTTGCGGAAGTAGGTGAACTCCTGGGCCAACAAGGATCTCCCCTTTACCATCTCCCTGCTCACTACTAACTCATTCACACAGGCAGTAGCATCCAGTACACGGGGCTTCCAGTTTCCATGACACACACAACTGCAGAGGGAGAGAGATCACAGATATTGTCTCCAAAAATAACCTCTTCATCCACAGAATGTGGATGAATGTGGGCACAATTCTGAAGCCCACAGTGGCGAGCTTTAGAGGGTCTAATGTTCCGTCTGAGTTGGGAGAATTCTGAGCATCCAGAGTACACAATGGCACACGGCTGGCAGAGACACATTCTCAATAAAAACAACGGAGAAGGCCAGGTTCTGGGAAGAATAGAGGAGCAGGTAAGACACAGATGAGATCATGTTCTGGAAGCCCATTCTGGACCAGTCATGTGCCTGGAGTGTAGAGGTCTGAGACTGCCAGGTACTCTGGGGAAACTCATACCCCAGCCCAGGACTAGTGGTACAGTGATTGCAAAGGGTATCTGTGTGTTCAGGAGGCCTGAAGGCAGTGCTAGAGTCCAGCTATCCCTTGCACAGCTCCCAGTGCTCACCCAAAGGAGAGTCTGGGCTGCAGGGCCAGGATGAGGGACACAAACAGCTGAGATGACAGCTACTCACAGGAAATCAGGTGTGCAAACCAGGGACTTAGAACCTATGTCTCCCCAATAGCAGAACTCGAGTGCCCTTAGAAGGAGGGAGACATTTTGAAAACACTGGGGTTTAAATGAGAAGCAACGAAGAGGCTGCTGGATCGAACAGGTTTGCCTGGCCATGAGGAAATCAAGACTGTGACCAGAAATAATGGTGAAGTTGTTCAAGGGAAAGAAGCAGCCATAGTCTTGCTACCTGCTCCTTCCAGGAAGTAGTCAAATGCCAGATCTACCGTGAAAGGGTGAGCCAGCGCTCCACCTGCAAGGCTTCCTAAGGCTTGCATTCATTTGATTTAGGACTAACTCTATTTCATTATCCACCTCAAATCCCCACCCTCAGGAAGTTCAATGCTAAGGAATTGAGCAATCGGGAATACGGTATTAACTGACCCTCGAAATAGCACAGGCAAATTTATAGCAGGAGCCAGGGAGCGGATGATGCCTCCTGGGAGGCTCCTGGTATCTCTCTAGTTTCCCAACTGGAAGGAGAGAGTTATTTGCATAATCAGAAAATGAAATTGGAGATGGTATAGTTTGGGTCTCGAATGCTAGTCCCTGTGTTTGTGCGGTTAGGGTGTGAAGGAACCTTTAAGAGGTGGGTTGTCCTTCCCCCTCCCTTCTTTGGTTTCTCCTTCCTTGAACAGACGCTGACTGGAGGCCCCAGTGTGGTCATTCCATCGCTCTCCTTTTTTTTTCTCTTCTTGCTGTTTACCAGAGCTTCGTGTGCCATTAAATATTCACCAGCATAATTAAGGAGCTAGAAAGCAGAGATAAAACTAATGCATAAAATTATGTCTGTCAAGTATCTATCCAGGCAGCAGCCACTGGTGGCTGTCCCGTGGGCATTGGGGGGTTGCAGGCACCCAGAAGTGGCATTTTGTCAGCCTCTCAGAAGAGCAGTTTCAGCCTCAGTGGTTAGGGTGGAGATGCTCATCCAGGGCCCCAGAGCCTGTTGCTGAGGTATGCAGAGCCCTAGGCCAGGTCTGTCTGGGGACAGTGGTCACCTAAGATCCCCCTCTGCCTCTGGGCTTCTTGACACTCTGACTTAAAGTACTTAAAAATTTTCAAATGCTGTCCTCAACTATGTACTTGGTGACAGTTTCCAGTTACCTCAGGGAACAGGACAACATTGTATGTATTCATTTAATTCATTATAGCTAATAAAGTTTTATTTAAAGCCCTGCCATCCAGTGCATTTGAATTGATGGACAAGGACATTAAAGCCATAGGAGGTGGAATTAAAGGCCCGGAGTCAGACACATTGTTTAGGTGTCAGAACCAGCAAGGAACAGAAAACTTTGATTTTGAACTCTGAGGGCTAGGGTTTCTTATTTAATGAGGCCATTAAATAAAGCAATACATGTACCAGGCTTATAGAAAACTGATGGAATCGCTTTTGTCCCCTCTTTTCTGTTACTCTGTACTGAAGATGGAAACCAAGACCTCATAAATGAGAGGTAAGCATTAAACCATTGTAGTGTCCTAGCCTTGAGAGAATCTTCTGACAGAAGCTGCCACTGGCCTGGCTGTCTCCACATCTCATTTCTTTTTCTACCTTCAGTGTACCCTTTGTAGCCTGAATTTCTGTATCTAGGAACTCAGTCAAGTGTGGATTTTAAAATAATTTTAGTTGAGTTTGTACTGAATGCACAAGCCTTTTTTTCTCGTCATTATTTCTTACACAGCAGTCTAAGAGTGATTCTTAGCACACCTCCATTGCATTAGACATCCTGAGTCATGCAGACATGAATTTAAGTGTATTCAAGGACAGTGAGGTTTCTGTGCACATTCAATACAACTGTATGGAAGGGGCTGAGCTTCCTGGTGTTGGCGACTATACCTGGTCCTTAAGCTGGTGCCCCGGGGCTGCATTTGTTTATCTGCTTTGACCAACAGTATTAGCAGGCCTATATCTAGAAAATGCCATGCTCTTGGTGTTTATAATCATGGTGTATCATCCACACATGGGTTTTCTGCTCTGGGAGGTGATCACACACACACACACACACACACACACACACACACACACACACACACACACACACACAGAGAGAGAGAGAGAGAGAGAGAGAGAGAGAGAGAGAGAGATTCACATAGTCCCTCCCCTCTCAAGCATCACTTCAAGTAGCTATTTGATATATACTTTATTACGTCTAGTAAAGTTCTATTTAAAGCTCAACATTTGAACTGAAATTTCTTCTTGGTAAAATTTTGTTTTCCCCAGGTCAGTCATTGACGCGCACTGTGCTAAAGATTTAAAAGCCGAACAGGACCCTTTGATTTTGGAGGTGCATAATGAAATATTGATGGTGGGATTATAGGAAGCCTGGAATTTGGTTTGAATAGCTGTGGTGGGGCCAGGGATTTGGGGTGTGCTTCTGGCCCTCACAGAAGGAAGGAAGTACCTCAGCCTTTCCCAGTCCCTCCAGCACTGGGCAGATGCCACATCACTGGGTGCAGGCTCCCAGATGCACTGTGGCCCACAGCACTGGGATGCCTAAAGATACAAGGGAGACCGCAAATACTCTTGAACCACGATATCACAAAGGGCAAAGTCGTTCTTCCTCTGTCTATGCTTTTTGCACTGGATATCCATGAGGTACATCAGCCCCTCTGGGATACAAACTGCTCCCCTTGTGTCTCTACTGATGGAGTGAAGTGGCTGACTGGCTCCTTAGGATGGAACCCTGTGGCCAGGATATCAGCGCTAAGCCTTAAAGGAAGCCTGGCGGGGGTGGACGATGGGGGTTGGGTAGGAGGCACAGCTGCAGTTCAGAAGCTTCACCAGTGACCTGTTCATCCCTTGGTGGTCATGGGATTCTCTTCTTATTAACGTCTTGCCCCAAAGAGACATGAAAGGCCTGACCACTGTCATGAGCATGAGAGTATCAGGATGCACAGGTCTGTGTAAGCTATGAAGGCTGGAGATGGCTTCTCAATACCTGCAGAGATGGAGCCCTGAACATGTTCATTGATCGAGACCCAGAGAATGGACCAAGGCTTGGACCACAGACCAGGAGCCCTTGTTCTACTATTTATCAGCTTTGGGGCCCTACTTCTCCTGAATATCCTCATTGCAAAATGAGAAAAATACCCCTACCTTGAACTGGCAATTCAAGGGCTGGCACATTTGAGCCTCTGTAGGAAGGGCTGGGTCTTTCTGTAGGAGCCCACCACGGGGAACCAAAGCACTGGTGAAAGCAAGCACAAACTGCCCCACATAAAGCAAAAATGAGGCCCACTATTACACACCAATTTTTAAAGTTCCCTTTATGAAAAAAAAAAAAAACAGAGCATGTAACACACATTGTAAGAACAGAGAGCTGCACATTCCTCACATAAACTGGGTGGGGACACATCCCAGCAATAGGCTGTGTGAGGAAGGTGGGGTAAGGTGGGACCCCTCTAGCTTTTGGTAATATGGACAGAGAAGGAAGGTATGTTTGTGTCCTGTGGCACAAGAGACTGGATCTGAGAGAGCCAATTTGTATGGCTCTGTGTCAATGCTGCAAGCATGTGTATACTGCAAGCTGTATGATACAGACAGACAGACCAACCCAGTGGGCCAGAGGAATGATGCACCTGTCTTGAGACACTTCCTGGTGCTTCCCCTTGGGTCAGTCCAAGCCCAAGGCTCTGCTGGCTGCCTTGGCATTCAGGAAATTCTTCTTCCTCCTGGGAGGAACACGCAAAGAGATCTCAGGCTCCTTTGGGCTTCTGAATACAAAGATCTTTTCTCCTGTGTTTAATATGTCCATAGTGTCTAGCCCTGTGATGGGGATGGGCGCCAGTTCTCCGATGGGCTCTAGGGACAGGTGCGGCCAGCTTCCTTTCCCAGGGAACACCACCCTCTCCTGGACAGGAACATATCTCTTCTTCAATATGCTGCAGAGAAAAAAAAGAAGATCAGAGTCTGCATTCTGGGGCCATTCTGACTTGCCTCAGTGTTCTGACATTTCCCCAGGAGAACCCTGCTTTAGGTCCTGACACCCCAAATAAGTGTCATTATCTTATTTTTTTATTTGTGCGCTTCTGTGTACGCCATGTTTGTGTACTGCCCATGTAGGCTGGGAAATGGCAATGGATCCCCTGGAGCTGGAGTTACAGGCCGGTGTGAACTGCCCAATGTGGGTTCTGGGAATCAACTTCCGGTCCTGTCAAGAGCAATGTTGTAGTCACTGCTCCATTGCTGTGAAGAGACACCATGGCCAAGACAATCCTTATAAAAGAAAGCATTCAACTGGGGCTTTGATTACAGCTTCAAACCCCATTATCAGTATGGTCCATTATCATCATGGCAGGAGTTTGGTGGCCTGTGCGGAACTAGAACAGTGCCTGAAAGCTACCTGGAACTCCTCAAGCCAAGAGAAGAAGAAAGAGAAGGACTGGGCCCGGCTTGGGATTTTTAAATCTTAAAGTCCACCCCTCAGTGACACATTTCTTCCAGTAAGGCCACACCCCTTATTCCTTCTAATCCTTTCAAACAGTGCCACTCCCTGGTGACTAAACATTCAAATATATGAGCCTAGGGGGCCGTTCTCATTCAAACCACCACAAGCATGAAGCACTTTTAACTACTGAGCCATCTCTCTAGACCTAAGTACTATTTACATTTTTTTCCCTCCCCTCTGGTCACTGGTTGTGACTTCAGCCTAATTTCATCAGATAAAACCCAGTCGGGTGTGCTGCTTGGTCACCTTCACTGGCTTGTAGTGTGAAAGGTTCAGAAGTCTTGTGAGCCCAACGTACAGTGTTAGCTGTTGCCTAGGAATATTTACTCTATGGAAATAGCAGAGTCCCCCTCCAGCTTCACTACAGCTGCCTGATAAACGCTTAAAAACCCTGCCCTACAGACTTCCCCCTGGAAGCAGGCTACAGACAATGGTGAGAAGTTGGTAGACTACATCTGAGACAGAATGTGGCAGGCTTAGGAACTCCTGCTACTCCTGGTAGGTCTTGTCCCTTGAACCCTGGATGCTACTATTGCTGTTGTAACTGTTCCCCGGGAGCCCCATGTAACCTTAGAGCCACAGGGTCCCCCGTGGCTCCAAACAGCTTAGTGAAAAGTCTTATCAATAAGGACCACCTGGGAGGCTCACTGGCCCTCCCTGAGGTGTACAGCTCTGTGTTGGAGACTGGGACCAAGGCCTCTCATGACTGGTACCCACTCTGTAGCGTCAGCACAGCATGAGTGCAAGGAAGAAACCTTACAACTAAGCCTATCCAGTGCTGTTTCTGGTATGGACGTGAGTTGGCTTCCATTGCCTGACATCCTGCTCTTATTTCTTGAGTGCTGTATTCTGATATCCGATCTATTATCAATGATTCCATGCTTTTCACTGCAGACTATCCACGGCATGGGGTCTCCGGACCTTCACCTCTGAGACACTCCAGGAGGGCAGGACTAGGACGGCCACCCATTCCAAGTAAACAGAGAACAATCCTTTTTAAGTCAGCCATGTTACTTTCTTTGTGCGTGACCAAAGGATGTTACTTTGTGTGTGCGTGTGTGTGGTATGCTTGCATGTTGCTCTGGGTGTGTACACATGTGTATATGCATGTAGAGGGCAGAGGTTGACATCTGGTGTTGTCCACAGTCACCTTGAGATAGGGTCCCTCATTGAACGTGGAGCTCAACCAAGGTTAGGTTAGCTAGTCTCTGAGCTCCAGCAATCCTCCTGTCGCTGCCTCCTCAGTATTGGTATTACAGGTTTTTGCCACCATGCCAGCATTTACTGGAGAGGGGGAATCTGAGCTCACGCCTTCCTGCAGGCATGGCAGGTACCTTACCAACTGAGTGGCTACCTCAGCCAGAAAATATCACTTTTTAAGCCCATGTTCCACCTAATGTGACAGTTTCCTAATCCCCTCTATTTGGAACCACAGGAGACCCTTGTTCTGTGGTCTAAGGCAATGTGGAATGGCCTGCCTCTCCCTTCCCTCTGAGATCTAGGTGTGCAGAGATCACAGCCAAAAGAGACGGGCACTAGAGGAGGAGGCAAGGCTGTGAGCTCACAGACTTATAGGAGGGTGAGTTTGACAGCCCTAAGCCCATGGCCAGCACTCCCCACCCCAGCTGCAGTCTTGGGCCTCTGCACCAGATCTCTCTACACTTTAGTTTTATCATCTCCACTTTCTGGAAGGCTCAGGGTAACAAGAAGTTAAAGGGCTTTGGGAATAGTAAAGTCTGAAGAACTCTAAAGAATTATTTTTTTCTAATTATATCTCATTAAAACCTGCTATTAGCTAAAATAAATATAATAATTAAAATGCTAATAAATGTTAGGAGAACACTCTCCCACTGAGAGCTATAGGCTTCTCTTCAGCTTTTAAACCTAGACCAAGAACAAAGGCATGATGTCTTCTGGGAAAAAACTTCCCACCTCTGTCCCCTCTCTGGCAGCTTGACCATGCCCCAGGTAGGCTTTCCCCAGCTCCTCACCTCTCCTTCTTCCGGCGGGCCCAGAGCATCCTCTCCAGTCCTTGACTCACCAGATCTGCTCTGAACCTGCTGTCCAAAGCTTTCCACCAGCTCTGGTGTTTTCTGATGCAGAAGGAAGAGGTTACAGTTTTAAGAAGAATCAAATCCGATTTTCAAATCCCCCGGCTGGCATATACCATCCCTGAGGTGGCTGCTGGATGCCACCTAGAACCCTGAGAGATTTGCTGAGTCCACAGGTTATCCCTGTCTGGAGGGTGTTTGTAACAGACAACATCTATCAGCTGGAGACAAGCTGTGCAAAGAGTCCTGTGGTCGTACCCTAAGGGCATGTGCTAACTGCTGTGTCCCCTGGCCTCAGGGTGCACAAATAATGCAGGTATAACTTTTCTTATGTTCCACAGAGTCCTAGTGACACATGGGGACACACTCAGAGTGTGGAGGTGTGCTGTGGGTATTGGAATGCAAACATGGTGGCTTGGAAGGTGGCCAAACAGAGTGTTGGAGGCCACCTGTAACTTTGGGCTGAGAAGAGGAACAGAGGGTGAAGTGTGTGGGCCTTGACTTTAATCCAGCACAGGACAGCACAGAACTGAGAGAGGGCTGTCTCTGGGCTCCAAGCTACTCAGCTAGCCATGGGGATAGTTACTGTCAGGAGTCCATTACCTTCCAGGCAGAAAAGGGCATTCTGATGGCTGCCCTTCCTACAATGGACATTGGATCTTTTCTGGATCCCGCATGTCCCTCTGGACACCTTCTCTCTCTTAGCTGTCAGCTTCTAGTACTTAAAGCCCAAGACTCTAAACTCATGTGATGACCAGGCCCCAGGGTCCTGAGAGCCATGGTTCCACCCTCAGAGACTGACCGGGAGTCAGGGTAAAGAGGGAAGGTTCATGTTCATCTCAGAACAAACATCCCAGTCTTCCAGAGCCCATCCCATCCTGTCAATTTTTTCCCAGCCTTGGAGATTAGCTGGCCTGAGAATGGAATATGTAGAGACTAGAGCTACAGAATCAAGAGTCACAGTTACACCCACACCCTGTCTCCAACACCTAACGCTTGGCCTTCAGACATGTTCACATCCAGCCTTCAGATCACATCTGTACCCAGGCTTCAGAACACACAGTCATCCTCGGTCATCCAGCTCTATCCATCCCCAGCTTCTTACTATGCTCATACCCACCCCGTGGGCTCACCCAAATCTGACTCACATGACTGCACTAGAACCACGGGCACTAATACAGCTCTTCTAGCCACTGAGATTCCTGCCCTGTCCCGCCTCTGGCCTCAATGACTCACCACAGCCTACTCTGTTTGTCTTCTGCAAGCCTAAGCCTTTGAATCAATGTTTGTGATTGATTACAAAGAGACTGATCGGGAAAAGTAATGTTCCTCGGGACACCAGCTCAGGCACACTCAGGACGTGTCAGCAGCTTCCTAGCTGTCCACCTTAGCTGCCTAAGGGTCCTGGTTGAGGTTGGGGCTCTGCACGGGGTCTTCCACAGGTTCAGTCTGTTTACTCACTATGTAGTCTGCTTCCCATACACTCTATTCTCCAGTGTCACTGCTGAGAGCTCCCCTACCTGCCTTGCACCATGCCTCCTGCTTTTCCTTATTTAGCTCAGCGGTAGAGTGCTTGCCTAGGGAGCGCAAGGCCCTGGGTTCGGTCCCCAGCTCCGGAAAGAAAAAAAAAAAGAATACACATTGTGTTTATATGCATGCTATGGTAGAAGGACACACTATGGTCCAAGAACAACTCTGCAGGAGTTGCTTCTTTCCTTCCATTCTGGGGATGAAATATGGGGTTTTCAGACTTTCTGAAAACCCTCTCCCAGCCTTGTCTTCCCAGGAGCTTTTCCTAACTCAATTCAGACCCGGACCATACCTGTAAAGCCCTTGAAGGTAGGTCTGTTAGGAGAGGGAGATGGGCCCCAACTGCATGTCCCAGAACAGGAGGCAGTCACACCCACCATGGCACACTGTGAGTGAAGTCACCAAAGCTAACGTTTAGGAAAATTCCAGTGTGAGGCATGTTTAAATTTATAAAAACGGCAGGAAATGCAGTCTAGCTAGTGATCCAAGAAGCTGGGCAGGACAAAGGAAACTTGCTCTGCTACAAGGTCTGAAAAGCAGACAGTGTGTGTGCATATTCACTGAAGCCTGGCAAAAGCCTGTCCACCCTGACCTAAGATGGCTTCACTCACAGTCGCTCGGTGAAGGTGGGACAGCAACAGACACTCAGCAGAAATGGTCATTTGAAACTTGACCTCCAGCCTTCTCCAGGTACCTTTAGGGTGCAGGCTTTAGGAAGGGCAGGTTTCCTATCAACCACAGAAGACACTCTTTCTGTGAGCCCTGCGGCTGGGCCCAGACACTGGACACACAAGGTATGCTAGCCACACTGCCCACTGAAGACTCCTTCAGTTTATAATCCATAACCCCATATAAATCCATAACCCCATTATAAATTGATGAACAATAGCCTGTTCACATTAATATAGGCAAGAACCACATGCATACATGCAAGTACATGTGCAAACACACCTCAATAAACACACGCGTGCATACACACAGTCACAAAACTTTGCATACAGCACGCTGCAAGGGAAGAAATACAGCCAAATGCTAACAGTCACCTTTTCTTTCAAATTAGGGAAACCACGAATACTTTATTTTTTCCTCTATGCACTTTTAATATTTTCTTAATGGCATGTATGCTAAATATTCCGATGACTATTCCTAGAGAAATGTATGTTCGGAAGTCTGGAAGTTTGTAATAAAAGTCTAAAGCACTGGACCAACTACTCAGGTCTACTAAGCCTTTGAGCTCCGAGCAGCAGAGCCAGCTGGGAAAGTCCATGTGCAAGACCCTTTCCCTCAGGATCTTAGGAGGGTCAAACCTGACTTTCAAGGCAGCACCCACCCCACTCCTCCCCTCCCCCTCCCCTCCCCTCTCCCACCCATCCCCCTCCCCCACCAATCCCCTTCCCCCCACCCCTCCCACCGGAAGCTCACCTCCTCTTGCTCTGCTCCGCCTGCGCCTGCTCACCACCACTCTCATTCTCTGCTGTGTGGTCTGAGTGCTTCTCGCTGACTGCATCCAGCAAGGCCAGTAGCTGAGGCTGCGAAGCTGCAGGAAGCACCACGCTCAGGAGTCTCAGTAGAGTGCTCCCCGGCACCATTGTCATCCTCGAGAGGTAGGACACCAGCCTCAGTCCCTGGGAGAACACAAAAAGGGAAGAACACAAGTCTGGCTCCCTCTCGACGTGCTGTGCAGCCATATCTAATTCATGAGGTTCCCAAGGTTTTCGTGGTCCTGGGGTGATAAATATTTCAGTGGCTCAGCCTGGAAACGTCCTGAACTCACAAGGCCGTCAACAAAATGTCTTTGGTCAGCAGCCTTGGCACCCACAGTGTCTCTAACAGCTCACCCACCCCTTCCAAGTTAGCTCACTTGAACAGAGCCAGAATCTCAGCCCAGGAGCCCCAGCCTGCATGGCCGCAGTCAGGAATATTTCTCCATCCCCTGCTCCACTTCTGGGAGGCCCTTGGGATAGAGCAAGCTCTGGGGAAAGCTGAGTGTCCCCACAGTGGTGGACGACTGGTGCCACCGCTCCACTGACACGTGAGCGGTCACTTGGCAACAAAAAAGAAAGGCGACTGAACTCAAGGACTCTGTCGTGTGGAGGCTGCGTGGCCCCGTATATGCAGTGCTGTAGCTGAACATGAGAGAAAGATGGAGAATGGACCCCTGGTACTGGGGTTGAGGATGCTGAGTGTGGCAGCAGCTGTAAAGTGACATACAAGGAGGTCTCTGCCGGGTTGGACAGTTCTGCATCTTAGTTGTGGTGACAGGAATCTCCTGCAATAACACGACAGAAACCTGTACGCCACATTTGATGTGGTGCTAGGCAAAGCCAAGGAAACAAGAAACAAAGAAAGGTGGATGTTGTAACGTTCTACACCCTAACAGGCCAAAATGGTTTCAAAGTAACAAGCTTAAAAATGTGCCAGCTCTGTGCTGTGTGCACAGAGTCACTGAAACCCGTGCTAAGCCCTTGGGCCGTGTCTTTATTTTTATTGGTGTCTCAGAGTCTTTTTTTTTTTTTTTTTTTCCGGAGCTGGGGACCAACCCAGGGCCTTGCGCTCCCCTAGGCAAGCGCTCTGCCACTGAGCTAAATCCCCAACCCCGGTGTCTCAGAGTCTTATCTGTACTTGGAGACTACCATTACTGTTGCAAAAGGTTTGTCAAGGACACAGTAGCTGGGATTTGCCCAGTGTGCTGGCGTGTGACTCTAATCCCAACACTCAGGAGGTGAGACAGGGGATTACCATGAGTCCAATTAGTGCCCCTGGCCAATCAGAGCCCTTCCCTGCCTTCCCTGGGATTTTACAGGGCAATGCCTGGAGAGGGGGGTGGCAGACATTTGATGTCCAGCAAAGCCAGGCAGGGGTATGGAGAGTCTGACTGATCTTCCTGTGGAGAGAGTTCATGTGGGGGCTGAGTGAGGACAGGAGGAGATAAAGACAGCACCTCATCTGTTCTGCTGTGGCAAAAAAGGACTGTTGTTGTTATGAGAACTGCCGTTACATTGTAACAAGAGAGATGCTGGTACACACCAGCCAGAGGCAACCATCTCAGGCCTCCCTGTAAACAGGACATGATGACAGGAAGGGGACTTTGTCTTGTCCGGGAGACAAAGAGGCTCAATAGCACAGCTGCCATCCTTGTTACATCTGCTGGACCTGAGCTGATAAGGAACCCAAGGCTGGACCGCCACCATCTGACATCCGCAAGACGCTGGTTCTGAGAAAGGGGAAATGTCCACAGATGTGGACGGGCCCTCCCACCTGGCTGCAGAGGCTGGCCATGGTGTCGGTCTCCATGCTTTCCAGAGAATCTTCCAGCACTGCACTGTTCTGCTGCTCCTCTCTCACCCTGGAATGAAGAGAAAATCCAGAGGTCCAGCCCGGCCAGAGGCAACTGACGGGAGGACGGAGACTCACGGTGAGGAGGGAAACAAGGAAGAGCTGGCCCGGGAGCTAGCCTGCCCTCCTTGCCTGAACTACAGAACGCAGGAGGCTGACAGAGATGCAGAGCTCCAGTAATCTGAATGAGGACGGCTCTGTGGCTCTCGGGTGCTCCATGGCCCTGCTCTGAAAACTCACTCTTGTTACTCCAGTTTAGAACCAGGGAGGCCAGCACCTGGGGTCCATACCTGATTTTGCACTGGGCTAAAGCAGAGCCAAAGTCATCATCCACAGATGGTCACAGACGGCCCTGCTCTGGTGGCAAGGCCAGCTGGCATCCTGCTACAAGAGGTTTGCTGTATCCCCAGAGTCTGTGTCAAAGGTGAGGCCGTGGATCTGGCCCACATTCTCACTGGCTATCACAACCCAACACTTGTGCAGGTTCAACTCAAACCCAACCCTTCTCTCCTGCAGATTCTTTCAGGGAGCAGGGGAGCGTGGTGGTGATGATGATGATGATAGTGATAGTGATGATGACGATGATGATGATCTATTAAAAAGCCCCAGCCTAGATCAAATCAACACTTCTGCACTCACCCCCCTCTGACAGACATTCAGCCCCTCCGTTGGTTAATTCCATTCAATGAAATGGCACTTTAATGCCGTGTTTACCCAGGAAACAAATTCAGAATCACTGTAATCTGCTCACCCAGAAACCAAATGGAGTGTTTCCTCCAGTTAATTTGTGTATTTGTAAAAACCCAGCCAATGTGCGCCATATACAGTTTGTATCTGCTACTTTACACACAGATACCGTAGTCACAGTGGGGAGTTAGAAAGCTGCAAGGAATGGCTTTTCTCCAGAAGCGCTGAATGCCACAGGCAAAAAAGCTAATTGTCTGATGTTGATTATTAAAAAGCAAAGAAGGAACAAGGTTCGGCTCTGTGTAATTTGTAGCTCTACAGAGGAAAGGTCGAAAATTCTGCAGCTCAGTGAAATCGGGTCACAGCCCTTCCTATGCCAGAGTTACCTCCTGGCGCTGATGCTGGGCCACGACTGTGTAAGACGCTACCAGGTGGGAAATCTGGGTGGGAGCGTGTAGGACCTCTCTCTAATCTCTTCGCAACTGTAAGTTTATGATTTCTTGAGAAGTTTAAGAGGAGCCAGGCATGGTAGTGCAAGCTTTTAACCCCAGCTCTTAGGAAGCAGAGGCAGCAGGTTCAGCTGGTCTACAGAGTGAGCCTAGGACAGCCAGGCTATGCTTTGAAACCATATCCTGGGGGTGCGGGGGATTTGAAAGGACCTGTTGAGATGAGAGCTGAGCAGGTAAAAGCACTTGCCACCAAGCCAAAGGACCCAAGTTCAACCCCCCAGGACCCGCATGGTAGAAGCAAAGACCCAACTCCTCAAAGTGTCCCCTGACCTCCACATGTGTGCTGGGGCCCATACATGCAAGACATACACATATACACATTTAAAAATCTTTTCAAAAAGTTAAAAAAAAACTGTTAGTAAGCCTCAGTGATATTTAAAAAGAAACGAATTATAGAAGGTATCAAGAAGGAAGAAAGTTGGCATACTTCAACAATAGCATCTTGTGCAGAACACCGGAATGGTACCTAAGGCAGGAAGGTGAGAAGCCCAAAGACCCCTCCTCCACTCGCTGTGAGCCACCCACCTACCTCTGCTGATACTGTTCCAGTAGCTTCTGGCCCTTGTTCAGAGCCTGCCGCAGGATGGCAGAGACCTGCCTCTCGGGATCTATCTCCTCAGGCTCGCTCAGTGCAGGTCCATCAGCCGTCCACCGCTGCCCGCTCTCCAGGACCCGCCGCTGCTCAGCCTCTTCCTGCTGCACCAGCCGGTCCTCCAGCTTCCTCTCCAGCTCCTGCAGCTCCTGCAGATGAAGCAGCAGGGATGAGACCCACCCATGCCAGGTAGGGAGGAGTTAGAGAGGTGACTGAGGCATTATTGCAAGCCTCACAGTAGCTACATGTCTCCAGAGGGATCAGGGTGCCCCAGTGTGGTTAAGCATCCCTGAAGCCGAAGTTAGGCTCAGGCCAGATCAGGAAAAGAAAAATAGCAAAGCACCAGGCCACTTTCCTAACTGCCACCCCCATATACTCATGAAAGGGCTGCATTCTCAAAAGGTTATCCCAAGCCTGATTTGCATTGGGCTTTTTGATCTCCCGCCACTGCCACAGGCTTATGGGAAATCTCCTAAAAGGGAAATCTGATACATTGTATTTTGAGACATGCTCTGGCTACACTACCCACCTCATAAACTTTCATTGAAAAAAAAATGTCTTTTAAAATCCACGACTCAGAACCCTCTGGGCTGTTAATTTCCACTCCGATCTCTCTTTTGAGATCTGTGTTTTGCTTTGCTAAATACATCTCTGCTTAAACTTCTGAGCCTCTCAATTGAATTCTTTCAGGAAGGTAAGACCCGGAGACCTGCATAACATTGCTTTGCAAGGGCTGCTCCTGACCCTCTCACCTGGGAATAGAAACGTCTTTGGGTGGCTCTAAGTTTCATGCACTGCCCATGGTGCCCCAGGCTTAGTGACAGCTCAATAAATATTGGCAATAGTAACACCATTTTTGCTTCTGATCTCAAGGTGCCTAAGAGCACTGACACTGGGTGGCAGAGTTGGAAGTGTGAAAATTCAGGCAGAATCAGCCAACAGAGTGAGGCACATGGGCAGCAAAGCACAGGGGGTCACCTGGTTGGGCTTGGAAACAGAGGCTTAGCAAGTGACACAGAGCTGCAAAATACAGCAGGGACCATTAGTCTGGGGTTACTTCTTCTTCCTGAGTAAGCCCGTCCTGTTTAAATCTGCCCATCTTTGCCACACAGACTTCATAGTCCTATTTCACAAAAGGAATCTGAATCGTTCCCTGAATGAGATGCACGCCACGGACTCTCCTTAGGAATCGCTTCTTCCTAAGCTTTTCTTTTCATGCTTTTTAATTCTCCAAATGCTTAACAGCTAAGAAGCTCATTACCGACAGGAAAGTATTTGGCACAGAACAATTGCGCTGCACAATGAGAATCTCACACAAAGCAAAGCAGGCTACCTTCTCTCCTCGAGCAAAAGAGGAAGGCGCAGCCTGTCCACCATCTCCCTACCAACTAAAGAACGTGTAGTCTGATTTTCTGCTCGTGATGCAGGATGTCCAGGGTCCCCCTTGGCAGGCCAATGTGATGGGAAGCTCTGACACTACTTAGAAGAGCTCTGAGATGTAATGGGAAAGGTGGGTGTTGTGTTCCCTAGGTAGCCTAAGACGGTGTGGGGCATCTGATGTGCACAATACTGGCCTGGACACTTCATCTCGGGTACTCAGATGCCTTGATGTCTCAATGTCAGGGCTCTCTAATGACCTTGGGCATGCCCTTTCTGTCTTTCAAAGGGATAGGTCTTGGATTTTTTTTAAATTTTGAGACACAGTCTCTCACTGTGCAAACCTCATAAGTCCTGGAACTCATTCTGTAGAGTAGCCTGGCCTTGAACTCACAGAGATCTGCCAGCACTAGAATTACAGGTGTACACCACAATACCTGACTCCCTTTCCATCTCAACTAGAATCTGAGGCATTGGTCTATCCATGTCAGTCACCTCCAAATAAACACTTGTTATATGCTTTGATAGTTGTTCTGGGGAGGCTTCCTCCTGTTGCTGATTTTCTGAGGAGTTCCATCTTGAATGGATGTTAAAGTCCATCAAGAACTCTCTTAATGCGGAGAAATGGTCACGTGAGCAGTTTCTGCCCCTTTAACTTATTAAGTAAGTGAGTTTTATAAACCAATGCCCTCACACTAAATTCCTGGTTAAAAAAAAAAACAAAAATAAAAAAAACAAAAACAAACAAACAAAAAAAACCTCACTTAGCCTGGCCAGGATGAATCTATATTATTCTAACAGATGGATGAGTTATGTTAGTTACAATTTTGCACATAAAGGTTACAACTGTGTTCACAGCTGCAGCTCTTCTGTCTGGTACCACCTGGGTCTCCAGTTGGTGTCCAGGTTATCAGGCTAAGTGGGGGTCTTCCCTCCAGTATCTGTGATGTGAGTAACAGACTGGTGATGCTTTGAGTGAGAATGGCTCTCATAGGTTCATGTACTTGGTCCCTAGCTTGTAGAACTGTTGGGACAGGATTAGGAGGTGTGATCTTGTTGGTGGAGAGGCAAACTTTGGGGGTTTCTAAGGATTCACACTATTTCCTGTATGCCTCAGTTTCCTGCTTGTGAATCAAGATTTTTTTTTCCCTCTGCCGTCATAAGTTACCTTTGTCACAGTGATAGACAAGTGACCAAGACACTTTATAGTTTGTGAGAGCTGACCTAATACCAGGGCTGGATGTATGTGGCAGTAAGTGCAGGTCTGTAATTTCCTGTTATAGGTGGGAGAGAGAGAAAGAGAGAGAGCTTCCTCCAGGAGCCTGTGCTAAAGGCTTGACCTCCAGCCTGTGGCTCGGTCACTGAGAAGTGAGTGGATTGTGACAGCTCTGGGTAATCACTGTATGAACTGCTCATGGACTCAAAACTTGATGGTATTTTTGAGGAGTGAGGAAGCTAGAAGCAGAACCTGGCTAGAGGAAGTAGCTCACTGAGAACACACCAGCAATAAGGCCAGTTCTTGCCCCAGCCACCTCTGTCCTTGTCCGCTTCCTGGTCATTGTAGGGGAGATTCTGTGTTCCATTGGGTCCTCCTGCTAGGAAGCTATGCCTCACCACAGCCTGAAGGCAGCAGAGCCAGCCAACTGTAGGCTAAAGCCCCTCATACCATGACACCACGTGAACCTTTCTCCTTTATGTTACTTCTATTTAGTACTTTCTCATAGTGGTGGAAAATTCTAACACACTTGCAAGCCAACTTCATCTCTGGCATTAAGACTATACATATATCTTTTTCCTACTAGCATCAACTTTGGTCATTTATGTTTACTTAGAAAATTTCCCATTGTACTTATCTTCAAATTCATCTATATAATGTTCTTTCAGCATTCTAATTTTAAAAACACTACATCTGTGATTATAATCCTTTAAAATCTCTATACCACTGATTTGTCCCTTAGCCTATTTTTAATTGTCAACCTTATCAGAGATCTGCACATTTTATTGGACTTTTAAACTTTCTTTTTATTTTATTAACTCTCTCCACGTTAGTTTTGACATATCTTATTTATCTGCACTCCTCCCCTCCATGTCCATTTCTTCCTCCCCAACTTAAAAAAGTTTATATTCTCTCAAAATTCCACGCCTTTATGCATGTATATGTATTTTGATCATATCCATCCCCCACCACCTCCCTCTAACTCCCCTTAGTGCCCCCAGTTTGTTTCCCTTCCAGCTTCATGCACCCTTCAAAAGATATGTGACCTTAGTTATGAGTATTTCTTCTTTTCTGATGGACGTTTAGGATATGAGTTACTCTCTAAAAACTTTAATCCATTACTACACATTTTGATACACCATAGATATGTTTTTTTTAAGTGCACATGTATTTTTTTTTAACTTTTTTACTTCTTTGACCATGGAATTATCCAGAGGTATAGTTTAAAATTTCCAAAGTATGGACTTTTATAGTGGCCTCTTAACACATTTGAGGTTAGTTGCTCTTTGTCAAAAGAGGTCAAGAGGACGTGAGAGAGTCAGTTACTGTCACAGCCATGATGTGTGCTGCACAGTGTATCTGCTGGCTGCTGGCAGCTGGCTGGTGGCTGCAGTGGGTGTGAGAGCCACCCTCACCCTCAACTGCCTGTCTACATCCTCACTTATTCTTCAGAAGCTTAGCCTGTCACCCTGCCCCACTGGGCTGTTTTCCTACCTCAAAGACTATGGTAGTTTGAATGAAAATGGCTTACATTGGCTCATAAGGAGTGGCACTATTAGGAGGTGTGGGCCTTGTTGGAGAAAGTGTGTCACAGGGGGCAGGCGGGGGGGGGGCTTTGAGGTTTCAGAAGCTCAAGAGAGTCTCACTGTCTTCCTCACTGTCACCTGATCCAGATGTAGAACTGTCATCTCCTCTCCAGTATGACCTATGCATGCATGCCACCATGCTTTCCACCAGGGTGATATTGGACTAAACCTCTGAATTGTAAGCCAGCCCTAGTGAAATGTTTTTCCATTATAAGAGTTCCCCTGGTCATGATGTCTCTTCACAGCAACAGAAATTCTAAGACAATACAGGTTAACCAACTTCTCTCTGGTCTACCAAGTTTACTTCTCTTGTTTTAAGTCTTTCATGAAGTACATGCAAGTTACACCCCATAGGTACAATTTTTTTTTAAAAAAAATCACTTTTATATTATCTTTACTTTCTTTAATAAATTATATACAGAATTACTTTACAACCTGTGCTGATAATCTGAACACTAAACTCTCATCGATCTTAATGTCATTTTGTGTTTGATTGGTGGTGGTGGTGATGGTGATGGTTTTGGTGATGGTGGTGGTGGTGGTAGTGGTGGTGGTGGTGGTTGTAGTGGTGATGTGGTGGTGGTGTTGATGGTGGTGATGGTGATGTTGGTGGTGATGGTTGATGATGGTGGTTATGTGGTGGTGATGGTGATGATGGTGGTGGCGGTGGTGGTGATGGTGGTGGTGGTGGTGGTGGTAGTGATGATGGTGGTGGTGGTGGTGGTGGTGGTGATGGTGGTGATGATGGTGGTGGTGGTGGTAGTGGTGGTGGTGGTGGTGATGTGCTCATGGTGCTCATGGTGCTCATGTTGTTTATCCTGTGCCCAGATCATCTGGACTAGCTCATGTGTAACATTTTTATGTGACTTTCTTTTCTCAAGGATCTGTGGTCATATGAACTTAGTCTGGGGAAATCCTAAGGTCCCCACAGAATTTCTTTTTTTCCCAGAGAGGATGCTTTTAGACAGGAGCAGTCAACTCAGCTAGAACAAGTTCAACTTTGTTTATCATCCTGAGTGGTTGTGTTCCTTCTGTGTGCCTTACTCATGGTAGTACAGCACTGGCCTAAACTTCACAGTCAGCATCTACCCCTCCCTAGAGCAGGCTGGAGACATCCTCCCCTCGTGTTCTACCTCAGTAGGACATGCACAGCCTCATCACCTCATCCTTGTATGGCTGGGTCTAAGTCTCAGCAGCTGCGTGTAGCACAGCCAGACTTCGGGTACCCGTCTGTCTTTTCTGTGAGCCCAGAATGCTCTAGGACAGCTGAGCCCTGAAGGTCTCCATCTTCTCCAGCTCAGGAAACATGGAAAAGCATGTGCATTTTATGTGTCCACATCTGGGTATGTGTGGGACCGTGAAGGGTAGCCTGGTTCCTGGTTGAGCTAAGGCTAGAAGCCCCAGAGACCCTGAAGGGACCATAGGTGCTTCGCCTGTTCCCGGGTATCAGGCCCGTGTCACTAGCTACAGTCCCCCAGAGATTTGTGGCCATCAGTCATGTAAGGACAACATCCCAAGTCTCAAATAGATGACTTGACTTGTCTTCACATAGGCTCAAGAGAGATCTCCATTATGATGAGGTTCCTAAAGTTAGCCAATAAGCTTTCCTTCCCAGACACTTTACCCTGAAAAAGGTATTTAATCTCAGGCCCATCCTGAGAAGTAGGGTGTGGTTTTACACATCCACTTTCCACCATGACAATAAATGTCTTAAAACCATGGACTGCCTCTTTTCATCGTGATCCGCCATGGGGAGCCATGGAGAAGGCCTTGACTCCTCTGCACAGGGACAGCCAGAAACCCCCTTTCTCTGGCCCTGGGCTAGATCCCGCCTGCAGGTCCCTACTCCGTTTTCAGCTTTTCCCTGCCTTCCAGGCCCAGATGGCCCTGGCCTCCTTGCAGTCCCAGGGACCTCCCAAACCAGCTCTGGCTGACCCATATCTCAACTGTGCTTCCCCACCCCCAGAGTGGTGTCCTGAGGCTTCCCTACAGCCTAACACCTGTCTGAGGTCAACTTCCCACATCCCGGCTCCCTGAGTGGCCATGCCTTATAGTGGAGTAGACATGAGACCCTAGAGGTATGAATTTCTCTAATGACCCTTCTATACCAATGTTGATTTACTAAATCATACCAAATCCATAGGTTTAGCAAAAATAGTAATTTTTGGCAAATTACTGGTAATTTCTGGAGAGGGGAGGGGAAAGGGGACAGGATTAGGAATGGGGATGGACAGGAGGGAAGCCCAGAGGGACAAAAGACTGAATGGAAATGTGCAGCTGATGGAGGCGGGAGGTGGGGGAATCTCTAGAAAGTCCAAGAGACCTGGGATGGAGGAGGCTCCCAGGACTCAACATGGTGGACCTTAGCCAAAATGTCCAACAATGGGGATACGGGTTCTTGAGAGTCCTCTCTGCCTTTCTCCACTTTGAAGAAAGCACAGCTTATAAGCTTGGCGAAGTCACCTGGATTGGTCTATGAACTTGAGATGTCCGTCAAAGTCAGAAACAGGCTTGGTTTTAGGCCTCTCTCAGTAGCCATGCTGTCTCCTAAGGAGCGTCTGCCCAAACTCAGCTTCTTACCTGAGACCTGAGACTAACGACAGCTCAGCAGGTCCCTAAGACAGCCAGTGACAAAGAGCTTAACCACGGGGCAGTGCAAGACTAGAACTTGTGACTAATCCTGCCTAAGGATCAACAGCAAGAAACATGATTAAGTAAGGAACCGTCAACGAGACCACAGCAAGTCACATCTTCTCTAAGCAGGTCTGCACACCAGGGCCTCAGTGAATGAGAGTTTTCTCCTCACTGGAACTTGTTACTGTAATTCATGAGATTAAAAAAAAAAAGCCCACACATACTCCCAACCCTCACCAGAGAAGCTGTGGATGGTGATCAACCCAGAAAGCCCACAGCTGGCCTTGTAAGAGAGCCTTTAGAATGCTCCAGTCTAATGCACCTGACTCACACATCCCTAGGACTCAGGGTTCACTTTAGAAGAGGAGGCTGAGAGATGGCAGGTCCCAGAAAAGCAGATAAATACAAGGAGAGGACTTTTCAGACAGAGCAGGGCAGCTTCACATATGTCACAGAGACTGTGACAACATGCACGAGAGAAAGCAAAAGCCACATAAAATCTTTGCAATGAAACAATAATTTGCATGTTTACCCCGTATTTCTTTTCTTTCTTTCTTTCTTTTTTCTTTTTTTCTTTTTCTTTTTTTTTTTTTTGCTAATATCCACTTATCAGTGAGTACATACCATGCATACATGCATATCCTTTGGGTCTGGACTACCTCACTCAGGATATTTTTTAGTTCCATCCATTGGCCTGCAAATTTCGTGGTGTCCTTGTTTTTAATAGCTGAATAGTGGTGTTCCATTTGTGTAAATGAACCATAGACCCAAAGACAAATAACAAGAAAGGCCCGAGGAGGATGCTTGAATCTCACTCAGAAGAGAAAATAAAACAGTCATCGGAGGATACTCATGATATATAACCCCACAGACCCTAAGAAATTAAACAAGAAGGAAGGCCCTAGTGAGGATGCTTCAATCCCACTTAGAAGGAAGAACAAAATAATCATGGGAGGCAGTAGGAGGGAGGGACCTAGGTGGGAGAGGAGAGGGGAAAGGGGGCCAGGATCAGGTATGAGGGAAGACAGGAGAGACGCCCAAATGGCCAGGAGCATGAATGGAAACACAGCTTCCAGGGGTGGAGGCTGAGGGGAACCTCTAGAGAAACCCAGAGACCTGGGATGGGAGGGGCTCTCAGGACTCAGTGTAGGTGACCTTAGCCAAAATGTCCAATAGTGGGGATATGGAACCTGAAGAGACCACCTCCAGTAATTAGACAGGTCTCCCAGGGGAGGGACACTAGCCCACCTTCAAAATTTCCAACCCAAAATTGATCCTGTCTAAAAAGAAACACAGGGACAAAATGGAGTAGAGACTGAATGAATGGCAGGCCAGAGACTGGCCCAACAGGATCCATCCCATGGGCAGGCACCAAACCATGACACTATTACTGGTGCCATGTTGTGCTTGCAAGCAGGAGCCTAGTATGGCTGTCCTCTGAGGGGCTCTACTGACATAGATGCAGATACTCACACCAAGCACTGGATGGAAGTCATGGACCGCTCTGGAAGAGTTAGGGGAAGGATTGAAGGAGCTGAAGGGGATGACAACCCCATAGGAAGCACAACGATGTCAACTAACCTGTACCCCAGGGATCTCCCAGAATCTAAGCCACCAACCAAAGAGAATACACAGGCTGGACAGGCTCCTGGCACATATGTAGCAGACGACCGCCTTGTTTGGCCTCAATGGGAGAGGATGTGCCTAATTCTGTAGAGACTTGACACCCCAGGGAAGGGGGATGCCCAGGAGGTACACCCTCTCAGAGGCAAAGGGGAGGCGGGAAGGAGGAAAAACTCTTCAAGGGAGGGGGAGGGGGAACATTTGGGAGGTAAATAAGTAAAATAGCTAATTTTTAAAAAACAGACATCAGAGGCAGCTGAAGGGAGAGAACGAGGTGGGAGAGGGCATGGGGAGGGGAACGGGGCAAAGGGATAGCTAGGAAGAGTAGGGGAGAAAGGAAATTGGTGTTATATGGGTAGGTGGCATCTCTAGGACTTGACAGAGACCCGGGATGGGGAAGGCTCTAGGGAATCTATGGGGGTGACTGTAGCTGGGACTCCTAGAAGTGGGGATATAGAGCCTGAAGTGGCTACCTTCTGAAACCAGGCAGGACTTCCAGTAGTCACCAACCAAAGCACAAAATCTTGGACCCAAAATATGACCAGCCTACAAGACATGCAGGGACAAAGATGGAGCAGAGACAGACGGAATGGCCGACCAACTTGAGACCCACAACGTGACCAAGAACCAATATCTGACATTGTTCTGCCATGCTTGCAGACAGGAGCCGAGCATAACTGTCCTGTATAATTACTAAGTCACCTTACTTGGTCCCCCAATTCACATCCAGGACACGTGGTAGAGACTCATTCCATGTTGAATGAAGTACCAGGCACCACAAGGAGCGACGGCGCAGGTACCCTTTTCTACCCCAACCCCACTCACCGGCCTGTGGGACTCCAGGATCTGCACGCAGGCTGACTTGGTCAGTGTCTCCGACTCACTCAGCTCCCCCAGCAGCAGGTCTTGAATGCTAAGCAGGGCGGTGTAGACGGAGAGGGTCTCAGCAGCCCGGGCCACCTTCTGGAACTGCAGAGCCACAAGTGACTCAGCAAAGTGTGCCTCCTGGGCCTCCAGCCTCTGGACCCTCTCCTGGAGCAATTCCCCTCGTACCTGGGGAAAGGGGACAGAAACAGAGGAACTGAGAGGTTGTGGGGAGGAAGGCTCACTGCCTCCCACGGAGCTCAAGCTGAGGATCCCAGGGGCCCTGCCAAGGAGACATCAGTGTGGGACTTTGCCGGGAGCGAGGCAAGGTCTCAGCTGCTGAAAACACCAGTCTCAGTGTCCTTCCTGGTCTATGTAGATCTTCAGAGGTGAGCAGACCTGGTTCTGTCCACTCCCAACTCTTCATGGGCTCCCCATGGCCTACAGGATGATAGTCTACACCCCTAGCAGGTCCCAGGTCTTGTGTACAGGCAGGCTCAGTTACACCTAACCCTCAAAGTGCCTCGGTTGGGGTTGGTGACTTTGCTGTGACTAAAGTGCTTTCCACCTCCTCCCTGCTGTTTGCCCTTTGGGTCTCTGACTGATCCCACCCAGACCCTCGTTCTTCATGTTGCCTCCTCTCTGTGTTTCGCACGATGTCTTTTCACAGCAATAGAAATTCTAAGACCGTAACCAACTTCTCTCTCGCCTAGCCAGTTTACTTCTGTTATCTTAAATCTTTTATGAAGTACATGCAAGTTATACCAAGTAGGTACAAGTATCACTTTTATATCATCTTTAGTTTCTTTAAGAAAATTACACCCAGAATTACTTTGCCTCCTGTGCTTCCCTCGGTCTCCACCTTCTATCACACGGCTGCTTGCTGACCTCCATTACTGAACCTGCCTGCTCTCCTGAGCCCTAATTTAAAGGGCACAGATTTCTACTGTCTTTTAAAATTGCCAAACATGCTTTGTTTCATAAAGTCCTGTATCCAGGAAACAGCCAAGAGGCACACGGACAGTGTGTTCCTTCTTTAGAATTCCCAATCCTAGAGACTATCCCAGACCTCCCTTCCCCTGGGGAGGATACAGCCCGTGACCAGCAGGAAGTAGCTACAAGAGTGACTGATGGCCATGAGCATTTTCACTTATCTAAGAGAGACTAAAGTCAGAAGTGTTAGCCGTGATCACACCGTCTTGTGAAGCTCCCCTTGTCTTCGTTGAACAGTGAGAGTTTCTGAAATTAAACTCACTTTTCCAGACTGGTCCCTGTCAGTAACAGCCAGCCATGGGAGATGCTTTTTCGTCTCGTGACATCTTTGACCTACTGCTCACCTTAATTTCTTTGCTCCCCTAGTAACAGAATGTCAGGCAAAACCTTTCTCTTCTCTGTCCTATAACTATCTTCTCTGTCTCCCAAACAAACTAAAAACTGACGTAAGAAACTGCAGATAGAAGATTCAAAACCCTTCAAATGTAATCAGGCTATGTGTGCTCTCGGATGCCCCACAGCTCCAGAAAACATCAGGGCGTGATCCCTGTCTAGTACTCAGATGGGAGAAAGTCCGATCTTCCGCCATCCCTTGCTCATCCCTGTTCCCAAAGCACAACCTGGCAGGCAAGACTCATCTGGACAATTCATGTGGGTCATAAAGGTCACGTGTTCTGGGTCTTGATAGATGTCACTGGACTCAGCAGTGAGACCCCAGTAAGATGGTTGATGTTACTATGTCACAATTGTGTGTGTGTGTGCTTTTTATTTGGTTTGATTTGATTTTTTTCTTATTGGTCTTATTGGGTTTCTGTTTATTTGTTTTGATTTCTCTCTCTCTCTCTCTCTCTCTCTCTCTCTCTCTCTCTCTCTCTCTCTCGATGGGCAGACATGAAATGAGCTGAGTATGGAGGTGGGGAGGATCTGGGAGGAGTTGGGGGAGGGGAAGAACATGATCACATTGCAGTGTATAAAAAATAAATAAATACAAAAAGAAAAAGAGGTGGAAGGTCACCAATAATAAAGTAAAAGAGACAGGTAAGTGGGAGGAGAAGATGGCTGGGTGTTTCCAGAACCAGGAAAGCAAAGACAAAGGCACCAAGCTTCTGAGACTCAGATCTGCTGAGGGACACTGGTCCCAACCAGCAGAAGGCAATGACGTAGAACATAGCCCCACCCTTCTCCAGCTATCTGAGAAAGAGTCAGGAAGGTTAGCCACGAGTGTGCCATTTGTAACGCTCCTCCATTCGGTTTAAAGTAACAATAGTACTTGAAACCAAAGCAACTTGTTTTTCTAGATTTTTGCTATCTCAACCCAATGAGCTTTCCTGATGACTGACCAGGAAAGATGTTCATCCATCCTTAACCTGCTCAGCCTCCCTAACAATGGCAGACCATGAGCCAAAGAGGATATCAGTCTTCTTCTCACACATCTAGTCTGTAAGTGGACAGTAGCCTCTGATTCCTTTCACTAGAAGACTAGGCCCAGTGGTCTCTTCAGGAACAAAACCTGCGCTATCGTTGACTTGTTGGTTCCTTTGTAGTTCCCACAAGCTCCTTGAGCTTCAGTCTTCCCAAGGCTCAGTGCCCTGCCAAAGGGAAGACACGAAGTGTGGTGGCCCTGAGGGACAGCTCCAGGTTATCAGAAGTGAAACCTTTCAATCTAGGAAAGTCAAGGGCTTTTGCGTGTCCTTTAAGAAGGCCATGGACAGGCAACATTAAAAAAGTTTTCCACAATCCCCCTTTCTTTCTTTCTTTCGAAAGCTTACTTTGTGAATTCCAGCACCTGGTGACATTATTTCTCTATATCAGGTTTGAATCCTAGAGGGACAATCCTGGGTAAGGACAGATTTGCATCTCTATGTGGTATTAATGGCTGGTTTCTTTACATATTCATGCATCTCAAATAATAACAACTCATTTGAGAACAAGGCCTGCTAAATGTTCTTATTTTAAATAGGAAGTTCAAACAACTTCCTTCCTACTTCTCTCTGACAGCATTAGAAGCTCAAGGAAGGCCCTTCTGTGTCCTAAGATACCCTTTAAGGTTCCTCAGGGCCAGCCCCTTGCCTTGTCTTTATGGGATTCTAAATCACACCAGTCCTTCTTTACAGGTCTAGAATCAAACATGGAGATGCACAGGTGAGGCGTTAGCAGGGCCTTCCTCAAGTACACTGGATCTCTAGGATCAGAAGAGGGACACAGTAACATGCAGATGTCCCAGAGAATTTTCAGGTCAGGACCTGCACAGACGCTATAGAGGACCAAAGGCTCCTCAGTGCCTGCCACCCCTGCCACCCTGCTGCTCTGCCACTCACAGCAGCAGGTGAAACAATGCCAGGGCAAGAGGGATCTGAGAACCTCAGCTGTCACCTCAGTCCAGCTGTACCATCCAGTCAGGCCATAAACCCCCATTAGCCCTGACTTTCTATGGTTTGCCTCCTAACCTTACTGAAACATCTCAGAACGCTTCTGCTTGTGTTTATAGGCTGCCCAGTTAGGACGTAGGAGTATATGTCGTCACCCGGCCTATAAGGCCTTCCTCCCTACACTCTCCAGCCACACATCTGCTGTGCTCCTCTTAAGCCTGGTCTTGTCTTCTATCTCTCGCCTGTATCCTCTCCTCTTCTCATGTCTCGGTTATAAGCGTCTGTAGCTTTAGCAACCTCTAAAGTCGATGAGCCCTAGCTTATCCCTCCCAGCTCCTCCACCCACCTCATTTTTTTCTTTTCGAAATCCATCTAGTAATTAATCCCTATCCTCCTGCCTCCCTCCCACTCCTAATCTAATTGTCTAAAATTGTAGTGGACACCACACTGTCACTGTTGATCACCGGCTGTTACATTTGCACTTCGTGAATATCCAGCAGTTATCATCCTGCTTATCATAGGCACCCAGAGCGCATGGACTGAGGAAACATTTTGGGAGATACATATCCAACTCCATCAGGTCCCATACTTGAACACTGTAAATACATCACTTGAAAGAAAATAGCTGTTTAAACAACAACGACGACAACAACAACAGCAGCAGCAGCAGCAGTTGCATAAATTCCAACAGTGACCCCTCCCCCCCAAAAAACACACAAAACTAAAACAAATATAACTCTTCCAGAAATTATTAACCCTACACTGATGGCCTCTAGGGAGGGTGAGTCTGGTGAAAATACAAGGCAGAGAGATCAAAGTAATGCTGATAAGTATGGTCAAAGCAAACAGAAAGGAGAAATGAACTCCTAAAGGAGAACTGATTCAAACAGTTGGACAGAATGAAGGCGATGGTGCTATGACATGAAACAGAATTTGACAGAGACAAAAATCTGAAGAAAAACCAATCTCAAATGCTAGAAATAAAAAAATATCAATGAGTCAAATTAAAAGCTCTGTGGAAAGTGTGAGCAACTCAGCGGATCACTAACAGGGTGGAATATCGAGCCTAAAGACCAGATGCGAGAGTTGGAGCTGTCCGACAAGCACGGAAACAAAATGAGACCAAAACTCAAGATACACGGTCCCTACGAGAAGACCAAACCAACAGATAATGGTCATAAAAGGAGAAAAGTCCCATTCTAAAGGCATAGAAAGCATTTTCAAACAAATAATAATGGAATTATTTACAATAATACTAAAATTAATATAATAATAATTACCCAGAATTAGGAAAAGAGGTGCCAGTCCAGATACAGAAGGCAATTGGACTCCGAACACACAAGACCAGAGAACCTCCCCTCATCCTGTTATAATGAAAACCTTAAATATACAGAGCAGAGTGTATATTGGAAGCTGCAAGACAGAAGCACAGAAATGGCACATACATGGCAGGCCCATCAGAACAAGAGGGAGTTGCTCAAGGGAAAGGTTGAAACGGGGGAGGTCTGGAAAGATTCTTACAAGCGCTGAAAGGCAATACCTGCCAGCTGTGAGAACTCTACCCAAAAAAGTTATCTATCATAGCTGAATGCAGAAATAAAGATGCTACATAACAAAAACAGGCTACAGGAATTTATGATCACTGAGCCTTGCCTTAGTGAGAGTTTCCATTATTGTAAAGAGACACCATGACCAAGGCAACTCTTACAAAAGGACATTTAATTGGGGGTTGGCTTATGGTTCTGAGGTTCGGTCCATTATTATCATGGTGGGGAGCATGGCAGCATCCAGGCAGGCCTGGTGCTGGAGGATCTGAGAGTTCTACATCTTGTTCCAAAGGCAAACATGAGAAACTGGCTTTCAGGCAGCTAGAAGGAGGGTCTCAAAGCCCACCCCCAAAGTGACACACTTTCTCCAATAAGGCCATATCTAGTCCAACAAGGCCATACCTCCTAAAAGTGCCACTCCCTGGGCTGAGCATATACAAACCATCACATTCCACTCCCTGGCCCCCATAGGCTTGTTCAAAGACATGAGTCTAGGGCAGCCATACCTAACCATAGCATAATGAAAAATGCATATAGTCCAACTTCAAAAGTACCCATAGTCTATAGAAGTCTCAACAGTGTTAAAAGTCCAGAGTTCAGAGTTTCTTCTGAGACTCATCCAATCAGGCAACTATAATGAATCCTCTATAAAATCAAAATAAAATGCTAATCACTTATCTCCAACATCACAGGACATATATTTACCATTCCCAAGTTCCATTAATATCATAGTGAAGAAATACTGGACCAAAGCAACACCAAAGCCAGCTGGGCAATCATCAAACTTCACATCTCTATGTCTGATGCCCGACTCCTTTCAGCTTTGATGACTGTAGCCCACTCTTTTCTCCTACACTGGTTCCACTCCCTGTTGTCAGTGTTCCTCAGCAGGTATCCCACAGCTCTGGCATCTAGAACATCTTGGGGTCTCCAAGGCAACTTCAACTTTACAGCTTCTTGTTCCAATGTCTGGGATCCACACATGATCTTCTGGGCCCCTCCAAAGGGCTTGGGTCACTTCTCCAGCTCTGCCCTCTGTAGCACTCAAGATTCTGGTTAACTCCACTCCACTGCTGTTGCTGTGCTTGGTGATCACCTCATGCTACTGTCATCTCCAATACGCTGGGATCTTCTGCTAACAGTAGGATTCATTAATAGCCTCTCATAGGCTCTCTTCACGGTGCCAAGCCTCAACTTGTTTGCATGACCCCTTCAGTCCTGGGCCATCAACAGCAACTGAGGCTGCACCTTCACCAATGGCCTCTCCTGAACTCTCACAGTGCCACGCCTTGGCTGCTTTCCATCAGAACCATCTGGGTGATACAGATTTCCAAATCCAGCTGCAGCATGAGATACAACCTTGGCTCTCTCTGGAACACAGCTTCTTTGTGCTCTCTGAAAACACTTCCCAGAAGATTTCACCTCAGTGACTCTGGTCTCTTCCTAATGACTGCTAATTTCTTACCTCCAGCTAAGCAGGATCAATTGCCCCAGAAGTCTCTGAACTCTTCACATTAAGGCCAGAGCCACATGGCTGAAGCTGCCAAGTTCTGTTGCTTGCTGGGGCTAGAACATGCCCTCCCATGCTTGCTCTATTACATCCCTCACTGCCTAAGCTTAGCTGTCATATTCAAACCATCACAAGCCTGCTCTACAGAAGATACTTGAAGGAATTACTTTAGGCTGAAGGGAAAAACAATTCCATCCATAATGCTACTGGAAAGAATAAACTAACACTAGAATAATAGTCATGCAAGAGAACAAAACATGAAACAAATCAAAACAAAACAAAAAACAAATCATGAAAGCAAGGAAATGGAAAGAGCATCTTTCAGTAATAACTCTAAATATTAATGGTCTCAATCCCCAATAAAAAGGCACAGACTAATAGAGTTGACCAAAAGGTAGGAACCATCTAGTTGGTTTCCTCTAAGAGACACATCTAACTATAACAGACAGACACTACCTTAGGGTAAAAGGATGGAGAAAGTTGGACCAAGCAAATAAACCTAGGAAACAAACAGGTTTCATTATTCTAATATCTGAAAAGACAGACTTTAAACCAAAACTAATGAGAAAGGATGAAAGTGCTGACTTCACACTGATAAAGGGACAGTCATCAGGAGGACATTAAGACTCTAAACATACATTCACTGAACACAGGTCCATTCAACTTCCCTAACACAAATACTACTAGAGTGTTGTTACAGATTAACCCCAGCACAATACTAGTGTTTGACTTCACTACCTCACTATCAGCAACTGACAAGTTATCCCTCTCAAAAAATATAGAAATAAATGAATTAAATAACATCATAGATCTAATGGGCTTAACAGATACCACCAGAACATTTCATCTAAATATTGCAGAATATACATTTTTCTGAGCAGTCCATGTAATTTTCTCCAAAATAGATGATGTATCAGGATACAAATCAAGTCTCAATATGTATTTGGAAATATGAAATAATTATTTTGTGTTCTATCTGGTCATAATAGAATTTGAATAGAATAGAGAAAATGAACAGCATAAGAAACCCAAGAACATATGCAAACTCACAGGGATATAAGATACACCACTCAATGGCAAATAGGTCTCTGAAGAAATCAAGAAGGAAATAATAGTATTTCTAGAATAAAAAGAAAATGAAAAACAACATATCAAAATCCACAGGATACAATGAAAAGAGTCTGAAAAGAGAAATTTATAGCTCTCTAGTAAGACATCAGAACATTCTGGAAAAGGAGCAAATAAAACCCACAATCACTTGCCCAAAAGAAAACATTTAATTTTGCAGCAGAAAATAATGAAACGGAAACAGACAGACAAACATAAAATGCAAACCAACAAAACAAAAACCTAGTTCTTTAAAAACATAAAGAAACTCTTAGCCAAATGAACCAAAAGATGAGAAGACTCATAAATAAAATTAGAGAGGAAAAGGGAACCACTATAATAGATACCAGTGAAATTAAAAAAAAAAAAATCATTAGGTCTTACCTTGAAAGTGTGTTGCCTTAGTTAGGGTTTTACTGCTGTGAACAGACACCATGACCAAGGACAAGTTTTATAAAGAACAACATTCAATTGGGGCTGGCTTACAGGTTCAGAGGTTCAGTCCATTATCATCAAGGTGGGAGCATGGAAATATCTAGACAGGCATGGTGCAGACAGAGCTGAGAGTTCTATATCTTCATCTGAAGGCTGCTAGTGGAAGATTGGCTTCCAGGAAGTTAGGATGAAGGTCTTATAACCCAAACCCACAGTGACACACCTACTCCAACAGGGTCACACCTTCTAACAGTGCCACTCCCTGGGCTGAGCATATACAGACCACACATGTATTCATTCCACTAAATTGGAAAAATCTCAAAGAAATGGATAAATTTCTAGACATATAGTATGTACTAAAATTATATCAAATGAGATAAATAAACAATTTAAACTCATCTATAACAAGCAATGAGGTTGAAGCAGTAATTAAAATCTCCCAACTGAAAAAAGTCCTGGCCCAGATGGATTCACTGGTGAGTTTCACCAAAAAATCAATGCTTCTCAAAATAGGAAGGGAGAGATCATGACTAAAGTCTTTATGAAATTAGTGGTACCCTAATACCAAGACCAGACAAAGACGCATCAACAACAAAATCAAAATTCCAGAACAATCTCCCCAGTGAACTTAGATATAAAACTTCTCAACAGAATACTTGAATTCAAGAGCTCATTAAAAACCAAACCAAACCAAACCAAAACAACATCAACAAAATAAAGTCGCCCATATCATTCACCAAGAATATGCTGGCTTTATGACAGAGACAAAGGAATAGCTCAATATATAATCAATAATTGTCCTGATTTACATAAATGGTACCAAGAATAGAAATCGCATGCCCATCTCAACAGAAACAAAAGAGCATTTGACAAAGATCTAATATCCCTTCTTGTTAAAGGACTCTTATTAGAACACTAAGAGAAGAGAAGCAAACAAAAAGAGTACAAATAGAAAACTGAGATGGTCAATATATCCCTGTTCAGGGTAACCATGCTATAATCCACAGACTCAAAGAAGCCAAATAACAAGGGGGTCCCAAGGAAGGAAGGAGAATCTTTCTCAGAGACTGAGGGAATGGCCAACCAATGACGGCCCCAAATTGAGACCCATCCCCTGGACATAGACTATTAATGATATTCTGCTATGCTTGCAGACAGGAGCCTAACATAACTGCTATCTGAGAGGCTCCGCCAAGAAGCCAATAGAAAGAGATGTAGAGACCCACAGCCAAACATTAGATGGAGCTTGGGGAGTCTTATAGAAGAGTTGGAAGAAGGGTTGAAGGACCAGAAAGGACAGGGACTCCTCAGGAAGACCAAAAGAGTCAACTAACCTGGACCCTTGGGGGCTCCCAGAGACTGAACTACCAACCAAAGAGCATACATATGGTCTGGATGGAGGCCCCCTCCATATATGTAGCAGATTTTCAGCTTGATCGTCATGCCGGTCCTCTAACAACTGGAGCAGGGGCCATCCCTGACTCTGTTGCCTGCCTGTGGATCCTGTTACCCTAACTGGGCCTCCTTGTATGGCCTCAGTGGGAGAGGATGTACCTAGTCCTTCAGTGACTTCATGGGCTGGATAGTGGGGGGTGGGGTTGAGGGTGGGGAGAGATGGGACGATACCCAGAGGGGAGCTCCACCTTCTCATAGGAGAAGGGAGGAGGAATGGGGAGAGGATCTTCCTGAGGGTTACTGGGAGGAGACGGGAGACTGATTATTGAGACTGATAAAGTGAATAAATACATTCAATTTTTAAAAGTCCCTCTGTGCAGAGTTTATGAGTCGAAGCGTGGAAGTGCACTACTGAGCCAGAAATGGCTTGACAGATCCTCCAAGCTGAAATATCAGTCTGTCAGAGTAGAATTACCAGAAACAAAATACCATATGGGGTAGGGTTTTCCAAGCCCCAGAAAAGGAGCATGGGCAGCACGAGCAAGTGGGGGAAGACTGAAGAAAAGGCTGGGTCTCTCATAAGAGAGCTCCGCGGATGCCCCTGACTGTCCTCTCTCTGGGCAGCTGGCCACGCCCCTCCTTCCACCAGCAGGTGACTCCTGGTTTATCTGTGGGAATTTTTGCAGCTTGGAGAAGGAAGCCAGCTGTATGGAAAGGCTCTGCACTGAAATCAGAAAGCTCAAATGCCAATTTGCACCCAAACTGAGACACCCCCAGCTCTTTTCCGGTTAAGCATCCATGATCTTGAGCATCCAGACCTTTTCACCTGAGCAGACTACAGTGACATTGTCTGAGGAATTCGGCTCGTTTTGAAGGAATACACGGGAGGGGGAGGTCTTCCAAAAATGAAGGCCATGGTCTACAGCCTCCCTGAGCCCCAGAGCTTCGAAGCAGCTGTTAGTCCACTAGCAAACATAAGCAGACCACCAAGGGGGGGTCACAAACATAGGAGAGCCCCTAGCGGGCAGAGAGGAGGTGGTGAGCACCCAGGAATTTTAAGTCAATTTTGGCAGCTGGAGATGGCTCAGTGGGTAAGAACACTCGTTCTTCTTCCAGAGGACCTGGGTTTGGTTCCCAGCACCTACAGCACGCATCTCATCACTACCTATATCTCCTGTTCCAGAGAATCCAAAGCCCTTTTCTGGCCTCCTTAGGACCTGCACTGATGTGGTACCCATACAAAGAGTCACAAATATACATACTTACCCATAAAATAAAGTAAATTTAACCTTTATAAGTTATTCACCTTCTTGGGGAAAGATATGAGGTCACAGCAACAACAATAAACAAATCCTCTTACTCTAGAAAGAGAGCTCAGGCAGAGCAGAAGACTTCTCAAAAAATTAGAGACAAAAATAGAAATGAGAAATTCGCTCTTGCATGATAAGACCTAGGCTGTCATTCCCAAACAAGACAAAGGGTCAAAAAGAAAGGGAATGGAAAAAAGGAGGAGGAAAGAAAAGAAGGAGGAAAGAAAAAAGAAGAACCAAAAGGAGAGCAGGTTGGGAGCTGCGTGTGAGGCCCAGACGCACACGTCCAGGAGGAACCAAGAAGGGCACAGGGGGAGTCCGCTTCAAGAGGGCGGTCCTGACAGAACATCTGGTCAACTGTTAAGAGGCAGAATAAGTTAGTTGTGAACACAGAGAAAAGTAAAAGAAGAAAGGAAACAAGAAGGAAGAAGAGAAGCAAATGGACAATCTTAACTCCAGGAAAAACAAAAGGTCACAGAGATGAAAACCGACTTTGTTTTATCCCTTGATCCATTATTGGATAGCGCTGTAGTCGAGATAACAGAAATCACAGACATCAATTGACCTGCATTGGGGCAGAGGAGGGGCTCAGTGCAGCCCTGAAATGAAATTCCCACTTCTCATAAAGACAAGCTGATAGATAATCCCAAGCAGAGAAATCAGGAAGTAGTAAGGCGAGAGGTGGTTAGAGATACAGGACTGGAACTCAAACGATCCGATGGGAAGTTAAGGTGTGTGTGTGTACGAATATGGCCAGGAGGCCTGCTCTCCCTTTTGTTACTATTGGTTTTTTTAGCACAAGCCTTTTATAATTACTTGACCCTTGGAAAGGATATATGTATAAATTAGACAAAAATCCTAAAGGTAAAAGTTTAAAAGTAACAGCATAGGAAAGAGTTCTATCAGTAGCGTCCAAATCTACATGGGGGCTAGGAGATGTCTCAGCCCGTACCTACTGGCTGCTTAAACATAAGGACCTGAATTCACACCCCAAAACTCACATAAAACCAGCTGGGTGTGCTGGCATGGGCTTGTAAGCCCCAAGCTGGGGAGACAGTAGATCCCTAGGGCTCCGGCTAGCCAGCAGGGCTCACTTGACAAGTTCCAGGTGAGTCCTCATCTCAACAACCAGGTGGATGGTGATGAAGAACACCTGGATTTGACCTTTTTCTCACACACACACACACACACACACACACACACACACACACACACACACACACACACACGGTTGTATGATCTGTGACAGAGGTAAAATAGAAGCACAGAAACATTAGCTGATGATGGTCCGGGGTTAGGCCAGTGGTCCAGCACTTGCCACACATGAGCAAAGACCTGGATTCCATCCCAGCCCCATGAACACAAGTAATGGAGTCCTGGTTTTGTTTGGGGATTGCAAGAAACTACGACCCTTCTCCCTCAGTGCTTCAGGAATATCCAGATGCTCGGGCCGCCTCAAGGGCTAAGATAGGCATAAGAACAGACCTTAGGAGAAGTGAATGGAGTCTTCCCTGGCTTTGTGTCTGTGCGAGCATCCCTCCCCTCCCTAAGATAGACATTTGTGAGAACCCATGGAGGTCTGATCAGGTCACCTGAAGATGATCACAATATTCTTAAACAGTAAGGAACTGTGCAGTCAAGACGACCTTGAAGGAGTGCCCTGGCCAAATAGCAGCCCCTCTGCTTAATGGTCAGGCAGCTGCAGAAGCACAATAGGGCATACTGTTGACAAGAGGGAATGAAGTTGTGCCCCAGGTGGGACATTCCTGAGGCAGTGTGCATGTGTGGCACATCACGTGACCTGGAAAGAGTGAATGAATAAGGAATGGGTGTGTGGGGATGGTGGAGGTGTGTCATTAAAAGAAACTGAGAAACAATGGGTGGACAGAACCATGGGCCTGTCATGGTTGTTTAGTCTTACATGCTCCTGAGGAATATTTATGAGTATTTTACATCTGCTGATCAAAGCCAGCAAGAGAAGCATGCCAAGGGTGAGCCGAGGTGTCCATCAAGTAGACCCACTAATGAGGAAGGACGCACAGTTCAAGCTTCATGCTCTGCCCTTGTTGCTCACCACTCTGACAGGAGCTGTAAGATCATTCGGTGCCCCCATCTTCTCATCTGCGAGGTGCACCGTGGCAGCTGCTCTCTGCCCCTCACTACGGCAGGTGAACTATTCATGCAGAGATTCCAGGATGCTTGTCACATCGAGGAGTTCAGAACCTATACCCGCATTTACTGAGGAGGTTAAATGAGTTTAACGCTCCGACGTATGTCAGGATATTAAAGGTAATGTTGACTTCTATGTCTTAACGTGGGGACCCTTCAAGTTTCAATGTTAGGGCGGAAATGTAGCAAAAGATGCTTGACAGATTGACAGTTATGTACGTAAGAGGTGGATGACGAGAAGACAAAGGGAGAGATGGCTCAGCCGATAAAGTGCTTGCTGTGCAAGCAAGAGACCTGAATCCATGCTCCCAGCACTCACGTAAGAGCTGGGCTGGGCAGTGCGGGTCTATAAACCCAGTGTTTGGGAAGCAGTGACAGAAGGACCTGAGGATGACTCAGCCAGCTGCTGAGCTGTGGGTTCAGAAAGAGAGCCTGCCTGAAAATAAATGAAAGGGAAAAACCATAGAGAGCAAATGAGGGGGATGTAGGACTTCGTCCTGTCCTCAGGCTCATAGATAGACAAGTGCACACAGGAGCACGCTGACCTGCACACGCGCACGCGTGCGCACACACACACACACACACACACACACACACACACAGCAGTAAGAATACATGCACAATAAAGATAATGTAGACAGATATCCATTTCTCATCAGCAAAAGACGGAAAATGTCCCACAACAGCCAGAGCTGTGTGCATTCTGTTTTCCCGACACACGTGCTCCAGACAGTGACAGGAGAGAGAATGACATCTCAGACCTGAAATGTGACTCTGGTATCCACTGCAGGTGTTCACAAGACAAAAGGTAGACAGTTTCTGAGAAATGACAGCCAGAGTTGTCCACTGGCTTTGACACACTTGCATAGACATCTGCATCCCATACACACAGATAAAGAATAAATAAATAGTCATAGCGATGGTACCTCTCAACGTCTTTCTCTGGGAGGCCTGGCTTACTCAGCACAGTTTCTTACCTCATTGACCCAGCAGCCATGCTAATGGTCAAACACCTTCTTGCCTGTATGCTCTTTAGCAGTTAATCACGCAAAGGAGTAAAGGGAGCTGAGGCAGGGTTGGTGGAAGAGGTTGGGCAGTGGATGGGAACTGGTCTGGTCTCTACCAACTTACTGTTGGTACCTGGTCACCCAGGGAACAAAGCAGTAAGCTGTCCCATTTCAACAGCACCAGTAAGCTGCCTCTCATGATTCCCAGCTTGCTAGCTCACAAGTTCCCCCAGGCTCCTGTCTCTACACATGCCCAACACACACACACACACACACACACACACACACACACACACACACACACCCCTCATGTCCTCGCACACCCATAGAGCATCCTTGCCGAGGGCTCCCACACTCCCTGGGTTGCCTCTGCACCAATGTAGTAGTAGCCTTTTGTCAAGGTCGGGCTACCCATCTTCTTCCACAAACCGAAGCTCCCTTCTGCAGATGCAAGAATAGAGCATCCTATTAATGCCCATGCCCGTGGTACCTGGCCATGGAATGCCAGCATGCCTGCATAGCATACTTGAAAAGAGGATGGACAGCGTGCTGGGTGTTAAGATAAAGATGTGGAGGTGAGGTGAGTAAGCTCAGCCCTACCTGGTCAGCCAGGTCTTCAGGGGCCCGCTCCTCGAACAGGCGGATCTTATCCTCCAGGTTCTTCTTCAGAAGGTCCGCCTTGCCTCTGCCCTTGGAACGCAGCTTTCTTGACTTGGACTGTAGGAAGAGACAGTTCAGAGGAGACACTGGCTTCTTCCCAAACCAAAATGGATGTGTGTACATGGCTAAAACAGCACATTCCCACCCCAGGCCATGGTGATAGAGAGACACTCAGTTTTGTGATGACTGCTGCATCAAGAAGTGGATTTCTGCAGAGGCTACATGGAGCTGACACTTGACCATGTCTAGAGAGTAATGGGTAGGGGGAAGAAGATGATTAGCTCAGAGCTGATGGAGGCACAGGACCCCGTGAGCCCACGGTCACCTCTGCAATGGGCAGTCCAAACAAACACACCCCCTACCTGCAGCTCAGGCACAGCCAGAGCCTGGTCCAGTTTCCGGAACTCTGCTTCCCGCCAGGTCATCTGCATCTGCTGCTGCAGCACCCGTGCACGGACTCTGGGGAGGGCCAAGCTCCGGTCCAGCTGGGTGAAGCAGCCCTGTGCCTCCTGCCTCACCCGGAGCAGGTCTTCTTCAGACAGTGAGATGGCCGCAGAGCAGAGCTTCCTGGGAGGGGACAGGGACCATGGACTGGGTCAGAGATAACATGGCAAGGAAGTTAGAGAGAGGCTGTAGGCACAGCATCTCAGAGCTAAATCCCTGAGTGGAGCAAAGGACTTTAGATGCTTATCCATGCCTTTGTATCAATGTTTCTTGAGTGCCTAGTGCATGGAGTCCAGTGTATAACATTGATATAGTATTAGTCACAGAAGCAGCATGTCACAAGTGCAGAGGCGGGAGGTTTACTTCCTGTGAGCACAGGTCTAGCACTGAATCCTGCATAAAGATCAGAGCTTGGCACAGCTTGGTCTCTGTGGGGGCCCCAAACAACTGGAGAGGGGGCTCTCCCAAAAGCCGCTGCCATATGTGGGATATGTTCTTCTAGCTGGGATGCCTTGTCTGGCCTCAGTAGGAGAGGATGAACCTAGCCTCACAGAGACTTGAAGTGCCAGGGTAGGGGGATACCCCCACCCACCCAGAGAAGAAGGGGAGGGGAGATGGAGGGAATTGCGGGAGGAGGGGACTCAGAGGGGGACAGTGAGCAGGATGTAAAGTAAATAACTTAAGAAAGAAAAAGAATGAGAGATCAGTGACTCGTTTAACAACCCAGTCCATGCTGGGCACACACGCTGGGTACCTGGGTGCCGGGGACTGAACTGGGTCCCCCAGATTATCGGTTCAAGGTGAACACCACACCACAGTGGGGAATGAGGCATATTTAGAAATGGAGTCACTACAAATAAGAGAAGTTTCAATTAGATGGTTCTGGAGAAGAGTCAGCCCAGAGTACGAGTACAAATGGTGTCCTTCTCAGCGTGGGAGACAGACACAGGGAGAGTTCCAGCCAGGAGAACCTTAAGGCAGAGAAAAGAAGTGATGTGTCTGTGAATCAAGAAATGCCAAGAGTTGGGAACGATGACCAAAGCTAAGAGAAAAACAAGGAGCAGAGTGTCCCCTACGCCTCTAGGGGGGATGTGGCCCCTGTCCATTCCCTCACTTTTCTCCTTCCTGTGGGAGAAAAACCTGTCTGTGGCTTTAAGCCGAGGTTTTGCTGCTGGGCTGTGGCAACCATAGTATTGAATACTGGCTACCCCAGCCTTGAACCTCAGAGAATGAGCAATGATGGGAGAGGTCCCTCCTTGCTCCTCCCACTTTGTCCAGTGTGCCTCTATTCATGTTCTGTGCAGGCAAGCAAGGTTTGTCTGATTTTTCCTGGCAGTGTTCTGTCAACATAAACTGCATGAAACAGGCTCTGTATACGCTCTGAAACCGGGAAATATTTGTAGAATACTTACTGTCTGACACCAAGGGTGGGCTCCATACGCTTAGATCTGAGTGTAGAGTGTGGGACTGAAAAGTTCTAGAAAGTTCTCTAATAGAAAGAGAGTCTGACTTTCAGAGATGCCTAGGGTCCTCTGCTGATGTCATCGAACAACTCCCACACTCTGAACGCCTCTTCCTGGGACAGCCTCTGCCTGTTGCCCTCCGGTAACAAGGACTCTTAAGCTACAGGACTCTGTCGTGAACAGACATTACTTTCTAGCAGATTGGCCCTGTGGCCAGCAGGAAACAGGTATATGTGAGAGGAATCCTGCCGGCTGGGGCTCAGCACTGAGCCGGAAACCTGGGCTCTGTGGGCAGGGTTCCAAGTACTATTTCTCGGCATCAGTTTCCCCTTTTGCTCAGTGGGTTTGCCTCAGCCCATCTGGTTTATAAAAGTGTGTTACCAACCACAGTGAAGAGCCATTTTTACTTAATGCCTCAGAAATCCAGGTCACAACCCTCAGGATCTCAAATCAGCAAAGCTTGGATGCGGCTGGCAGCGTGAGCATGTGGCTTGACCCTCCTTAACCCCTGGTGAAGTCATAAGAGTTTGCTGATGGCAAAGCCAGATATCCCATTACTCCATAAATGGCTAACTCCATGCTGGCCTTGGAATTACTCCCTGCAAGACAGGTCCAAATAAAGTAGAAGGGAATAACTGTCGGGTAATGGGAATGTCACATGAAATTTAAACGCATCAAAGAATCCTGCACCAGTTGAACTGTGGGAAGATCCAGGCCGAGCATCACCCGAGTTGACTAAAGACCAATAATGGTTATAAGAAGTGACCTGTGAGGATCTCGTTAATACCATGCAGAGAAGACAGTGTCTTGTGTCCCTGAGCTAGAAAACAACAACTAGCCAGAAACTAGAAAACAAATGAAGCCAGGCTCACAAAGGAGACCAACTAGGGCCAACCAGGAGACTGCTTAATGCAAACCAGATACCACTAGCCACAAGGAAGGTGGCTTGGTGGGCAAGAACATTTGCTGTGCAGTCGTAAAAACCTGAGCTCAAATCCCCAGCACCTGCATGAAAAGCCAGGTATGGCTGTGTGTAACTGGAACTCCATCATTGAGGGGCAGACGCAGGCAAATACTGAGAGCTTGCTCCCAGACAGCCTAGCAGAAATGGTGAAGCTTCCAGTTCAGTGAGAGACCTTTTCTTAAGGAAATAAGGTGGAGAGTGATGGAGGACGAACACCCAGCCTCTTCAGATGTCACAAGAGTGCACACACACACACACACACACACACACACACACACACACACACACACACACACAGTCTGAACACCTCTAGCCTGTTCTCCCAGAGGCAAGGTTGGTTCCTGGGGAAAGCACTATGTAGGAAAACTTAAGTAACTTCCTCCAGGGAGGACAGTTACAAACAGGCACTGTGTCGTTCAGTGTGTACTCATGGGTCCCCAAGGGCAGCCTAGACTCTTGCATCACACCCTTCAGATGACATCATGCAGTGCAGAAAGCACCCCCAAAAGATTCAGTACCATCACCTCATTTTACAGACAAGATGTTGAGGCCAGGAGCACTTTGGCATCTTTCCCACATGCACACGGAGGGCAGTACCCAGCGTAAACACAGGTTTCTCCATCTACACGGCCGTGCTTGCTCCATTATAGCCACACACGCAGCTCCTCCAGTTTCCCCCAGCAAGTACTCGATGCTTTGTGGACCCTTACTACATGCTGAAGACCCCTTTCTGGGCCAAGCCAAGTCTGAGCTGACACAGATGACTGTCAAGTGTTACAGGAAGTGTGGCTGTCAGACAGAGGCTCCTGGATTATGCCACCAACTGTCCCACTGCTCCCACAGCTGTATCTAACCCACCACGTGCAGCTTCTGGTGATAAAGCAGGAGTGTCGTTCACTGTGGATTGTTAGGTCCTAAAAGAGTAGTCATTGCATGGTTCTGTGTGGAAAATGACAGTAAAGCAGCTCAAATTATGCGAGTGGGTGGCATGCCAGGCAAAACCAGTGCAGAGTGGTGACAGAACTGAGCCTGTGACTATGCCATGTGTTGCCTGGATGTCTGCAGTCGTAGGGTAGGTTGAAAGGGTCTAAATAACATAATGCAAGCCATCATACACACTCTTCAAGGTCCCTGAACCAGACAGCACATCTCTTATGTTTTGGTTCTGTGAGGCAGGGCCTCACTATATAACCCAGGCTGGCTGCAAGCTCATGCTCTCTACTGGCTCTGAATGCCAGGGTCACCGAAGTGTACCACCACGCTTGGCCAAATAGCATTTCTTTTTTACTTACTTTCCATGTTCTATTGTGAGTGCATGTTTTGTGTGTGCATGTGCACGTGTACGCAGGTACAGGTACATATGTGTGCCCAGGAATGTGGCAACCAAAGGTTGACGTTAGGTGTATTCCTTATTCTTTTAAGATGTCTCTTACTGAGCCTGGAGTTTGCCGGTTTGCTGAGGCTGTCAGACCATCCTGTCTCTGCCTCCACAGTACTGTGATTGCAGGCTCTGTATTCAGCTCTTTTATTGGGTTCTAAGGATTCCCAACTCAGGTCACCATGCTTGTACAGCAAGCACTTAGCCACACCAGCCAGCCCTTACTTTATTGTGAGATTTGGTATCACATAGCCCAGGCTGGCCACAAACTGGCTGATTTCCCTGCCTCCACTTCCCAAGTGCTAGAATTCCAGGCCTGACTACCACACCCAGCTGTTACAATGCTTCCTTTGCAGAGACAAGGCACACTTTATTCACTGACAACCCACTGGGTGATTCAGATAGGTCTATGTCCCCCCACAGAGGCTGGGTTACCCACCCTCCTGGCCTACAGTACATCATCTCATGATGGCCCTGCAGGTCACGTGTAATCCTGTGTGACTTATAGGCCCAGTGTGTATGACTGATAAATGCTACAGATTTTATTAGTCTAGGGACGGCATCGAATGCTCAGCCATTCTGCCTCTCCCTCCTGCTAGGGCTACTCCCTACCCAGTGTGGTAGGGAAGGGTCAAGAGTGTCAGCCACTCTGGAATGCTGTGTCCTATAGGAGTAGTCACTGCATGGTTCTGTGTGGAGAGTGACAATAAGCAGCTCAAATTGTGAGCTAGGGGGCGGCACACCAGTTATCATAACTCACGTGAATACCAAGTGCTCCCAATGCCTCAGCTCTGCCTGCTCTTCTGTGCAAGCCTCCGGTGCATCCTGTTGTAGCCTCTGCCTCACGCCCTGCACCAGCTCCTGGCCACGCTCTCTCTCCTCTGCCTCCAGCTGCGCGGTACGGGCCGCAGACTCCCGGCTATGCTCCTCTAGGATCTGCTGCAGGAAGAGCCAGGGAGCACTGCGCTTCAGCAGCTCCTGTGTCATGGCCGTGCTCTGCAGGCGCCTCAGCTCCTCTGTGGCTTTCTCAGACAGTGACACAGTCAGGACCCGGAGGTCGTCCAGGGCAGCCTGGTCCAGCCGCTCCTGCAGCTCCTCCAGGGCAGTGGTGTGCTCGGCCATCACGCTCCTCCACTGCTGCAGGTACTGAATGGCATCCTCCGCAGTGCTGGAGGCCTCGCCAAGGGACACCTGCTCTTTCTGCTGCTCCTTGTGCTGGTGGGAATGTGAGAAAGGGCAATTGAATGGGCGGGGCCCGTGGCTTTGGGAACACGGGGAATTGGGGTTCAGAGGCGCAGTATTTTCTTTACAAACTTTCAGGGACACAGAAGGTATGCGTACAGTAGTGTTCCCAACAATTTAGAAAGCTGCTTAGCACAACCAAACCCCAGGCTCTGGTGATATAGGCCTGTCACCCCAGCTGCCTAAGAGACTGAGGCAGGAGGATTGTAAATTCAAGGTCAGCCTGGGCAACGTAGTGAATCCTGTATCAAAGTAAAGAGTAAACGTTAAGAGAGGGTTGAAGATGCAGCCGACCCTTGGTTCAGACCTCAGCAACCCCTCACCTACACACACACACACACACACACACACACACACACACACCCCACGCAGGCACACACGCACGCACGTGCACATGAACATTAAAAATGCATGCTTGACAACCAGCTATATATTAACTAAAGGCCAAGAAGTGGCCAGCCCTCCAAAGTTCTAGCCTGGCTTTCCCACCCACGAATCTTGCTTTCCCTCCATCTCTGTTTCTTAATCTGTTGAATGGAAGTAGCAACAGCACGTACACTACAGTAGGGACCTTCATGAATTGCTCAATACACACTCAGCACTTAGGAAAATGCCTGTGCCAATGCACACTTACTGTTAGCCCTACTGTGTGTCTGGCATGTGGTCACTAAAATTATGATATGTGAGTAGGGAGGCCAACATTTATACCTGTGGGAAACAGCTTTATGAGGAAGTCAGCAGAGCCTCTTAAGGAAGAACCTAAGCGAATCCCAGAGAAAAGACCTCCTGAGTGATGGACACCTGGTACCAAGGCTCTACAGTAGGAAAGACCTGCCCTGCATGAAGATGCCCATCGTGGTGTCACCTGTGACGGTGGGTCCACAGCCCCCATTCTACTTAAGAGCAGGAGCACTGCTCATGCTGTGACCAGTGGGGCCATAAATCCAGTCTTCCAGTGTTTTTTTTAATCAATTCTTTATTGATTGCATGTGTCCGGCCATGTCCATGGCAATGGGAACACAACATATAGCTTTTGTGAAGCTAGCGTACTTCTGAGTCGCTCACATTTATCAAGAGTAACTGCTAAAAATAACATTTGTGAGAAATGGCCAAAATCTGCATTGTCTGGAGTCAAGTCCTCCTTCCAGATGTTAACCTTGTATGGGGCCAAACCATCTAGGAAATGTGACTCCGGGTTCCCACACTTGACCACCTTAATATCGGAAAGGGGTGGTGATGGCACGGAAAGTTCTTCAGTGATCGGAGTCAGAGGCATGGCTTTCAGTTGGACATGATTAGTTACTAAAAAGCAGTTCTACGATTTCTTGTTCAGGCTCTCAGCCTTGGTCAGAGACACTCACGTTATGAGAACCAGTGGCTGTGTCATGCCCCTCCTCCAATGGAACACCTACATCACACATCCCCCTCCACCCAAAGGCTCAGGGGACACTGGGGAAGAGGGGCAGAGAGAGTGAGAGCTGGAGGACCTGGAGAAGCGTTACCCAGACATGACAACCGTGCTGCCTACTTGCGCAAGACCTGCCTCAAATCAAACCATTAAGTCCACATTCTGACATGATGAGGGGAGGGCCTCACAGTGCCCCATTCCTAGCTGAGAAGCCACAGGCAACCTACAGGTGCAGGGGAGAGTCAGTTTTCGTCAGAGATGTGATTCCTGGTGTGTTGCCAGTGTTGTAGTGGTCAGCCCTATGCACACATCAATATGAGCAACACTAATTAGACTTGAGAGAGAAAGAGACAGACAGACAGACAGACAGAGACAGAGAAACAGAGGGATGGCTCAGTGGTTAAGATCACTGGCTGCTTTTCCAGAGAATCTGGGTGTAATTCCCAGCACCAACATCATGGCTCATAACCATCTACAATTCCAGTTCCAGGGGCTCCAATGCCCTCTTCTGGCCTCTATTGACAGCAGGGAGGCTTATGGTACAACACACATATATGCAGGCAAAATGATCATACACACATTTAGAAATTAAACAAAAACAGGAGAAGACATGAAGTCGAGAGGGGATGGGTGGGGAAGAGATCTGGGAGGGATTAGAAGGGAGAAGTGAGGGGTGGAAAACACCAAAATGCATAGTATTCATGTGTGACATTATCAAGGAGTAAAAATAAAAACCAGTATCCAGAGACACAGCTGAAACCCCCGGCTCTCCCCACTCTACCCAACTGGACTAATATGCTACCTTATGTCACCCTGGGGTCCCTGAAAGCCCATGTGACATCGAATCTGTCTTGATAAAGCTCTGGGTACTATGTCAATTCAAGTGGTTGCTAACATTCATTTGACCACCCACTAAACTATGGTCTGTCTTCCCAAGCTCTCCCAGCAAGCTTCCTAAACCACAAACTCAGGGTCACCTTTTAACCTTCTCCTTGGTCTGAATGTAGAAGGTCAGTCTTCAGACTGGCATACCATGCCCCCTTGAGTTGGCCCTGCTTGTAGCCAGCTCCCCTGCAGCCCTGGCCTCGCCCCTCCACAGACTCCAGCCCCATTCTGCTCTCTGCCACATGCAATGGTGCACTCTGCTCTTGGTGCTCAAACTTGGAAGACACTGCTGCCCTGCACCTCAGCTTTGCACTCATTCCTCTTGTCTACTTCAAGTGTCTATTTGTCCTCAGGTCCCATCCATGCTGCACATGCTCTGGAAAGCCTGCTCCAGTGAAAGAGTGACTGTCACTATTGCACCTCATAAGGATTAAAGATGTCATCCTATCTTAATACACAGAACTAATTAAACATAAAAAAAAAGTCAGGACCTATCATCATCCTTTGATTCCTTTCCAATGCAGACATTACTAGCCCACCACAAACTCTGCTATACTGAGACACAGAATCCTTTCTAAGAAGTCACTACTAATCAACCACAGATGGCAGATCATGACACGAGCTCTGAGCATCCTATGCTAGCAGCAACGTCTGTTACTCTGTGGGAAGGGTTTTCTAGAGATGAAGAGCACAATGTCTCACATACCTTTTGCAGAAGTTCTCGCCGTCTCTTGGTTATTAATTTTTGGTGCAGCCTTTTCTTTTCTTGCTTTAAGTCATTGTCCAGCTTCTGTTTTATAGAAAAGGTTTCTGTCTGTGCACGCTCCAATAGCATTTCCATCTGATCTTCATCCAAGTAGCCAGCCCTACATGGAGAAGATAGAAAGAGAATGTAGGCTTCTCTCGTCCCCTCCCCTCCCCTCCCCTTCACAGGCTGGGCTGCTATGTGACTGGGTGAGCAGTTTTTATTAGGTTGGTCTCAAGCTGGAAAACCTCCAGGAGGAGAAGCTGCCACTGAGACACAAGTATGTTATCAGCAGAGTGAAGTCAGGGTGCATGGAAAGAAGAAAGATCCGATGGGTCAGAAATAGGCAGACTTTTGGGGACAAAAAGATGTCTGCAGAGATCACTGGGTATGAAGAGTATTTCTTTCCAAGAAGAAGAGACCAAGAATCCTGAATGAAGATAAGAGAGAGAGACAGAGAGGGGCTGTGGATATCTGGGTAGTGATTCAGATGCTACGGTCTGAATGTTCCCTTCAAAATGCATGTTTACGGGTTGGGGATTTAGCTCAGTGGTAGAGCACTTGCCTAGCAAGCGCAAGGCCCTGGGTTCAGTCCCCAGCTCTGAAAAAAAAGAAAAAGGGAAAATGATGTTTACATTAATTTCCCATATGAGTCTTAACCAGTGAGCTAAGTCAGAAATGGCCAGCAAGAGGGGAAGAGAAGGGACAGGGAA